>NC_040915.2:46689644-46990686 GCF_004126475.2 Phyllostomus discolor
TGCTGGGATTCGCGTTGGCTGACTGCTCACAGCTCCCCATCCTGGATTCAGTTCACTGTCTCCTCTTAATCACTTTTAAAAGTGTAATGAATGATTCTTCAACAGTGCACATCGGCAGTGCAGTTAGGTCGTTTTACACATGTCTGTGTACTCACGCCCTTTTTTCTCTCTCCTTGCCCCTCCCATCCCCAGGCAATCGCCAACCTTCCTTCTGTAACTGTACATTACTTTACTCTTTCTAGAATTTTGTATGAATGGAATCATACCATGTACGCTCTTTGGGGAAGAGAGCTGCGTCTCCCCTTTCACACAGAATAATTATTTCACGATCCATCCATATCGTTTTGCATATCTGTGGTTTGTTCCTTGTTGGCGAACAGCACGTTTCATGGTGTGGAGACACAGCGTGTCTATTCATTTTTCTATCGATGGACATTTGGGTGGTTTCCACTTTTTGGCTAGAACAAATGAAACTTTGTATGGACATCCACTTCCGCTTCTCTTGGGTAAACACCTAGGAGTGGCACGCCTAGGTCATACGGGAGGTGTAAATTCAGCTTTTTAAGGAACCGCCAATCTGGCATCCAAAGTGGCTGTACCGTCTTAAACGTCCAGCGGAAGTGTAGGAGCGCTCTCGCCTCCTCACCGGCCCTTGCTGTGACCAGGCTTTTCCGTGTCAGCCACTCCAGGGTGTGGATAGTGGTGCTTCTCCCCCGAGGGACTGGGAGGTCGCTCATCTTCTTATGCCACTTGTCACCGTACAACCTCTCGGTCGCACTGTCTGCTCAGACGCTTTGTCCATTTTAGACACAGGCCGTTTCTCTTCCTGCTAAGTCCTGCAGGGGTTTTTCCCCGTCGGTTCGAGATGAAAGCCCTTCGCTGGACATACCCTTTTCACAGCAGATACTTTCTCAGCCCAGCCCTTGTTTTTCTTCTTCGTAACAGTCTTCGGAAGAGGGAGAGTTACTTTCATTTTGACGAAGTCTATTTTGTCTGTTTATCTTGAAAGGGGGAGGGATCGTCGGAGAATTCCCTTGCTTTTTAATCCCGGAATTCACTGCACGGAAAGAGCGTTGCTCTGACTCACCCAGGACCTGATTATGCGTTAGTTGAGGAGTCTTTCCGAATGGCCAGTCCGTCCATGTTCTCCGATGCGAAAGCCCCCGTCTCCATACTTGTTCTACCTCAAACCTGAGTCTCGGAGTTTTGAAGACAATGCTGAGCTCTGCTGGTTTCTTTGTTGAAAGGAAACACCTGCCCCCCCCCCCCCCCCCCCAGCTCAAAGCCCTTCCCATGACATTCCCTGGGAGCTAAATTATCTTGCAGAAAATATTCTGGCAGCCAAAAAGCGTGTCTCTGTAAGATAAAACCGTTGCCTGGAGGGTGGATGGGGTGAAATGTTTACTTTATTTTTGAAATGTCAGTTAATTAAAATCCCATCCATCTGAGTTTACTTTAGTGGGTACAAAGCCAAACAATTTGCTTTACCGTTAGGTTAGAATTCTGCAGACGGCCGGGCTGCAGTGTCACCCACAGCGCTCCCGGGCTGCCGTGAGGCGTCTTGGCATTCCGAGTGCATCTGGGCCGGCCGGCCTGCTGCCTGCATTTCCTTCAGATATTAAAACCGTTCTCCAATAAATGCTAATGGGTGAATTAGAGTCATCACGCATGCTATCTAGTCGGCTGCAGACGCTGCTAATGTCTTTCTCCGGGAAATTAAGAAATCGAGTCCTCATTAGCGGCTGGCTACCCAGATACACGTACTGCTTTCCTGATGTTCAGATGCCTTCCTCTGTCCGCCTCTGTGAGTCTAAAGGTGGTGTCTGTCTGACACACAGGCCAGTGCTCGCAAGAGGTAAATGCATCTGCTTCGTGCGAGGGCAGGCCAGTGGTTTAGCTCTTGACGTTGGGAAAACACAGGGAGAGATGCCGGGAAGTTGACGCTTCCCCGTAGCTTTTCGGACAGCAAACCGGAGAGCGCCAGAGATCAGAGCGGGACTCGGAGGCAGGAGGAGAGGGCGTGTGGTCGGTGTTTGTCGATGCTCACGCCCCGCACAAACGGAGATGCTGGTCTCCTTTCTAGAATGGGGCTTTGCTTCCCCAAAGGGGGGCGCTGAAAGTTCTACTTTTGGGGTGACCCCAGCAACTATTCAGGGCTCGCAGCAGCTGGACCTCCTCGAAGCGTTTGAAACAATAAAAGCCAAGGACAGCCTTGGCCGGGTTGCCATTCAGTGATCTGTCATTACGGCCCAAACCCATTCCTTAAATACGTCCATGATCAGCCGGGTTCCTTGGTAAGCCGAGCCGATTGGCCATCTGGAGCCGGCTGCGGACTTCACAGGCCTGCGTCGCAGCGGCCTTGTTTCAGATGCGCCGGGAGAGGACCAGGAAGACCAGGCGGGGAAACGGAAGAAGTAGGTCATTGCAATTTAAACTGGGTGGTTTTGCAGCCAGACGGAGGTTTGGGTATCATTATGAGATTTCTTTCCTGACCTGACTTCTTTTTTTTTTCTTTCTCTCCTTCCTCTGCCTTCCTTCAGTGATAAAGAACAGTGAGTATTTTATGCTATTTTGTTTTTCAACTAACTGAGTTGAATTTCTTTGCTGATGCAAGTGGCTTGCCCCTGCAGAGGGATGGTTAAAAAAAGGAACTAGCAAATTTTACATCTCTAAAAAAAAAATCAAGTGATGAAAAAACACACACACCCTTTTGAGAAAAAAATTATGAAATTTCTAAAAATATCTTTTTTAAAAGAGTTTATTTATTTTTAGAGAGCGGGGAAGGGAGGGAGAAAAAGGGAGAGAAACATCGGTTGGTCACCTCTCCTACGGGCACCGACAAGGGACTGAACCCCCCAACCCAGGCATTTGCCCTGACCAGGAATCGAACTGGTGGCCTTTTGCTTTGTAGAATGACACCCAACCGACTGAGCCACACTGGTCAGGGTCAAAAAAAAAATACGCTGATGAAAGGATACAAAGTGTTGCTTAGGCGGGCCCTTGGTTTCATTCTTGTGAGTACTGGTGGGCTTTCAGCAAGTTTACCCTGAAAGGCCCCGCCCGTCGGGGCCTGCTCCGGCAGCCTCTGCCCCGGAGCACCATTCCGGGGTCAAGAACACGCTAACTCGGCCGCCACCATTCATAAAAGTTGGCGACGGGCAGAGCAGAGCTCGTGGGAAGCTGCGTGCTACACACACTGTCCCCGTCACCTCCTAGGAGGTCAGCCTGCCTTCCCAGGGAGCTGCCCGTGGCTCAGAGGTCCTCGCTCTGCTTGCAACGTCTGTGTTTCGAATTGGATTCATTCCCCAAATGGGGGTGACGGGTTGGAGGCCGCATCCAGTACACAGACGGCTGGGCTACCGAGCAGACCGGGCTCTGGTTGAGTGGGCTCCTTCAGAAACCGCAGAAAGTCATTCCCCCCTCCCCAGGGCGGGCACAGTCTCACGGAGCCAGGGCGAGGGGTCTGGCATCAGAAGCCCCAGCTGAGTGCTGCCCGGGGACTCAATGTTAGTGTGGCCTCCCTGAGCCCTGGCTCTCTCCTCTGTAGGGCAGGCGGGACGGCCCTGCCCTTCCTCCTCGCCAGGTGCTGGTGGGACGCAGCCAGATGCACGGGAAAGCTTTGTAAACTGTGAAGTGCACTGAGCAAAGCCAGAGGAAAGTGTGAGTCACATGTTGCCTTAGCCTGTGTGTGTGTTCATTGGACATGCATATATTCATACATAATATATATATATGTATCTTGTATATATACATTGTGCATATGTGTATAGATACCATTTATTCAGCTTTTTTTTTGGCCCAAACAACCACATCATCAGGCCCAGAATCCTCTAAAAAGGTTCTCTCAACATCGATAAGGTGACCCCGGGAAATCGTTTTCCTGGTTCTGTCTCAGTTTCTCCATCGGTCAAATGGCAGCTTGGCACAAGCTGATTGCTGAAGACCATCTGAATGTCCTACAGTTTCTGTTGTTTGTTGGCTGGTAAGAGTCTGGCCGGACTCGCTCCGCTTTTGGTGAGTCCCGTGAGTGTACCATTCAGACGTGCCAGGCAGAGACATTGAGACACTGTCGGATCATAAATATGAACATCCCGGGAGAGAAGCTCATGACTCCAGAGGGTCCGAAGGCTCCTGAAGTCTTCCCGAATACTGAAGGCCCACCTCCTTCACAGCCTGCTCCCCTCCTTCCTCCCTCTCTTCCTTTGTAAACAAATCCTTACCAACTCTCTACTGCATAGCAGGCTCTGTCTTGAGCCCCAGGAATGCAGGGAGAGCCAGTGTGAGGGTGTGTCTAACAGGGTCTCTGAACAAGGAAACGGCCAGTCGGTAACACACACGCTCCAGCGTGCTAGGAGCTCTGATAGCAGAGTCACAGCGGGCCGAGAAAGCACAGGTCGGGGTGCACCTAGCTCAGGCTTGGGGGCCATGACGGGCGAAGTGACGTGTAAGACGAGACCAAGTGAAGGCAGAGCAAGACGAAGGCGAGACAGAGGAGTTCCAGGCAGGGGAACAGCCTGTGCTAAGTGCAGACATGAGAGCGAGCATGGAGTTTTAGAAGAACCGAGTGAAACTCGGTCTGGCTTAACAGATTGGCAGGAACCCTTGATTCCCTTGGCATTCTGAAGGGGGTGGGGGGCTGTGGCATCCCTCTGCACCCCCTTTAGGCTGGTCGGGGTGCATGTCACCCGGAAGGGCCTTCACACCCGCAGGGCACGTCTCAAACACTTTGTGGTGCAGCTGCCCCTCCTTCCCCGCCCTTTCCTTGAGGGTCCATTAAAATCTCAGTCACTGAGCTGTAATGCAGCCTCCTGCTGACACCTGCCTAGGCCGGCATCCTGGGGGGAGGGAGCGGGTAAAGAGAAGAAAGGAGAGAGAGAGGATTAATTTTCTGCCTAGCACTGCCGTGGGATGCTTCGGAACCTCGGCGCCCCGGCAGCCGCTCCATCATTGCCCTCCTTTTGGGAGTTACGATTTATTAAAAGAGACATCTGGTGGCTATTCCTCACATAACTACCGTGGGCATGAACTCAGAGTTAAGGTGGGAGGCGGAAGGAGGTGGGAGTCTGCCCTGGGCCACGTGTGAGAGAGAGAAACATCTGCGAGGCGCCTCCACCTGGAGCCAGGACCAATTCCTTTTAACACAGGTGCTGGTGCTGGTGGGAGGCTTCCTCCCGAGCCTCTCAAGATGCACCTGTGCGGGTGCATTCAGGTAGCGATCGTGCACGTCCAGGGTGCTGGTTTCTTGAGCCTCTGCCCACTCTCCACGCGTGTTTCTCCATCGTTCCCTCCCCTCCTCTGAGAGGCAAGCATCTGGAAAATGAGCAGGTCGGTCGTGGTGATCTTGAGACTTTTGTTAGCAGTGAAATGCTTTCTTCGAGTAATTATTTTGTTCTGAAGCTAAACAGATGAGACAGGTAAGCGCGGAGCTGCTAGGCAGCTGAAAACGGTAAGCGCATCGTGGCGGACTCTGTGCAGCTGTCATTTAAAATAGTGCTGCTCTGTGAAGTAAATGCAGGGAGTATGACACGCTTCCTCTTTGCTTGCTGTTGTCCTGGTGGGTACTGTATCAGGGGGCTTTGCTGTGTAACAACCCGTCTTCAAACTCAGTGGCATAGAACAATGACTTGTTCCCAGGAATCCGGGCTCAGCTGGTGGCTCTGCTGATCTTGGCTGGACGCGCCTTGTGCGTCACAGGGTGGGCTGATCTGGGACGGCTGAGGCTGGAGTGACTCGGGTCTGCCCCACTTGTCCGTCGTCCTCCAGCCTTCCGTCCTGGGCTTGTTGTCACGTCACGGCAGAGGGGAGAGAGAGCAAGCGGATTCATGCGAGGCTGTGTCAGGCTTCGCTTCGGGAATGGCGTAACATCACTCACGTGCGTTTTACTGACCGAAGCAACTCATGAGTCCAGGCAGGGTTCAAGGGGTAGGGAAATAGATTCCGACTCTTTGGTGGGGATCACCATTTATTTAAAATTCACATGGCAAAGGGCACGGATACTTAGAAGTATAGAGGTCATCCAGGGCAATAACCCATATTTCATGCTTTTAGTAAATATCAAATATTAAAGTCTTTACATTTTTTCTTTTAGTTTTCTTTACTGGAATCCTTGCCTTGTTAGTGTGGGGGACCCGGCATTGCCATCTGGCTGACATGAGGGGGGAGGACCTAGTTCCCTGCCCGCTTTGCCCCTCTGTGGCCCCCTCCCCGTTAGCCCTCGGAGAAAAGTCTGGAAACTGTGACTTAGGCAATTTGGGGGAGTAGGAGGCAGGTGCCCTTTCGTGTTTCTCCGGAAGCCTCGTCCTAAACTTGTAAGGGTGGAGACAGGCCAGGTCAGCACAGACGTCACCTCCTCGGGGCACCCCCCTCGTCCCTAAACTGAGCCGCCTCCATTGCCTCGGTCACCGCATGGGTCTCACCTACCACTAGACACTTAACATCCCTCCTGTTCAGAAGTGTTCTGTGCCTGCCTACCCTCCCGTGCTCTCCCTAGCGCCATCACTCAGCAGGGACTCAGGAGTAGATAAGGCCCCGCCCTTCTGCAGCCCCATCCTGCTTGGGGGGAGGGGAGAAGAGGCAATACACAGGTAAACAACTCGATTTTTTCCCAAGCACAAAGGAATTTTATTAATCAAAATAGAGAAGGTGCCTATGGAAAATAAAACCTTTATGAGAATCACTGTACACCCATCTGATTGGCAAAGATTCGCTCTTCCTCCTCCTTTTTACAACATCATTTTTAAAAAGATTTTATTTATTTGTTTTTAGACAGGGGGGGAGGGAGGGAGAAGAGAGGGAGAGAAACATCAATGTGTGGTTGTTTCTCGTGCACCCCCCACTGGGGACCAGGCCTGCAACCCAGGCATGTGCCCTGACTGGGAATCGAACTAGTGACCCTTTGGTTCACAGGCTGGCACTCAATCCACTGAACTGCATCAGCCAGGGCTACAACACAATTCAAAAAAAAAGATAATTTGAATTAGTGATGGGTGCAGTGAAGAAAGTGAACCGGGGCCATGGGGGACCACAGAGGGCCTCCCTGAGGAGGTGACGTTCGAACCAAGATTTGAATGATGAGAAGTGGCCACCTGGGGAGCCATCTGGGGAGCTAAGTGTTCCTGGAACAGGGGCAGCGAGTGCAAAGGCCCTGAGGCAGAGGCAGGGTTTTGGTGTTCGAGACGGAGCAGGGAGCCCAGTGAGGCTAGAGCATAGTGAGGGGGTGATGAGGCTGGAGCAGGTCAAGGTCAGACGAGGGGGGCCTTCGCAGGTGGGCAAGAAGACTGACCTTGACTTCTATTAACGTAAAATTCACAGAACGTAAAATTGACCGTTTGGCGTTTAGCCCCTTCGCTGTGCTGTGCGACCTCTGTGCAGTTCTGAGCTGCGTTTGGTGTCGGCGTGAAGCTGCGGGAAGGCCCTGGGCGACGGGTGTGAGCACGCTCAGTCCCAGTTCGTCCCCAGAGGCCCTGGCTCCGAGGTCTCCCCCAAGAAGACTTACCCGGACACCTGCTTCCCTTTGCCTCAAACTCTTCCTCCTCTCCTCTTCAGCACACGCCGGCTCGGAGGGGAGGATGGCGGAGGAGGTGGCGGGGAGGGCGGGGCTTCAGCATCCAGCATTGAGCATCAAAAGGCAATTTCACGCCTGCTGGTGAGATCAGAGCGGTGGAAGTAATAGAGGCTGGCAGCCAATGGGGCGCCGGCTCCGGAGGATTCCGAGTTACTGTTCTTTTTTTCCCCTTGCAGGGACCAGAATTTCTAGTGGTGTTTAACCCCGCATTCCACACGGGCAACGCGCCTCAGCGCCCTGGGGCGTGGGCCATGTCATTAGTGGAGATGATCACAATTTGCCAGAGACCTCAGCCCTCCGCCCAGCGGCCTCTGACTGATCCTCTGCCCCGTCTCGGGGGCTGCGCAGGCAGGCGCTCAACCTCTCTCTGCTGTGGAGGTTAAGTGCGTGGGCTGCCCAGGTTCAAAGCCCGCTTCTGCCACTTCCTGGCCACGTAACCTGGGGCAAGTGGTCTGATTTCTCCTTATCTGAGCCTCCTCACCAGTAGATGGACGGCAACAATCCGTGCCTTGTAGGGATGTTGTGAGGAGTAAATGCGGTAATGCAGGCCGCAGTAGGAATGGTGTCGGGGTCAAATGTGGCAACGTGGTACTCCGTAGGGGCTACGCTCATGTTTGCTTTTAAAAAAACAAAAGCCAGGAAGAACACAGGATGAAACTCAAAAAGCTACAGGAGCTTTGGAGGCTGGAAATGTGGATGTTTATGTGAAGTCAAGGAATTTTTATAAACCTAGTTGGTAACTAGTTTAAATTTATGGTTTAAAAAAATCTGTGGCTCAAACCAAACATCTTTGTGCCGGGCAAGGGCTGGCGACCCCCGGGAACCCAGGGCTGCAGACCACCCTCCCAGGCTTTGTTCCACTCCAGCTGTGGGAGTGTACCCTGGAGTCTTCCTCTGCAAACACCACCATCCTCCAGGTCACCGTGAGCTTCCTGCAAATGCCGATCACGAGTGTCTGCCATGTGCTAATAAGCACATGATAGAAATAGACCCATGGTACTGATGAGCAAACTGAGGCTCTGGGAGAGACCGTTCTTTGGCCCAGAGTCTCCCAGCAAACTCCCAGTTCAGAGTCCCCAGAACTGGGGTCTACCCGGCTCCAGGGCCTGGGGCCCACCCACAAGTCTACGCTGCCTCCCGGGCTTCCTGTCCGGCCTCACACCTTCCCACGTTACCTTTCAGGCTCCAGACGGGCTGGTCCGTCCACCCCGGTGGTCAGCCCGATAGACAGAGGAAGCAGGAAGAGCTGACGGATGAGGAGAAGGAAATTATCAACAGGGTGATCGCGAGGGCCGAGAAAATGGAAGCAATGGAGCAGGAGCGGATTGGGTGAGTCCTGACACTTCCTGTCCCTTTGGAGAGTGGTGTGATGGGGGGTGGGGGTGGGGGGGTGCCAGGAGGTTGTATTGCTTGCTGCTTAGGGCAGGGGCTGGGGTGTGTTGGGCTGCCCTTCGGCTTTGCCACCCACCCAGCCACCCACCCAGGCAGAGCTGGAATCCCTGTCACATGAAGTTGGAGAGCTGGAAGAGGAGAGAAGAGGCTGGAGGAGAGGGCAGGCAGTGGGGTGGGGGGGGCTGGCTGGGGAGGGAATTAGAGAGGGGGCATGGCAGGTCTTCTGATTGGGGGGAGGAGATTGTCATTGGAGTCTGGAGGTACCTGTGTGTGAGCCAGTTTCAGCCTCATAGAAAAGTGTTCCACAGACATTGGCCATGTAGAGGCGAGGTGAGGAGGAGAGAGAGAGAATCGGAGATTGTACATAAGAGGGAGGACACACCCGACATGAATTATCTGAGACCCAGAGAAACCAGTCCGGAAAGGGAGGCCAGTGTGACGGTGAGGTGGCAGCAGTTCCCCTGGCGGGTCTGGGCCCGAGCCCCCAGCTCCATCCCACGCCCCCCCCACCCACCCACCCGCCATGGGTCCTGGGCGCGCCACTCACCTCTCCGAGCCTCGGCTCACTCACTGGTGGGATGGGGAGCATGCCAGTCACTGTGCACAGGGATGTTGTCTGGAATAAGTGCAGTGATTTAAATACAGTCCCTGGCCCTGGTGGTACTTTGTGTTTAATAAATGGTAGGAAGAAGGAAAAATTGGGGTTCAGAGGGCAGAGGTTTTAAAAATGTGTATGGGAGAGAAGAAAGGACATAAGAAGGATGTGTGACAGTTGTGACAGAGTGACCAAATCCGTGAGCAGGGACAGCGCTGCAGAGAGGGGGAGTGGTATGGGAGTGGAGTGGGGGAATGTGAGTGATCCTCAGAGGGAGGCGTGGGGGGGGGGGCGGACAGAGAAGAGGAGAGGAAGGGTCTGGGGAGCGCTGGGCATGGCTGGGGACTCTGGCTGCCAGGAGGCGGGGAAGCCACCAACTGGTCCTCCAAGACTGGACCCTGAAATGAGAAACGGGAGTGGGTGGGATGGCACCTCTCCCAGCCCCCTCCCCGGGCCTTTGTGCCAGGGGCCGCCTTTGCCAACTGCCTGCGACAGATCTAGGCACTGAGGTGCCTGTGTATCCCCTCGCCCCCACACTCAGCTTGGGGTTCAGCAGGCTCTTGGGTGGGTAGTGCTGTTACAGACAGGCAGGAAGTGCGCGCCTTTGATTTGAGCCCCTGCAGGTAACTCGGGGCAGACTGGGGAGATCAGAGGTGCAGCTGACAAAGGACAGAGACGCCTGTGTCTGCCTCCTCGTGAGGTCGCTGCAGGGGCAGGTCTTTGAGGGGCCTGCTTACAGGGCTGAGTTTTTATTTGGCTTTTTAAGATGGATCAGGGGTGAGGAGCTGTCCGGGCTGGAAGTCTGTGAGAGTGTGTGTGTGTGGTTGTGTGTGTGTGCACACTTGTGCGTGTCTCTGTGTGTGTTCACTTCACCCACCAACGGGCCTGCCCCTTGCAGGAAAGAGAAACGTACGTGTTCAAGGTAAACCCTTAGAGGCAAGACCTCCTCTCAGCCTTTTCCCTGCATAGTGCTTACCACCAGCCAACATATTTTGTATTTACCTGTTTGCCTCGACGATTGTTCATTTCTCCCCGTTAGACGATAAGGTCCCCCAGGGTAGAGGTTTTTGCCTGTTTTGTTCACCACTGAATCCCCAGAGCCTCGTACATAGTAGGTGTGCAGCAAAATGTTTGTTGAGTGAATGAGTGAAAATGGCAGGCGGTGCTGCCTCCTCATCTCTCTCTACATCTCCTGTGGCCAAGACGCTGGAGGAGAGTTTGGAATGTTGTTGGAGCCCAGGGTCCAAATTCCCAGGGAAGGCGCTCTGATTGGCTGGCTTGAGTCAGGTGCTCTCTCTCTCTCATCCAATCAGCTATGCTGCCCATGTTATAGAAACATACGTGGCTGTTGGTCTGACTGGAGGAATAAAGTTAAGGGGTGGGTGTCTCTGTGGGCTGAAAAGATTCTAGTTTGAACATTCTAGAACAGGGTAGATGGGTTCCCTGCCTTGTCCTCCACGTCTTGTGGTACTGCCCTTGGCTAACCCGGTGACATGGTGGTTCATCCCTGGGGCCCCAAAGTCAGGAAGACCTGGATTCAAATTCCATGTCTACCACTTCCCCTCTGTGTGACCTTAAGTGAGTCATTTACCTCCCTGTGCCTCAGTTTCCTCATCTGCAGTGTGGGGATGGTATTAACATATACTTCTCAGTGAGGGCTCAACATGCCAGGGATTTGCATGGTGCCTGGTCCAGAACCCACGCTTCATCAATAAAGGGTGGCAACCACTCAACAATGAGTCTGCTGTGGAGGCCAACTTTCTGCCAGTGGCCCCGACCTCTGTTCTAGAATTATGTCCCGAGACTCCCATTTGGCAGTCCCTGCAGGGGCAGCAGCCCGTGCCGTCCACTGAGGCGATCGGAGAGGCTTCCAGGGAGGCTGGGGCCAAGCTCTCGCTGACGGTGACGGAGTCTCCCTGGGCCAAGCGGCCGCGTTTCCCGCCAGAGCGGAGAGGACAGGGCTGCTTCCCCACACCCTCCCCACAGGGAGGCCTCGCCAGCAAACCTATTTGTGTCTTGTGAGCTTGAACCCGCCCTCGTTCCAGTTCTCCCCACTTCCTGGGAGAGGGTCAGAGAAGAGCGGTAACAGCAAAGCGACGTATCAGGCGTGGGGCGAGGCTGAAAACAAGGTGCCATCGGGGCCCCCACTTCAGAACCTGAGGCTCTGAGTGCATCAGCTTTGGGAGCCTTGGTGTCTCCACCATCCAGCGAGGTGGGTCAGTCCGAGTCTGCTCAGACTGCGGTGTGTGTGTGTGTTGGGAGGGGGTGTTGGCTGGAGGACCCCTGCATGTGGTGGGCTGCCCCTCTCAGAGGGATGGAGCTCCTTCTACCTACGTTAAATTTGCGATGTATCTGTGTCCCCTTCCGGTCCCAGACACCCAGCTCTGAGCTGCTGAGTCCTCTCTCCTGTTGTCCGAGGGAAAGCCATGTAGAGAGGTGTGAAATCATCGTTCAGGAACATAACAAATAATCACCACGATGGGCACCGTTTATCGAGCCCTCGCTGTGTGCCAAACACTGAACCTGATATGTCATATGGATTGGCTCCCTAACTGCTTTTCTCAGCCCTGACAAGTAGGTGCTAGCATCATCCCCATTTTGCTCACGGGGTCAGGTCGCCTGCCTGAGGTCACAGAGTCAAGATATACGTCCGGTTGGACTGACTCAGAACTACACTCCAGACTATCAGGTGCCCTTCCTGTAGGTCTGACCCCAAAGGCCTAGACTGCAGGACGTGGACATTTTAAGAGCTTGGGGTTTGAAGGGGCCCTTTTGGGAGCCAGAAGCTGGAGCCCCTTCCACGCTGGCCCTGTCCCTTTCAGACTTGATTAACCTGTTGGTGTGTCCACAGCTGGTCTCCGTGTTCCTGTGGCTCTGAGAGTCCTGAGGGAGACTCACCCTCTGGCCTCCCGGGAGGTGCTGCCTTTCTGGGGCAGTTCTGCCAGAGTCAGCCGCCCCGCAGAGCACCCCAGGAGAACGCAGCAGGTCCGAGCTGGTTCTCCACCTGAAGCCTCTTTGCTTCCGCCTAAACCTCTGATCAGCACTCAGCCCACCATCCGATTCTGCTCCCCAGAGGGAGACGTGATGGCCAGAAGGGAAATTCATTAAACCGCCTCATCTCACCCCCACGTTCCTTATTCACGCGCTAAGCGGGATCTCAGAGTTTGTTACGTTCCCTGGCAGCTGCAGGCTTTCTGCATTCCTCAGGACCCTTGGCTCGCAAGAACAGAAATGAATTCCAGCAAGGCGGTTGCAGTTTTCTATCGCTGCGTAGCAAAGCATCCCAAATCGAGTGACTTAGAGCAACCACAGTATATGACTTTTCGCGATTCTGTAAGTTAAGAGTTCAGACAGGGCTCTGCTGGGCAGGTTTTCTGCTCCATGCGGCGTGGGCGGAGGTTGCTGACTCAGTTGCATTCGGCCGGCGGCTGGGCTGGACTGGGAGGTCCAGAGAAGCGTCCTGCCCGGGTCTGCGCCTCACGGTGGTCTATGTGGTCCCTCTCTTTCCTCACTCAGTAGTCTGGCCTGAAGTCCTTTGCGTGGCAGCTGACTCCCAAGAGAACAAAGGTGGTGATTGCCAGGATTCTTAATAGCTCGGTCTGAACCCGGTAGGGCATTACTCCACCATATTCTATTGGAGAGGGGAAAGGGATCCCATCTGCTTGTGGAAGAAAGACTTATGCCCTGGCTGGCATAGCTCAGTGGATTGAGTGCGGGCTGGGAACCAAAGTGTCGCAGGTTCGATTCCCAGCCAGGGTACATTCCTGGGTTGCAGGCCATAACCCCCAGCAACCGCACATTGATGTTTCTCTCTCTCTCTCTCTCTCTCTCCCCTTCCCTCTCTAAAAATAAATAAATAAAATCTTAAAAAAAAAAAAGACTTATGCATCCACAGGAAGGGGTTAAAATCCTGGTTGTCTTGGGAGGCTCTGTCATGTTATACAACAAGGGGAATTTAATATAAGAATTCAGAGCGATCTCAAGGGATCCGAGCCGAGCCCCGTGAAAAGTCTGCTCCTCATCCCACACGGCAGATAACGTAGCCATGCTGCATTTCCCCAGTTGTTGTAGCTCTTCTTGGTCCCCATTCCAGACTCCCAGGGAAGGAACTCTGATTGGCTCAGCTCACCCTGAGTGCTCGCCCCTCATCCAATCAGCCGCGGCCAGAGGTGCCAGGCTGCACGGGTGCCGAGTGCCGCTCCTGAGTGTGCAAAGGGCTTCTGTGAGTGGGACACACTCCCATGAGGTGTCCGCAGGACCTCTAGATACATTAAGGCTGGAGTGGAACGTTTGCTTGGGGAAATTTGTTTTTGTGGGTTCCGGTTTTAACCCCCCCCCCCCCCGCAGTGGTAGGACCCCTCTGCATCCTTATCGTATTTCCTTCTGCCCAGCACCTCTCAGAGCCATTTGCTCACGCACCCTGCCTGCGAAGGGCCAGGCAGCCGGGTGGCTTCCGTCTGAGATCAGCATCCCTCAACAGATGGGCCCCCAAAAGCAATTAGGACTTGTCATTGACCTTGGCGTCCAGATGCTGTGATGGAGGAGGCCGTCAGAGGGACACAACCTGTTGTTGGCAGAATCTGTTGGGTTCCTGTCACCGCTGTGTCTCCGTCCCATCGTCCCCTGTATTTCTGGCGCAGAATTTTTCCGAAAATGTGGACAGAAGGAGACGTGGAGAACAGTGCTTGGGACTTGCTACATCTAATTAGGTGGACATCTTTTTTATCGTTTGAAAAGCTGGCGATCGGCCAAGTCATCCTCTCCTCTTCTAAAGGAAGACTCCCCCCCCCCCCCGCCCCGCATTCTTCTGACCTTGAATCTTAGGCCTTCCATGGACAGGTTTCAGGAGGTCTGGGGCATCCTGATATTATAGATGCATTTAAAATGCCCATGTGTGCCTGTGGGCATTGTAAAGAAATTGTCATTGATTTCCCCGGGTTCGGGGGGACTCTGAACCCCCAGTGTTGTAACTAATAAGCAGCACCTCCTTTTCCAGGGATTGGGCCAACGCTTTCTAATATCTGCAGCTTTGGTAATTCATGGAATCTGTGTGCACAAGATGAAAATGGAAACCTTCATTCCTTAATTAGTTCAGTCACCACCATAAAAGAGAGAACAGGTTAAGTGAACCCTCTACCCCAATGACCAAGCCTGGACCGTGTGCTATCCAAGTCCCTTCACCCTTGGCACCCTTCATGCTTGGGGACAGGTACTTCTTCACGGTGGGGCTGTCCTGTGCATTGTAGGAACTTTGATCAGCGTTCCTGGCCTTCATCCCCCAGATGCCTGTCGTAACCCCCACCCCCGGGTCTGACAACTAACGAGGTCTCCAGGCCTCACTGCGTGCCCTCTGGGGGGCAGAGTCAGCCTCTGTCCAGGACCACCGCGCTGGCCTTGTTGGGTGGCTCACAAAAGGGAAAAGAAGCAAGCCTGAGGATTTTCCTGCCACCATTCTCAGCTTCTAGGGAAATGATGCTGGTTCATTCTCATAAATAGCACACCCTTACGGACTTGAAATAGTTCACTGTTAAAGCACCACACGCTGGCACGTGCGCAAAGCTTCCTGTAGACTCATTTACGTAATTCTCACAACAGCCCTGTGCAGTGGGTGTTGTTAGTCCCATTTTCTTGATGAGGAAACTGAGACACAGGGAGCTCAGCAGCTCGCCCAGGGTCACACAGTTAATGAGCAGTCACAGACCCAGGCTGGCTGGCCCCAGAGCGGTGTCTCACTCTGCTCTTCTACAGAAAGGCAGCCGCTCGTTGCCCAGCGCCGCACTGGGATCTTTCAGCTGAGCTGCATTCCCTTTAACCCTCGTAATGTCCTCCACAGGCGAGGTCGTCTCTGCTCTGCAGCTGAGAAAACAGAAGCCCACGGAGGTTATGACACTTGCCCCGGGGCACAGAGGCCTTGCGTGGCCAAACCAGACTTTGAACTTGAATGTGTCTTGTGCACTCGATCCCATTGCCTTTTGGGGTGCAGACAGGGAAGGCCATGGGCAAGCGACTCCAGGGTTCAGGGAAGTCAGTGGGGCGTCTCAGATATTCGCTCAGCGCAGCTGATTCAGGCTCACGCACGTCAATGCAGCATTTCCCTCCTGACCCCTGCAGCAACCCTTGTCCCCTGTGGGCCTCTGTGCCCCACACTCCCTACACCACTTTCTACAACGGGGAAGGGCAGGTCGAGGGGGTGGCAAGAGCCCCAGCCATAGCACGGAAATAAAGCAGAAACTTCACTCCTCTAAAGAGAGGGACAGCCTCTGGGGAGGTAGACCTAGCCCCGGATCCCGTCCCGGCCACTCACAGCCAGGGGCCCTTGGGTAAGTGACTTCCCCTTTGTGTGCCCTGGTGTGTCCCCCCCCCCCCCCCGTATAAATGGGAGCGAGTAATAGAGCTGATCTCACAGGCTGTAGGTGACCGCAGGAAAACAATGCACATACCTGGTGACTATTAGTGCTCCTGGGTTTATAATGACCCAGCACCTTGCCCGGCAGTGACCACATTAGCTCCCTTGTCTCCGGTTCTGACCTGGGGTAACCCCCCTCCCCAAAGTGCCGAGGCGCAGGCAGGAGTCCCAGTCACCCATCCATCAAGGGGAGACGTCGGGATCTGTGGCTCCCCAGGTGCTGACGGCAATAAACAACCGTGAGAATGAATGAGTCTGGAATGCACGCAGCCCGCCGGCCCGTCCGCCGGCCCGCTGCAGGGCCGCGTGACAGAGCGGCTCCGTCATTGCAGGACAGGCTCCCGAGAGGCCCTGCGCTGGGGTCTCCAGCCGGCCCCTGTCGGAGCAGCCGCAGCTGCCACCGGTTTCCAAATTCTGTGCCCCGGTCGCAGCAGGGGGCCCAGTCTTAACCTCAGAAGATGCCGAATTTGATCAAGTTAACGGTTCCATCCCCTACTTGGCAATTAGGTGAGAGCAAAAGCAACGTGATTATGGAACTGATGGTGTGTGTGTGTGTGAGAGAGAGACACACACACACACACACACACACAGACAACACAGCATCCACTCGCCCGCCCTGCTGCATTGTTACGAATCGTGTGTAATCACAGTAGCTGCTGCTCTGCAGGCAGCTTCCCTGACCCCCCCCCCACCCCCACCCCCAGGGGCGGAACCCCGGCCTTTCGCCCTTTCCCTCCCCCATTCGGGAGTCAATGCCGAAACCCACCGCACCTCGCCAGGCAGGGTGTCCTTCTGAGCTGGGCAGGACGCCGCGTGTGAAGCCTGCTTCCTTGCGTAGCAGCTGAATGTCCCTTAGCCTTCTCTCCCCGCCCAACAGGACGCCGCAGCAGCGCTGGTCTGAGAGCTCGAAGGCTGGCGCCTCAGTATCCCCGAGGCTGGTCTGGACTCTGTAAGGCAGCCTGCAGGTGGCTTCTCCCCGAGTCTGCAGAAGGCCGCCCCCCCAGGGCTGGGCTCCCTACACGGCCGGAGTGTGTACAGCTATGCCTGGGAAAGTGTGTCCTGCGTGTTGGTGCCGACGATGCACACATGCATGTGTGTGTGTGCTCACAAGTGCACGTGGACGTGTGCCTCTACAGGTGTGCCTGTGGGCATATGTGTTCACATGTGGGGACGTGTGCCATCCACGTGTGTGTGTGTGTGTGTGTGTGTGTGTGTTTAGAAACAGGCCCGCGAGTCCCGTTAACTTCTCGTTACCGCGGCCCCCGTAAAAGCTTTAGAAAGACACGTTTCGTGGCCAGGCTGTAGCACCCTGGTTACACAGGAAAAATGTGAGTACAGGGAGTCATAAAAGCCACACGCTTCCAGAAGGAGTCATTAGCAGCAGCCATTCACTGGGCCGTTACCGTGTTCCAGGCGTCTCCTAAACGCCCTCGTTCCATCTCCGCAGCAGTCCTGGGGGCGGGGGTGGGAAGGGCTGTGTTTTCCCTGATTTGCAAAAGGGAGGCTCAGAAAGCCTAAGTGACTTTCTTGAGGTCACAGAGCTAAGGAGGTAGCAAAGCGCGAAGGCGGACACACCTGTAGTGTCAGGAGACCGGGTCCAGCCCACGTGTAGACGGATCCCGGGACCTGCCTGTCCCGTTCCACCGGGAACCCCTACAGCGTCTGAGACTCCTACCGCTCCGGGCCTCCCAGGGGTTCCGGTCCAATGTCCCCGTGCTGTCTCAAAACAGCAGGGGTGGAGTCTCCTCTGTGGGAAGCCCTTGGATGCTGTCCCGTCCATGGGAGACTCGGGCCGCTGCTCGGAGGGGCCGCCACCTGTCTCCCCAGCCCCGTCTCCCGCCATCCAGCCCGCCAGCCGAGCTGAGCATCTCCTAGGTCCTTTGCACACGCCATTCCCTCATCCCCCAGTGCCCTCCCTCAGCCTTGTTACTGGGGCAGCTCCCCTGTGGGCCTCAGCTCAACGGCCCCTCCCCCCCGAAGCCCCATCCCTCCCCTGTGCGTTCTCACAGGTGCTCCCACACGTCCTTCAGAGGACGCACCGCAAGCGGGGTTACAATGGCCTCGGTGCTTGTTCAGATAACGTCTGAGCCCCTCGCTGGAGCTCTGGGTCCCCGAGGCGGGGCCTCATCTGCTGGGCTCCCTGCGGGGTCCTCACCATCACCCTAGCACAGGGCAGGTGCTCCATAAGTATGTGTCAAATGAATGAGCAGCTCATCCAGATCCTCGCAGATGGCAAGGTCGGACCAAGGTGGGAACCCCCTTCCCACCACCTGCAGGGGTCATCCGTCGGTCCCCCAAGGAGGGGACACGCCCTGTCCGAGCCAGGGCAGGCGCCCGCCCGACTTTCCCGGGTAACCGACAGGCCCCCTGAAGCCCACAGACCGGCGATGGATGTTCCTCAGACGTGAGGCTTCAGGAGTCGTCGTGCAGTTAATCGGGCGTGTGAAGACATTAATGAGAGAGCGGCGGGCACTTACAGTGTCCAGCTAATTGGGCACTTACGCGGAGCCATTAAATAGGCAAGCAACGGCAGCCCCAGGGTGCAGATGGGGCTTCTCCTGCTCCTGGGGGGTCCTTCCGTGCCAAAACACGAGGGGCCGCCCTGAGGCCTCGGCCTCGGGGTCTGAGAACCCCTGAGTGTCGCCCGCGGAGGGGACTTCAGGTGCGGCTCATCTAACCTTGAGTGTTGGATTCTGGACCAGGGTCCCGGAGAACGGAGGCTTTTCAAGGCCGAGGACTGGGTCAGAGGCAGGGGTCAAACCCACAGCTTTTAACCCGTGACTTGTGTGTTCTCTGTCTTCAGAGTCTCCTTCCTCTCCTCGTGAAAGGAAACACGGGTCGTTGTGGAAAGAGAAGGAGGCACAGAGCTGGTGGGGTGCTTGGGGAGGGTGGGGTGGAGGCACAAAGAAGAGGATGAAGTTACTCACAAGCCCCGCCCCCGCCCGGAGCAACAGTCGCTGTGTGCGGTTCCGTGTGTCTTCCTTCTGGCTGTTTCGGTTCAGTGCACAGCATGACGGTGTTCAGATGCGCGTGTGCCAAACCCAGACTCACATGGTAACGGTTCTGCATCGCGGGTTCTGGTTTGTTTTTTTCTTAAACCCACTTACTATCATAAGGAGAGCATTTCCCCATGTGATTGGTCCCACTACTTCCTCCCTTCCCGCCACATTCCGTGAGGTGTGGCCAGGGACGTGCCAGCATCCAAGGAAGCCACCTCAAAGCTAGATTCCTAGGTCCCCCCACCCCCCCCACCGGCCCTGTAGAATCCTTGTCTGAATGTCGAACACTCTCCCCAGGTGATCTAGGGGCGCCATAAACGTCGGGCTCTCCAGGGGGCTGCGTGCCGAAACACTGGTGACCAGGGTTACCTGGACCCCACGGCTGAGAAGGGTGGGAGTGGGAGCCCACACAGGGGTATTCTTTGTTAATGTGGGCGATCGGCCTGCAGGGGGCGCTGTGAGCATTTTCCATGACGCTTACAGCCCTCTCCTGCCGCGACTGGTAACCGCTGTCTACGGAAGACTGGTCCAGACCTGGGGAGAACTTTTATGAGTTGATCTGAGCCGAACTGACAGCAGTTGCTGGGAAGCGAAGTCTCAGCGGGTGGAGAAAATGCTCCAGAGAATGGCAGTCTTGCAGCTTGTGCTGTGCATTAGAATCAAAGGAGGAAGGCTAAGGAGGGTTACGGGAAATTCACGGGTGACAGATCAGGGAGAAAGCAAGGTGGGGACACCTCTGAGACTGGATCAAAAGCTAACTGGAGAGACCCCCCCGCCTCCTTTCCCTGGGTAGGTGCAGGGCAGTTAACAATGACCCCTTACTGCCTGTAGAGCAGGTGTGCGGGGGACAAGGTAGCACTGTTGTGGGGGGGGGGGGGTCTGTGCTCTCCGCTCTGGCGGGAGATGTTGCCCTGAGGGGCCTGGAGAAAGGGGGTCACTCGGACTCGTGGAAAGTATGTTAACTTAGACAACCGACAGGCTCAGGGAAGGTCAGGGTTGACCTTTGTCAAGAAAGATAGCAGCCTAGGACATGACTCCCCTTGTGACTCGCTTTTAGTTGGGAAGTTGTCATTTCAGGCCACCCCAGGTGGGGCCTTAGGTCTCGGAGTTGGTGGGGCCACCTCTCGGGCCTCCCCGGAGCTCGTCGGGTTCAGCGTGTGGCCCCTTTTTCATCCACACAACAAGCGTGCCTTCCGGGGTGGAGACGCTGGGTTGTCCCGTCTCCAGGATAAAGACGCGTTCATGGCTCGTGGTCTTGATGTAATTCTGACTTCGCTCCCCACAGAGCTCTCTGTCCTGGTTTTCGCTCTTCGGCCAGTGGGGCCTCCCTGTTGGGGCCCCAGCTTCGGGGGCTGCAGGACCCCCCTGGCTCGTCTGGGCCTCCAAGCAGAGAAGGGTCCACCCACCCCCACCCCACGTCTCCTCTCTCTACTGGTCTGCGCCGAATCCCCCCGTAACAAGGGTCCCTGAGGGGAAACGGCGGAATAATGAGCTCAAGTCCCTTGTTTTTCTGTTTTCTGTGCCGTTTGCCACCCCGGACGGAAGCCAGCCAGACACTCCCAGTAGGACGCGGGTTAATGGGGCATTTCTGCAGTCAGGATTAAAGGGTGGGAGAGGCGGGTGTTGTGGAAGAGAGGCTAGAATGTGGGCCTGCAAGGGGTGGGCGACTCCAGGGCCCTGGTTTGCCAAGAGGAGGCAGGAGCTCCCCCCCCCCCCGCCCGAACATGGCGCGAGAACGAGGGCCTGGCCCTGGCTGAGGGGCCCCAGGCAGGCCTCTCACCCTCTCTGTGCTCTGGGACGCCCCCTGAGAAAATGAGAACAAAATCTAACCATTTCCAGCTGAGACGGGGGATGAAGGAGAAACTCGGGGAGAGCAAGGCTGTTGAGGAGCGAAACGTCACCATACGAGCAGTGACCACCCCCCGCCTCCATTAGCTCACCTCATGGTCTCATAGTATTTTTTATAATTCTGCGGCATCGGAAGGCACCCAGGGGGACAAAACCCAGAGCTGAAATGCAGATTTCTCACCCTGCGCTGAGGGCTCTGCAGAGAAGCAGGATTGAGGGGGCAGCTGTTGGGCGTCTTGTCCCAGCCTCAGGGGAGTGGGCGGCGGGCGGGACAGGCCCAGAGGGAGGTGATGGTGCTCGAACCTCAGTGCTTACAGATGACTGAGGGCCTGAGGGCCGTGGTGTGGGGAAGGCAGGGGAATGGGGCCCAGTGGGGGTGGGAGTGCTAGGCGGGGGGGTGGGGGGGGCACCCGGGGCTCTGCGTGGAGCATCCTGGCAGCGTGTGCAGCGGTTCCGAACAGGGACTCGGAGCCAGCCTGCCGGGCTCTGACCTCCCAGCTCTCTCCACCTCCCAGCTGTGCAACTTGGGTAAAATCGCCGAACCTCTCTCTGCCTCAGTGTTCTCATTTGGAAGAAGGGGACGAGAATAGCCCCGAGCTGATAGTGCCGCTGGAAGGGTTCGCTCATCAGATCCGGGGGGCCTGCTGATCTCTGTGCCGGGCACAGAGTAAGTGCTCAGCAAACCACTGCTGTTGCTCCAGGCGTTCTGAGACCACGGACTGGGGGCTCGCTCCCGGTTACTGCCGCCTCCGCCCGTCATCCTATAAAAACAATTTCTAGGGAAAAGGCAGGGGTGGGGGGAGGAGGACGAAGGGAAGGGAGAAGGCCGCTCTCTCCGATCTGGGTCACAGCGGAGCCTGCAGAGCCTGCAGGCTGCTTTTGGCTCTTCCTCTGGCAGAGCGGCTCGCTGCTGAATGGAGCACAAAGGAAAGCCTGCTATTTTTAACATCGAGAGCCCCAGCGCTTGGAGCGGGCGGCTGGAACCAGGAGGGCCTGTGGGGAAAAGCAGCATCAAGTGGCTGCCAGGGACCTTCTGGAGCCCGGGATGCCCAAGGCCCAGTCCAGGGCTTCTCCCACCCTCGGTGTCCACAGCTGGGACCCAGCCTGGGGAGGGAAGGGCAGGGTCCAGCTCCGTTTGGGTCCCCTGGCTGTGGCTGGAATGGGAACAATACAGTCTTATTTGAAGGAAGGGCAAGGAGCTGACTTCCGGGAGGCGGGATGTGCTCCAGAACCTACCTGAGATCCAGATTAGGGTGTTGCCCAGGGGCAGTGGTTAGGCAGCCTTGCTCTTGAGAGTGTGCCAGGGGCCTGTGGCATCGTGTGGGATCACGCGGGAGCTTTCTAGAAATGCAGCACCTCAGGCCCCACCCAGACCTGGTGGTTCAGAATCTGCCTTTGAACAAGATGTGCAGTTGTGCGCATGTTAAGTCTGAGAAGTGCTCGTGGAAAGCATGTAAACTTGGGTTCTCGTGTCGGCTCTGCTGCTTCCTAGCTGTATGACCCTGGGAAAGCCATCTTACTTCCCTGTTCCCTGGGGTGGGTTGGCTGGCTGGCGAAGCACCTCGCGGCATGCCAGGCGGACACTAAGCACGATGTAAGTCTCAGTCACTCTCTGTCACCTGCCAGTCGATTCAGCCTGCCGTTGCTGGACATGGACTTGGGAAGCGGGCACCCCTCACTCCTCCATTCAGTGACTCGCCCATCCTGTAGGGACACTCACGGTGGTCCGGGAGGCACTGGCCCTGGGGACACAGCAGGGACGGGACAGACAAGGTCCCTGTCCTGGGGGAGCTCGTCGTCCAGAGGGGCAGCCGGAAGCGGACTCGCGACAAACTAATTCCTTAATGCAGATAATCTCACAGTCACTTACCGATGTGGCTAGTGCTTCGGAGATGTGCAGGGTTGCTGTTGGGGTACGTGAAGTGGGTGGTCAGAAAAAGCGGTGTTTCAGTTGGGATCCGAAGGGTAAGGGGAATCTAGCCAGGAAAAGTGCAGGAGTGAGTGTGTGTGTGTGTGTGTGTGTGTGAGAGAGAGAGAGAGAGAGAGAGAGGACTAAAACGTGTGGGGGCAAAGGGGGGCCTGGATTCCAGGCACAAGGAACAGAGTGTGCAAAGTGCCGCGGCAGATAGAACTGGGAGGGACTTGGAGAAGCCGCGTGTAACCACAGCAGTGGTTCTCCACCTGGAGCTTGCACCCAGACTCTCCGGACGGCTTGTGAAAACAGATTGCTGGGCGCCACCCTCAGAGTCTCTGATTCTGCAGGTCTGGGGTGGGGCCCAATAATCTGCATTTCTAAGAAGCTCCCGGGGGGGGGGGGGGGGGGGGGGATGCTGATGCAGAGGATAAAGACCCTGGAAGAACCACTGAACTGCAGCCTTGAAAGCCAGACCTGGAGGGAGAAGGGGATTGAGGTTCCACCCAGGGCCAGACCACAGAGTGTCACAGGGCCTCCTGGAATGGGCAGCAGCTACAGCTTTTCAAGTGGAGCGGGAGGGTCGTGGTCAGATTCGTGCTTTAGGAATAGGGCCCTGGCTGTGGTGGGGAGACCAGGCTGTACGGACCGGGAACGTTGGCAGGCCCACCGTGAAGCAGGTGCTGCGGTTGGCCAGCATAGATGGCAGCGGCTTGGTTGAGGTGAGGATGGGGGGACATGGGTGGGTTCTAGCAACGTGAAGGAAGTGGGCACAGCAGGTTCAGGTCTGGTCCTTGCGTATCCGGGGGGAGGGGCTCAAGGAAGCCCTCAGATGCCAGCTTGAGCAAGCTAGCGCCCGGTGGGGCCATTTGCTGAGGATGGGGACATGGGTGCTGGGGGTGGGGGCGGGGAGCAGCCTGGATGAGAGTTCAGACAGATGCACAGGCTTGAGGTGCCTGTGAAGACATCTGCGTGGCGACGCCATGCCGACAAGTTGACAAACGGACCTGGAGCCCAGAGGCGGTTTCCTAGAAGAAGTGACATGAAGTAGACAGGACTAGACCGATTCCTCAT
This sequence comes from Phyllostomus discolor, assembly GCF_004126475.2. NCBI lineage: Eukaryota > Metazoa > Chordata > Mammalia > Chiroptera > Phyllostomidae > Phyllostomus > Phyllostomus discolor. The sequence continues at coordinate 46,713,435 of NC_040915.2, forward strand.
CGGAAGTCAGTAGAATGGATGGGCTTTGGGGGATCTGGGAGGGGCTCTGTGATTTTTCTGAAAATGCATCAGACTTCATGTGCCTGTTTCTTGGGGAGGGTCCGAGAGTCCTCATCAGACACCTAAGAGTCTATGACTCTGAGAAGGTTGAGACCACTGGCCTGTTACTGTGGGAGAGGCAGGTGGTCTCTGGTCCTGTCAGGCCCTCAGTGCCCTGTCTCTGCTTCCAGGCGCCTGGTGGACCGTTTGGAGAACATGAGGAAGAACGTGGCCGGGGACGGGGTGAACCGCTGCATCCTGTGTGGAGAGCAGCTGGGGATGCTGGGCTCTGCCTGTGTGGTGTGTGAGGACTGTAAGAAGGTACCATCCCCCTCCTCTTCCCCGAATCCCTGCTCCTCACACGCAGAGGGGCTAGGTCTGGGCTCCAGCCTTGGGGGACCCCGGCTCTTGGGAATGGAGCTTGGATCCTGAAGGGTAGTTGCCAGAGTGTGATTCCTTGTGAGATACTGTCATGCCCAGCTGTCTCCCGAAGTAACCCTGGTCCTGGTTCCTCCCGTGGAAGTCCCTGTGGCCCTTCTGTCCCCTCAGAGCTCAGCTCCATCCAGAATGAACTTGGGAGCTCAACTGAGGTAGGACATGAGCTGTGGCGGAGCCTGCAAGTATCCAGGTTGTGGCTTAGCAAGTCCCATGTCACATTGAAGAGTACGTCAGGCACACATCTATACACGTGTGTACATGGAAGGCTAACCCAGCATTCTCTTGCCTTGAGTTATAGTTCAAGTGACTTAGAAAGCCCCTTTCCAGCTGAGTTAGCACAACTGGGCTTCGAGAGCCTTCGTTCTTGAAGCTGGGCAGGGGGGCCTTGTGCTCCTCTACCCCGTGCCCTCTCCTCAGCTGTGTGCACTTGACAGTGCCAGGGCAGAGCCAGAACTGTGTCCTTGGTTCAGCCTGATTCCCAGGACAGGAGTTCAGGAGAGCGATGCACCTGGAAACATCCATAAGGTCACTTGGCATCTCCTGCTTAGAGTCCCACTTAGCATTTAGATGGAATACTGAGGAAAGTTGATCTATTCCACACACACACACACACACACACACACACACAACCCTTGTCTGCTGCAGGCAGCCAAGAGTGAGAATTTGGTGATCTGTTAGGTTTTTCTATTTGCTTTGACTTCCAGGAAACGGCCAAAAGTGTAACGTCCCGTCACGCAGTCACGGCATCTGCTCAGATAACTTCCTTCTCTTCACTGAAGCGTTGACACTGTAGTCATAGCCTAGGTTGTCTCAGGTTTACTTGAAAAGAAAGAAGGAATAAATTAATAAGCAATATGGATGTATAGCTTTTCCTCTTTGAAAATCATGTCCATTGTCTCCCCTGTATGGATGCTGAAAACCCAGACCCCCCCAGGGAGCCTTGGAGAATTTCTTTATCCAGTGCTTGGGAATGACTCCCATTCTTGCTATTGGAAATTAAGACTCAGGTTGGAAATGTATTCTAACTGGCCTTGGTCATGGGCAGGAGGTGAGAGAAGGAAAGTTCTAGCTCTTTACGATGGGGCTCCATCATCGCCCTTCCCAGCCACCTGCCCCGATCACTAGCAGCTCGCAGCCTAGTGTATCTGAGTGTGCGCTGGCCCGTGTTTCGTCCCCAGAATGTCTGCACCAAGTGTGGGGTGGAGACCTCCAACAACCGCCCGCAGCCCGTGTGGCTCTGCAAAATCTGCCTGGAGCAGAGGGAGGTGAGTGGACTTGTCCTGTCGGGCTTTTCGAGCACCACCCTTTTCATCCAGTTCCCTCTCCCTCCCTAGAACCAAGGGATCAGGGTGGCAGGTAGGAGCTGGAGGACCTGGTCAGGGATGTGCCTTAAGGGGTGGTTATAGAAGGAAGCAGCTCAGCTGTGAACACTGGCAGAACACCTCCTGGGTGCCGGAGCAAGTTTACTTCTTCCTCTCCTAGTTCTCTCCCTGGTAGCAGGGTGCGGCACATCACAAGTAAGATTTGGAAGACTTGGTGCCCGGTCTTTGTCCTTGCACTCTCTGGTTGTATAACCTTATACAAGTTCACACCTTCGTGATGTCCAACTTTCTCCATCAAGAAGATGGGTCTAGCCAGGCCCTCTCTGTTGAGTGGTCAGGGTGGTGTGGGAATCACATAGAAATAGTGAAAGACTGTATCCTGGTAAGAAAAGTGCGCCAGCTATGGTCAGGGTGCTTAGGGAAGGGAGCAAAGCTCAAAAGTGACACTCACAAAGGCAGGGGCCATCGTGTGTGGCTGCTTTGTCGTCACCCTCTACCTCTCCTCCCCAAGGTGTGGAAGCGCTCTGGAGCCTGGTTCTTCAAGGGCTTCCCCAAGCAGGTCCTCCCACAGCCGATGCCTATAAGGAAGCCCAAGGCCCAGCAGCCTGCCAGTGAGCCCACTGGCCCTGAGCAGCCCACCCCTGAGCCCACGCACACCACCCGGGCTCCAACTCGAGGTAAGACCCCCCCCCAAAAAAAACCCCACCAAGAACAAAAACAAAACGTCTACTTTCAGGACCAAGGACAGCTCTCGGCTAACTGGTCTACCTGGAGAATGTCCTGCTATGTGTGTTTTCTGCACATTCAGTGGAGAGCCAGCCTCTGGGCTCGGGTCTAGGAATCCCACATGGCCTCCACAGCTCACCAACAAGGCAGCACAGAGAACTCTTCAACAGTCTCAGGCTTCCAAAAGCCTTTGTTGTCATTTTTGATGGAGCATTTAAGGGTACAACAGAGGCAGAAATTAAAATTAGGAACGGAGAGAGACTCACAACCAAAACACACCGGAGCCTGGGGGTGCATTTGAGGTTTGCTGAGGCAGCCCTCCTTGCCCCTGATATTTCTTCTTCAACCATCAGCAAATCTGAAATTGGACTAATTAAAAGTGAGAGAGGAATAGAGAGGAAATCAGTAAAAGACAATTACCACTACCGTGGATATTATCGTTGTTATCCCAGTATTAATTATTAAAGTGATGATTAAAAGGGAGAGGCAAGACCGTACAGAGAAGACAAGGCAACCGCAGTGAACACACATTAACTGAATGAGACCACAAGGACTGCCAGGATAAAGACCCTGCAGCAACCTCGCTTCACACTGAGGGGTCATTTCTGGTCTGAATGAGGGTTCTGGGGTAGCAAGCGGCGCTTCTGGGAGGAAGATCTTGAAAACTGATGTGCTCCACTGTGTCTCCTGGAGCTTCCTAACATGCCAGCACCGGGCCTGGCACTCCAAAGGCATCAATAAACACTTCCTCCCTGCAGAGAGTGACCACATGGCCAGTGTCCTCTGCATCCCTGAGCAGTCCCCATTTCTGCCTGTAGCGTGCCCTCCTTCCTGGCAAAGCATCGCTCCCTCTAGGCCGAGAAGGTTGGACAGCCTCACTGCCAAGGTCTTGAAGGTCTGACGACAGGAGGCCCTGGATCTGAACTCCAGCTCTGCCACTTGCTGGCCAGGCGAGCTCGGGCGAGTGGCCTCGTCTCACTGAGATGCATCTCTCAGCTACAGCATGGGGCAAAAGTGGGTTTACGGTTGTGAGGACGCAAAACACGGAGTTTTTCCTGGTATTGTCATTTATTAATTATTGTATTATTTTTCCATAGGAACAGCTTCTGCCCCACCCTGTAGAAGATGGGGCTAATAACTCACTGGGTTAGGTTGAGGATCCAGTGAGACACCACATGTGAAGTGCTTTGCGGAGCACAGCACCTAGTAAATGACATATGCTAGTCACCTGTACATGGACACAGACACACACACATGTAAGCAGTATGAACTAGATAAACTCTGGACGCAACAGATGACGCTGGCAGTGCGGTCATTGGAACCCCCATTCACTTCCCTAGAAAGAAAGAAGTAGCATCACCAGCCTTGCGTAGGGACACCTAAAAAATCACTAGAGTGACATCCAGTGCTGGTGACTGTGTGGGGACACGGATGCTCTCTACACTGTCGGTAGGACTGTACGTCACCTCCAGCCCATTGGAAAGTCATGTGGCAGAACTCATTAAGATTTGCAATGCAATGCCCTTTGATTCACCAGTTCCCCTCTGGGAACATATCTGCTAGCAACACAGGAGCATGGATGAGATAATGTTCACATTCGTTGCATCATTATTTATGGCAGGAAATCACTGGGAGAACCTACATGTTCATTCATAGGGGACTTGTTGAGCGGATTATAGTCCCTCCACACCTTGCTGTATTAGGCATTATTTAAGATGGAATGAAGCCGATGTCTTCTAGAGATTTGGAGTTAAGTCCACGATGTGTGCTTTCTGTATTCTTTAAACGAACACTCACAGAGCAGACGAGCCCCAGGCTCCGCCCTATGCCCTGGAGATAGAGCGGCGTACGGAGCAGACCGAGGTCCCCGCCTTCACGCAGCTGAAATTCTGGTGGGAGAAGCAGATGCTCAGCAAACCGCCAACACAAATAAAATAAAAGATCCAATAGAGCTAAATAAGCGGTGTGGCTAGATGTGAGTCGGGCTTAAGGGAGAGAGAGGGACAGGAGGCTCCGTTTTGGATGGGGTGGCCAGGGAAGGGCTGTCCGAGGACACTCTTTGGGGGGCAAATGTGACTGAAGTGGTGGAGAGGACCCCTAGGGCCTCCGGGACTGTTGTGCGCAGAGGGCTTAAGGCTGGAACGCGCTTGGCGTGCCCTGGGGAAGGTCAAATGGAGAGAACGCAGCCCGTCTGGAAGGGGATGGAGCCAGCGATCCCCGTTCGGTCGTTTTCAGCCTGTGCGTGCTCACAGGTGTTTGTGCGTGCACAGGAAATAGGTGCGAATGCAAACGGAAGCTACACCTAAGGGGAGGTTGGGAGGGGAGTTTTAATTTTAAAAAGGACTTGGGCCCTGGCTGGCATAGCTCAGTGGATTGAGCGCGGGCTGCAAACCAAAGTGCCTCAGGTTTGATTCCCAGTCAGGGCACATGCCTGGGTTGCAGGCCACAGCCCCCAGCAACCTCACATTGATGTTTCTCTCTCTCTCTCTCTTTCTCCCTCCCTTCCCTCTCTAAAAATAAATAAATGAAATCTTTAAAAACATGTAAAAAAATTTAAAATGAAGAAATATGCCTAATAAAAAAAAAGGACTTGGGAGTGGTGGGTGGGCCCCTTTGTGGGCTCACGTGATGGCCCCCCCAGGTGCCATTCAGGCAGTCCTCCCTGTCCTTTTTCTCCCTCTCCAGGTGACGCTGAAGACAGAAGGGGCCCAGGTCAGAAGCCAGGTGGGTTCCCCCAGCTCTGGCTCCTACTTCGCAGGACAGGGGCCCTTTCACCCCATCCCTCCTTCATTGCCCTTTCTCGATTCAACTCATGCCTTTCCTTCCAGGCCCTGAGCCGGCCTCTGCTCCTGGGCGCGGGAGCTACGGGCCGCCCGTGCGCCGGGCCTCGGAGGCACGGATGAGCACACCCAGCCGGGACTCGGAGAGCTGGGGCCGGGGCCAGGGCCACAGCGGGGCGGCCGGGGACTCTAGCCGCAGCCCAGCAGGTGAGAGAGAGGGGCAGATCCAGGCAGGCTCCCCGGGTGAGGAGAATCAGGAAGATGGGGGAGGATGGTGTTTGTATCCACGTCACCCACTCAGTACTTATCGAGTGCCTGCCGTGGGCCGAGCTCCGTTCCAGGGGCTGGTTCTAGCCTGTGGCAGAGGAGGGACGGCATCCAGAATATTCTGAGGCCAGACAGCCACCATGTTGGTTCTGTCCTTTCTTCCTCTAATGCCATGTGTAAGAAAAAGTGTGATTTTTTTTTTTTTGCCCTCTTCCAAAAAAATCTCTGGGTGGGGCGGGGGAAGGCCCCTTGGCATTGAGCCAAATAAGGATGCTGCCCTCTCATGGATCTGACGGAGATCAGAGGGGTGGGTCAGCATGGCCAGGATGTCCCCTGGGGGTGCTCTCGTCGTGCCGGGCACCCAGCACCTCGAGCCTCATTCGCGGTGCATTTGCTCAGCAAGAGGGCCCACTGGTGGGAGCCTGGGAATCCTCGGACTCGGGACGAAATACCTCCTGGCCCGGGGAGATCTGCGTCCCAAGCGCTGTGTGAGACCTCCACCCACCCCTTCCTCGGGCGGCGAGGTCACGAGACTGGGTGTGGGCTGGATGGGCTGACTGTTGGTTCCCATGCAGACCTCTGCCCTTCTCTTTCTGGGGAGTGGGCTCCTGGCCTAGTGCCTAGTTCCTCTTCTTGGCAGGAGAGCCGGGCAATAGCATCCAATGGTCTCAAACAGGCCCTGGAGACCAGCGGCCTGAGTTCAAGCCCCAGCTCTGCCGCAGACCGACCAGGAGACACCGGATGAATGCCTTAACCCCTCTGGGCCTTGTTTCCCCCATTTAGAAAATGGAGATAATAAAAGTGCCCACCTCATGGGGTGTAGAGATGAAATAAGTCCTGTGCGTGAAGTCCCTGGCACGTGGCAGGTGTTAAACGAATGTTGACTTGTTCTTATCAAGCAGGTAGCATTGTCTCCGGGAGGCCCCTGAAGTTCAGAGAGGGTGAGTGACCAGCCCACAGTCACACCGCTTATACAAGAGAACACTCAGATGCAAAGCTAGATCCATGTGAGGAGACAGATTGGGTTCTTTCAATAACAAAATAAAACCAACACCTGCCAGGTGTGGTGTGTTTGCACACGCCAGGCGCTGTTCTGAGCAGTCCGCATGTGTTGTATCGTTGCACCTCCGCCACACGCTCTGTGGCTGGCACTATCACCCCCTTTAACAGATGCGGAGACTGAGGCTCAGAGCGGAGAGGTATTTGTGGCAGCTCACACAGGCGGAAGCAATGCCACAGAACCTGTGCTTTTCAACAACACCCAGGTGGCAGCCGTGACCTGCCCAGGGGTCTGAGTGGTGGAAAGAGAGAATGTTCTCAGAGAGAATCTGAAGGAGCAGAAAGTACTGGGAGCTGCGTGCAAACCCAGAAGGCGTTGCGTCGTGCCGGTCGGCCAGTCCCAGCTTCTTCCTGCTTCCTCTGCGTGCGTGCGTGTAACATGACAAGCTGTTTCCCTTTCTTTCTCCTCCAGGCTTGCGACGGGCCAACTCAGTCCAGGCCTCCAGACCGGCCCCAGCCTCAGTTCAGAGCCCAGCGCCACCTCAGCCCGGGCAGCCAGGTACCTGCCACCTGCTGAGCCACCCAGGCTGTCATGTCACTCAGCAGCGACCCCGGTTCCTCCCATCCTCTCCGGGAGAGCCCCAGCTTTCTGCCAAGCTGCAGCCACCACCGAATGCTAAGCTCTTCTAAGACCCTTAGAATGAGTAATGCTCAGGGCTGGGGAGCCAGGCGGGGCAGGAGAGGGCATCTTAGCCACCTAAAGCAAGGAGCGACAGCGCCTCACTCCTCAGTGTGTCCAGGCCCCAAGGGTCGTCATCATCTTTCCTGCATGCACCCCCCCACCCGCCCTCTTATTTCCTCGATACCTGTCTTCACATGGACTCGCTTTCCGCACGTAACTGCGGACTGGCGATCACAAACCCTCTCCAGGAAAATGGAAGGGCATCAGGCTTTAATAACATGACAGCTGTCCCCAGAGGGTTGTGTGAGACTCAGGAAGAAGTGGTGAGCAAAGAGATGAGTACCGTGGGGACCTCTGAACAAACGTGGCTTGTGAAAGACAAAGGAAGTCTTGCCTAATTGGCGCGGTTCTGGTTCGTGGTGGTAAGAGGGCCCTGTGATGGTGGCGTGAATGGGGAACCAGGATCCCGTACCGTGAGGAGAAAGGGTAAAGGGACCCCAGGCTGCGGGGCTCCCAGTAACAGCAACGTGTTGCCTGCATGTCCTGGGGGCCAGAAGTCTGAGCTCCAGGTGTCAGCGGGGCGGGTTCCTTCCGAGGCTGCAAGGGAGAATCGGTCTCCTCCCTTCTTAGCTCCCCGTGGCCTTGGGCACGGCATTCTCCCTGCGTCTTCCCATCCTCCTCCTCCTCTCTCTGCCTGTCTCTCTCTCTGTCTGTGTGCAAATGTCTCCTCTTTACAAGGACACAGTCACATCAGATTAGGGCCCACCCTAGCGACCTCACCTGAACTTGACCATCCTCCAAGACCTTCTTTCACGTAAGGTCACATTCCCTGGGCCTGAGGACCTGAATGTCTTTCGGGGAACACAGTCCGACCCGTGCATGGCAGAGGGCGCCACGGTTAACATGATGAAAATTAAACACTGCAGTGAAATTCTCCGTCCTCAGGCCTGAGACGGTTCCGAGCCTGAGGCCTGTGTGCTCGTGTTCCAAAGGGAGATTCTCCAAGTGTGGAGAGGGGTGAGGGACCAAGGCGCACGCAAGTGAGACTTTCTGGGGTCGGCATTGAAGGGCAGTGGTGACTCTCTCGAGTGCTGTGGATTGCAGTTTCATGCCCCGTCCCTGTGGGTCCTCCTCCAGCCCCCGCACCCCCCTCTGTGGGGAATGAAGTTGTAGAGACCCCACAGACCAGGACCGACCCTGCAGCATGGACGGATTCGGAGCATAAACGTGCACAGCCCCTTGCAAACAGTGCCCACCCCATTCGCTCATCAGCTTCGTGGCAGCCGGGGGGCGTCTCACAGAGCAGGAAGCTGAGGCCCAGGAGGGGAGCACTGGGGCTTGAACCCAGGCCTTCCTGGCCCCAGAGTCCCCCAGGGGACCTCTGCACATCGCCTGCTACCCCTGGGCCCGTGTCCACGCCCAGGGAATGTGGGTGGTGGGGAGTGGGCACCCAAACGATGCCAGCTTCTCCGCTCTCTCTTTTCCCCATGCAGGGCCCCCAGGAGGCAGCAGGCCGGGCCCCGGGCCAGCTGGACGCTTTCCTGACCAGAGACCAGGCAAGTGCCCGCTTCCTCCCCGGCCCGCCCAAGCGGCCGCCTCTCCCCCACCCAGTCTGCACCCTGAGCCCCACCTGACGAGCTCTAAGCTGCCCCATTCCCGGGTCCCCGAACTCTAGATGATCCACACGAAGACTAGATGGATGGACAACGGCAGCACGTGGAGTGGCTGAGAGCACACCCCTCCTGGGTTCAAATCCCTGCTCTGCCCCTCCTGGCTCTGTGACCCTGGGCAGGCTCCTTACCCCCCACCTGAGCCTGCTTCCTCACCTCTAAAACGGGAGTGACAGCAGGGCCTGCCCCTCAGAGTTGTCTCGAGGATTAAACAGACGAACACACATAAAACCCTAGCACGCGGCCCGGCCTGGAATGCATTAAGACCATGCCAGGTGACAGTGACTATTGTGTAGGCTACACAGGCCTCATCATCATCACCTCTGTCACCACGGCTACAGTGAGGTCATGGTTTTCTAATGCACCAGGGACGATTTTAGGTGCCGTGTTAGATCATTTCTTAAATAATAGCTGCTACTCCTTGAGTGCCTTCAGGGGCTGTAGTCCCCACTCTACAGATGGGGCCGCTGGGGCTCCGAGACACTGAGTGACTCGCCCTCCGTCACTCTCCTGCCCTCTCCCCGTCCCCTGCAGAGGTGGCTCCCGGCGACCCCGGCTACACAGGGGCCACTGCCCCACCCCGGGAGGAGAGACTTGCAGGGGTCGGAGCCAGGGAGGACAGAGCGGGCCACCCACCCGGCCTCTATTCCCAAGTGTCTGCCACCGCCCCCCAGCCCGCCGTCGCCCCTGCCCGGCAGCCCCCACCCGCGGAGGACGACGAGGAAGAAGCCAACAGCTACGATTCGGATGAAGCAAGTAGGTGGCACATAAGGGGGAGCGGGTGTCTGGGAAAAACTCCTGCAGGGTCCCCCCGGGGGATATAGGAGGGCTCCAGGGACAGCCCCATGCACCCCTCCCGGCCCCCCAACGTGTCAGACGTGACGCATGCAGTGACCACGCTGTAGAAATACAAATTCATGTCACTGGATTCCCCAGAGGATGTCAGCTTTCCACACAGTAGGTGCCGCATCCACACGTTTTATTGTCATGAAAGACACACGGCATCCCAGCCGCCAATCATGGCAATCCCGTCATCGTAAAGAGCGAGGTTCTGCCATGTCCAGCTGGTCGCTCCTCAGCACGTCACACGTCACACGTGGGGTGGTCCCCAGGCCCAGCATTCTGCTCCTGGGTGTGTCTGCGTCTTAGCCCTTTCCAGCACCCCGTAATGCCCGTCGTCTAAAAGTCATTCTAACCCGTTCAAAAATCCCTGGATGTTTCCTCTTATACCCATCCACTCAGTGATGCATAAAGTGCCTGTTTTACACTCCGCCATCAGACCCCGAGTCCCAGGGACACACACACACACACACACACACACACACACACAGCGGCACTTCTCCCGAGTGTGGCCAGAGCAGCAGAGGAGAGTCGGGGGTGGGGGGGGTTGGGTGGGGCAGTTGTGAGCTGGGGAGGGGCACAGACGGGCACGTGGCTGCACCTGGTGCATGTCTCGGGGCTGGGCCCGCTCCAAGAGTTCAAGGTCAGATGGAGAGACTGCACCTGCATCGAGGGCTGTCATCGGCGGCATGGTTTTGGCCCATCGTGTCCCCTCGTCTCATTGTAAAATGAGAAGCAGGATACTGCCTCTTACGTGGGACTGACGGGGCAGGAAACTGAGGCACCCCCTGGGAAAGTGTGTGGTGAAGTGGGAATCTCCATTATGTAGTGCCAAACACACCGGAGGAATTAGCATCATGTGCGTGCACACGCCAGGGGGGGCCGTGGTCCACGCCTGCTGGGCACTCGTTCCGTGCGGGCGCTTCTCGCAGTGCGCCCCGGCACGTGCTCACGTCACTTCCCGCGGAGCCCGGGGCTGGTTGCTTCTCCTGCTCCCATTTCACAGGGAGGGAGACCGAGGCTCCGAGAGGTTCCAGCTCACATGGCAGTCCATCTCACTGCTGTGGCAGATCAGAGGCCAGAGCCGGGTGACCTATCAGCTGTCCCCTCCGCCCGCATGTTCTCCCATGGGTCATGGGTCTGCGGTCTGAGGGGAAAGGAGTCAGGGAGTCCGCGTCGCCACGTCAACCAGAGGCCGTTTCCGCCCTGGAAGCGTTCCCTGTCCATCCCACCTGTCTGCCTTTCCGCATCCTTGCCCCCCTGCCCTTCTGCCTGGGACAGCAGCCACCGCTTTTTCCGTGTGCCTGACGTGTCCCTTCACTGGCCCGTCATACATGGTCCCTCCCGGCCTGTGTCCATCCTGTTATGGGCTGTCCACAGTGGTCCGTAACAAACCCACCTCCAGGTTCCTCACTCACTCCTCTCTATAGTTTACATGTGTTTATTGAGCACCTACTAAGGGCCCCAAACTGTTCTAGGCACTAGGGATACCATGACAAAAAAATGGCAGACAAGACAGCTGATCTGAGGAACTAACGTTCTCATGGAGAGAAACAGCTGATGTGCCGGCGAGTTCACTGCCAACAGACACAGAGCACCTGAAGGAAATAAAATAGGGCAGATGACTGTGAGGGCGGCTGCTTTAGGTGGAGTGATCAGGGAGGGCTTGTCCGAGGAGGTGACATCCACGCTGAGGCATGGATCATGAGAAGGCGCCAGCCATGTGAGGATCTAGAGGGAGAGCATTCCAGGCAGCGGCAACAGCACATGCTAAGACTCTGCCAGCAAGTGAGTGAGCAGCAACTGTGTCCCCCACACTGCGCCCCACTCAGACACAGTCGTGAGCAGGACAAACACAGCCCTTGCCCTCCGGATCTTTCCGTCCGGCAGGAGAGGGAGTCATTAACTAGGCGAAGTCATTGACGAATCATTCACGGACCACAGCTGGGCCGAGGGTCTACCAGCGTGGGGTGTCCAGAGCAGGGACTGAGTCTCCCTCTCTTCTGTAGGCTCAATGCCTAGCCCATCCAGAGCATGTTCTTAGTGCTCCCTGTTTGTTGAATGACTGAATGAATGTTTTCTTGGTTCCTGCCTCTGCCCCCTCTAGCCACCCTGGGTGCCCTGGAGTTCAGCCTTCTCTACGACCAGGATAACAGCTCCCTGCACTGCACCATCATAAAGGCCAAGGTGGGTGAGGGACCCCTCAGGCTGCTCTGGCACCTCTAGGGGGCGTGGGGCAGACATGGGTTACCGGGCTCCGGTCTGTTGCCTTGCCTACCTGTGGCAATGGCAGTGAAGAGAAAGAGGCGGAAGTTCACCACAGCCAGGACCCTGGGGGCCTGCATCCTCTGGGGATGACCCCAGGGTGGGGGTTCATTTAACGGGCAGCTGCCTCCCCGGGGCAGAGGCAGCTGAGAGCTCTGGAGGGGACCTGGAGGTGCTGCCTGCCCAGGGGGGCAACGGCAGCCTGATTTCACAGCTGACACGGCCACAGAAGGCTCCTTCGGCAGGTGTGGCCCTGAAGCTGGAGCGGCAGCAGAGTCGGCCCATTGGTGCAGATACGGGGACACTGACGCAGGCTTCCGAGGGGGCAGGAAGGGCAGGCCCGGGCGGAAGAGCCTCCCCACCCTGCCGGCTCCGGGGGAGTGTGCCGGCCAAATCCCAGACCCCGAGGAAAGTGGGTGCTGTCCGTGCAAACCCCAGCAAGTAGCTGACTAGGATTCCCGCCCCCCCCCCCCAACACACACACACCACCCCAAATCTGATCCAGGTAGAACAAGCAAGGCCCAGAAACCAGACTTCCTGGGTTCAAGTATAGCTTGGCTGCTTCCTAGCTGTGTGATTTGGGGGAAGTTACTTAACCTTTCTGTGCCTCGCTGTGTCCATTTGCAAACTGGGGGTGACAAAGCATCTCTCCCTTAGGGATGACTAATTATGAAATGGAAAGTGGCCACGGGCTCTGGTTTTCCCAGAACAGTCCCCATCTATGCCTGTTGCTTCGCTGTAATAATGATGGACTCCCCCCTCACTCACAATATGCCCCGGTTTGGATGATAGATGAGGCAGGCATGAAATGCGTAACGCCACTGCTAGGTCAACACGCCCAGGTCACTGCTTCAGCAAGCATTTCCTGGCGCCTCTTATGTGTCGGTCACTATGGCGGCACTTAGGTGCGTCTAGCCCCCTCCCCCAGATAACACAGTGAGGCGAGCACCTACAAGGTCTCGTTTCACCTTTACGGGAACCTCGGAGATGGGGAGCATCTTTAGCCCCAATGCACAGATGGGACAACTGAGGCTCAGAGCGCCAAAGCCCGAGGTCACACGGCTGGTGAAGGGCAGAGCCAGACTGGAGTCCAGATGCAACAGTCTCTGGCTCCAGGTCCTTAACCCTTCTTTCACGCAGTCTCCTTCTCCGGCTCCAGAGATGGGGATGGGGGTACAGGGACCCCCGAGCCTCAGGGGCTGGCCTGGCAAGGGAGAGCAGAGAGCTTTCTGAGATGCTAGGGGGGTGGGGGTGCTGGCTTTGGTGAATGAGTGAGCGAGCCCCATTCAAAGACATTCAAATTTTAAAGGCAAAGTGTGTGTCTGTTTGTAACCTCGCAATCTGAACGAGGTCATCCCAGAAATGCTCCTTAAACACCTACTCTCTGTCGGGCACCGCCCCAGATACTGGGGATGCTACGGCGAGCAAGAGTAGGCCCTGCCCTCCGGGACGGCCCCTGAGAAACTGACAAAAACCCATCACTGTAGTATTTCCTGAGTATTGTAACCCCCCTGGGGCTTTTTACAGGTTACTTTGCCTCGTTTAATCTTTACAGCAGCCTATGAGGAAGGGTCTATCATCGTTCCCATGTTACAGATGGGGAAGCTCAGGCACAGGCACAGGGAGATTCAATGGCTTGCCCAGATCACACCGCCAGGAAGGGGTGGCGCTGGGATTTGAACCACTGCGGTCCAGCTCAAAAGCCTGTGTTCTCACCCACTAGGTGACCCTGCCGCTCTCCCCACCTTGTGGCCTCCTCTCCCAGCTAGTAGTAGCCAGCGCTGTCTGCACGTCCTAGGGCCAGGCCCAGAGCTCCGACTTCACAGGCGAGACCTCCTTTAATCCCCCCAAGAACCCCACGAAGCACAGGGGCTGTGATCGGCCCCATCGAACAGAGGAGGAAGCCGAGGTCCAAGGAGATCACAGGACATGATACCTGGGATCCGAGATTAGTGCTGGGTGAGGGGACAGTGGGTGCCCAGAGGTGGGACACCTGTCCTGGCCTGGGCGTGGGGAAAGGGCTAGCATGTGACTGAACCCCAGGAACTTTGGAGTCGCTCGTGTTAACAAGCCCCACTTAACTCCTACCCCCAACAAACTCCCTGCCCCCCCAGGGTCTCATTTGACCCTCATCCCAGCCCTGGGAAGAGGGCCAGGCAGAGACTGTGATGCCCAGCATCTGGATGGGGAAACTGAGGTCTCAGGAGGGAGTGCAGGGGCTGGGGCCAGAGCCCAGGCCTCCTCCCCCCACCTCTCCTGCTCTCCTGCCCTTCCGTTCTGGGATGCCTCCTTCCATCCTACGGGTAGCCAGCCAGCCTCGATGGGGCCGTTACTCTGTGCCGGGCACTCTCCAGGTGAAGTGTGCAAGCCTCCCCTGTGCGTGGAGCAGGTACTGTTCTCGTCCCGTTTGACCTGTGAGGAGCACGAGGCTCAGGCAGGCTCAGCAACGTGCCAGAGGACACACAGCCAGGAAGTGACGTGACCAGGTTTTAAGCGCTGTCTGCCCGATCCCAGAGCTCCTTCCACAACCTACCTCATCTCCCTTCTCTCTCTCCAGGAGAGGAGGCACCTAGGGTGGGCAGATGGGCGGGCAGATGCCACGGGCTGCGCCCAGCGCCCGTGACAGCTGAGCGGCCAGGCTTCCAAGGCCCTCACACGGCCGCCTTTTCTCTTGCAGGGGCTGAAGCCCATGGACTCCAACGGCTTGGCCGATCCCTACGTCAAGCTGCACCTCCTGCCGGGAGCCAGCAAGGTACCATATGGCCTGGGCCTCTCGGCAAGCCGGGCACACGGGCCCTGGCAGGCACCCAGGGTTCCCAGCTCTGAGCCTAAAATAGCCCTTTCTGCCCCCAAACCCCCTCCTCCCTGAGTGGCGGAGTCCTTGCAAGGGCTGGGGGTGGGCCAGGGGCCCCGCCCACTTCTCCAGCCCAGACGCCTGGCATCCAGGAGCTTCTGAGGGCCAGGAGAGAAGCAGACGCCCCGATGGTGCTCTTCGCCTGCTCCAATACCTTCTGTGGCTCCCCAGTGCTGAGCATGGCCCCTCTCTCCTCCCACTTTATGCCCAACCAAGCACTCCTTCCCTCTCAGTAGGAATGAATAACGCTCTCCAGGCTTCAGGGCTCAGCACTTGAGATCATTGATGTTCTGTCACTGAGAGAAAGGGTCCCCCCCAACCTGCTTTCTCTCCCCCAGCAGCTCACCTGACATTGGCTTTGCCCCGGGGAGGAAAGGTGGGGGTAGACCTCCTCTCATTGGGTGGGCCCACTCAGAGCACGTGGCTGCAGAGTGCCTCCTTGGGGTTTGACTTTGGGCTTTGTCCTGTGAATTGGATGAGGATGTCCTCAATGCACGGGGGACCTGCCCTTGGTTGCGTGGCCTTAGGAAAGTGTGTGTTAAAAATCTCTGCAAGTATCAAATGTCCATAAGACAAAAGAGGCGTGCACACAGACACGCACACACATGCACTGTATCTTCTCTGTGTTTGGATCAAGAAGTAACAGTCCCTCACCTGGCCATGGCCAAACTGTGGCTTGGCCCCTACTACTTCTAACTCCCCGGTGACATTTGCTTCTCTCTAAGCACTCTCCTTTGCTCACTCCTGAATCCAAACTTGCTTTGCCAAGGAATCCAGTGAGTCATTTACATGTTAGTATGAATTAGATTTGTCACGAGACCACTCTTCTGGGTATAGTGTATTTCTAGCCTTCTCTCTTAGAGTGAAATGAAAACTTTTGTCCCCTCCCCCTAATGAATTTCAGCATGAAGGATGCTAGCTGGGGGAACGTGGATCCTTCCCAGTACCCCCAGAAATTGTTCCTTTACTGCTTAGGAGTGGGTGACATCTACTTCTGCCTCCCTGACCTGTGTAGGAGTTTTTCCCCCAAAGGGAAATGCCTCTGCTTTCTAATCTTAGCAGAAAGTCAAAGAGAGAGCCCAGTGCGTGGGTGGAGGGGTGGCTCAGCGTCCAGCCCTGTTGATGGCTGTAGTCCTCACCGCAGGGCATGCCCCGCACTCCCTGAGACACGCCTTCAGGAGCAGCTGAGCCCCTGGACACCCCTAAAGGGAGAGTCTCCTCAGTCACTCCCCCAACCCCGACCCCAAGTCAGCCCAAAGGCCTGGCTGCAGGGCAGTCTCCCCACCAAGGCACATGTCTGTCTGTCTGTCTCTCTCTCTGGGCTCCAGTCCAACAAGCTTCGGACAAAAACCCTGCGGAACACCCGGAACCCCGTCTGGAATGAGACCCTGGTCTATCACGGCATCACGGACGAGGACATGCAGAGGAAGACCCTCAGGTACCTGCCCGGCGGGCGGCCAGAGACACACGTGTGGTCCCCGGTGGTCACTTTTGAAAACCTCTTCGCGTACTTTTTTTTTCTTTCCTTTTTTTACTTCTATAAGACAATATGTATTCCAGCAGATACTTCTAAGAATACAGATAAGTGAAACTCTTAACATCTCGGTGTCTGGGCGTCCAGGTTGTGTGTGTGCGTGCAGATGCACACGCATGTGCAAAAGTTCCTTACAAAATTGAGTGTTTTGAAAGACGGACCATCCTAGTAACCAATCAGCCTGTCTTTTTTTTTTTTTAAGATTTTATTTATGTATTTTTTAGAGAGGGAAGGGAGGGAGAGAGAGAGAGAGAAACATCAATGTGCAGTTGCTGGGGGTCACGACCTGCAACCCAGGCATGTACCCTGACTGGGAATCGAACCTGCGACACTTTGGTTCCCAGCCCGCGCTCAATCCACTGAGCTACGCCAGCCAGGGCCTAATCGGCCTATCTTACTTAACAAGACACTGATGCAGCTCATCTGCTTCTGCAGTGCTGTCTTATGCTGCATTTTAATGATATTGGTAATACCCAGGTACACTCTTCTGTAAACACTAACAGAGGAGGCAAAGCCCCTCTTAAAGGTTAGTTCCCTCCCGCAGCCTGGGTCTGCCTCCTCTTCCTCCTGTGAGCCTCTCTTGTTAGCCGCATGGAAAGTGTCATGCTGTTTATATCTGGAACCTTCCTTTTCCCCTGACAGTATGTCCTGGAGTTACAGCCGTGAGAGACATTTGGATATACCTAATTTCAGCTGCTTTGGAGTCCTCCACAGAATGAAATGATTACAGATTTGTTTAAAAGTTCATTATTAAATATTACAAATATGCAGAAAAATGTAGATTACAGTACACAAACACCCACGAACCCGGCACTCAGGTTTTTATAGTTGACCTTGAACAACCCGGGCTTGGACTCCAGGGTCCACTTCCATGTGCGTCGTTTTCAGTAAATACTGCACGTGTATTTTCTTTCTTACCATCTTCTTAACAACATTTTCTTTTCTCTAGCTTATTTCATTGCTAGAATACAGTACACAATCCATATATTAAACAGACTCTGCGTTAACTCTTTATATTATTGGTAAGACTTCTGGCCAGCAGTAGGCCGCTAGCAGTTAAGTTTTGAGGGAGTCAAACGTTATATGTGGATTTCCGATGGCACGGTGGGTCAGCACCTCTAAGCCCCGTGTTGTTCAAGGGTCAGCATACACGCAAGTGCGTACAAAAAGACAGGAAGGGAGATGCTCCGTTGCTACTTTATTCCTAACAGCTCAGAAACTAGAAATAGCCCAAAGCCAAATGCCCATCAGTAGCAGAATTAGGATCATATATTTACCCAATGGAATACTATACAGCAATGAAAAGGACAAGTCACTACAGGCATGGATGCATCTCATGTACATGTTGAGCAAAAGAAGCCATTTGCTTCCATTTATGTAAAGGTCAAACATAGGACCGTGAACCCGTGGGGCCAGAGGTCAAAGAGAGTGGTTATCTTTGACGGAGGTGGCAACGAGGGACCATGAGGGTCTTCTGAGAGCTGGAATGTTCTGTATCTTGATCCGGGCAGCAGTTACGTGGGTGTGTGCGTGTGAACGATTCGGCAAGCTGTTCATTTAAGGTGTGTGCCCATTACTGCTTGCGAGTCACACTGCGGTGCAGACGACGGGCTGACCACCTGGCTGAGGGCTCGGGACACAGACACCGAAGTGTCCTCATGCACGCGACACTCGCCGTGCCAGCAGCCGCCGAGGTTCCCGGTACACAGTGAGGGCATCTGCTGTTCCTTCTCTCCCCGCCCTGTCTGCGGCCCGCAGGATCTCCGTCTGTGACGAGGACAAGTTTGGCCACAACGAGTTTATCGGCGAGACCAGGTTCTCCCTCAAGAAGCTGAAGCCCAACCAAAGGAAGAACTTCAATATCTGTCTGGAGCGGGTCATCCCGGTGAGCGCCTGCCTCTTCCTGGGGGCTCAAGGCCGGGGTGGGGGCCAGCGTTTGGGGGTGCAGCCTTCCGCTGGGCCTGCAGGCTGCCAGGCAGCAGAGATGTGGTGGCCTTTGAAAGGAGGGCGAGGATTTCCGCTCAGAGCATCGGGGCTGTGCCCTGACTCTGCCGTTTACCAGCCCTGGGCGAGCCTCGCTGCTCACGGCAGGGTCCTCTTCGGTAAAACTGGGGAGGGCGGAGCGGTGTGGCAGTGTGGCCGGCCTGGGTTCAAAGCCCAGCTCTGCGACGCCCCTGCTCCCTGGCCCCGGCCAAGCGCCTGAGCTATTCCGAGCCTCGGTTTGTCTTATCTGCAAATGGGCTTTCAGTACCTGCCTCATGGGAGCGCTGTGCGAAAGACGTGATCAGAACAGAGCCTAGTGCGCAGTGAGCACCACAGCTTGTTAACTGTTGTTATTAAAGGAATAGTACTGCCCTACCCACCTGTCACTCATGAGCCACAAAGCACCATGCGCCTAAGCAGGGGCAGGATAGCACATCGCTAGAGCACAGACTCTGGAGCCAGTCTCTGGGTTTGAATCTTGGCTCTGCCATCCGTTCTAAACCTGGGCCAAGTTATTTAACCTGTGCTCTCACCCATAAAATGGGATAGGAGAGTGCCAGTTATTGTTGTTGGGTACGATACTTGCCTTTTGAGAAAGAACAAGAACCAAGTTGAGAGCCTCCAACTGGGCTGCTCCTCGGAACCAACTGGAGGTTTTAAAACCAGAGCTTCTGAAACGAAGATCCTGACCTCCTGAGGGAGGGTGGGGCCCGCAGCCTGTATTTTTAGAGACAATCTGACCCACCCTTCTGGATGTGCAGGGACCACCTGGGGCCCAGGGGGGCAGCAAGCCCACCAGATCACGCCGCACGCCAGCGGCTGTGCCCGGCGCCAGCCAGGGCCAGGTCCCCTGGACCCGCCAGCGCGCCAGCTCCCCCAGGCAGAGGGCCAGCTCCCCACGGGGAAGCCGTGTCAGGTGGGAAGGGGAAGCTTGTAGCAACCTCCCACCAGATGGCAGGCCCACAGACAGAATGTCTGTGTGCCGCGCAGGTGAAGGAACAAGCCACAAGGATGACAATCGAGAGGAAGAACTGACACCAGGTGCCAGGTTCCAGATAAATCACTGAGGGCAGCCCTAGGAGTGTCGTGTTTCCACTCAGTCTTGGTCTTGCGGGTCCCTCGGGCTTCCTCTCCCTTCCTCTTCCTTCCCTCACTCCGTGAGATCCTTTGGTCCAGACAGCAGCCAGGCCCCCGCCCCGAGTCAGCAGCTCCTGGGCCCACCCACCTGACTCTGCTCAACGCAGCCAGCCCCCGAGGCAGGGAGGGGGTGAGACTCACATAGGCCTCCGCTCACCATCGCCTTTTGCTCTTTGTCCTTGGTCCTCCCACCACCAACTCCCCCCATACTCCCCACCAAGGACAGGGGCTGCGTAAGTGCTGCCCCTCCTCCCCTCTGGGCCTCAGTTTCCCTCGTCTCTAAAGTGGGGAGGTTGTCTTTAACCAGCGGCTGTCACACTCTGTTCCCCAGAGCCTTAGAGTCCCCCCCAAAAGAACCTCGGGAGCTGTGGAGGAAGAAGCACCTGGTGCCCAGACCCCAAGACCCCCATGCCACTCAGCCAGCACAGATCAAATCCTATCTGTTTTGTGTATGGGGCGCTCTGCCACTCATTGGCTGTGTGGCCTCGGGCAAGTGGCTTGACCACTCTGATCCTCAGTATCCTCATCTGTAAAATGGGGCTATTAATACAACCTACAGCATAGGTTACGGTGCACTCCCATGGTGTCACGTGGTTAATGTTATAAATTTCAGCTTAAGTGGGGAGAGCTGGGGGGGACCACAGAAGCTTGGAAAGCCTGTCCTCATGGCTCGGGGTGCTGCTGCAGGGCTGAGGGCATCTGGCCCTCCTCGCCCAGGGAGGTGAGCCCCATAGACAATGTGCTCTTTCCTTTCTGCTTCCTCCTAAGATGAAGCGCGCCGGAACCACCGGGTCCGCCCGAGGCATGGCCCTCTACGAGGAGGAGGTGAGCATGGAGCGGATGCCGAAGCCACAGCCCGAGCCTGGCGTCTCCCTTTCTCCCCCTCCCTGGCCCCATACCCACTCTTCCTCCCCAACCCCCTGCCCCTTGGGTCACGTGAGAGCTGCCCTTGCCCGAGGCGCTGGGGCGTGAGGCCAGGTGGATGCTCTGGCCACCTGGAGCCCAGGTAGGGGGAGCCCCGTCCTCTCAAGCCAGGGATACCCTTGAACTCCTTGGCCTTGTTGGCAGAAGCCCTGCCGGTGATCCTGCAGGACTAGAGCAAGGCACTGTCCCTCTGTGGGGGCGTCCCCTGGGCTGTGTGTGTGGCCAAGGCTGGGGCTGGGCTGCACGTCCGGGCCATCAGCCTAGGCCTCTGTGCCACCCCAGGGGCTGCGTCTGTGAGAAGGCCGGTTGAATCAGGGGAGTCTGAACTCAGGGTCAAGGCTCAGTCCTGGGGCAGAGTCGGGTCATTGCTGGCCAGGATCAAACTCAGCCTGTCGCCAGAGTCAGGGCTTAGCCTGTGTCTGGGTCCAAGTAAAACCACTGGTCGCCTGTGCTTCAGACCGGCTCCCCCTGGCTATCACCAGTCCCTCTCCCTGGAGGAGGGGAGGGGGCAGGGGTGGTCTGCTGTCCATGGTGCTGAATGCACTAGTGCTGGACCAGCTCCTGCACCTTCCCAGAGTGCTTCCCCGATGCTCCCCTCCAGTTGCCTGGCCTGCTCCCCGCCCAGGCTCACACGCCCCCTTCCCCTACTGCAGCAGGTGGAGCGCATCGGCGACATAGAGGAACGTGGCAAGATCCTGGTGTCCCTCATGTACAGCACACAGCAGGGAGGCCTCATCGTGGGCATCATACGTTGCGTGCACCTGGCCGCCATGGACGCCAACGGCTACTCAGATCCATTCGTCAAGCTGTGAGTCGGTGCCTTGGGACCGTGATCCGGCCCCTGAGGGGGCCCTGGGTCCTTGGAAAAGGGGGACCAGAGGGCTTCCCCAACACCACTGTACACTGAGGCCCAGAGAGGGACACGGACCTGCCCAAGGTCACACAGTGAGACATGCTGGCTAAGCGTGAGGCTGGAGCCTCAGCCGTCAGACTGCTGTGTCACTCACCCCTATGAGAGGTTTGTGGCTCAGTCCCCTCCCATGGGAGAGGGACAGCCAGCAAGGTCGCAGCAGCCCCATTTGTAGCCCCCCAGGATCAGCACCCCATCCCCCGGCTGGCCGGAGCCCCCACCACCAGAGCGGCAGTGTGGCCTTTTCCACATTCCGTCTGGGAATGCTCAGAAAGAAGACCTCAGCCTTTGGGGGTTACCCCAGCGACCTCACCCAGGGGGACTAGGAGAGACTTTGTCACCAGTGTCAGGCAGGGTCCTCTGAGAAGATGCCATGATGGGACTAAAGTGACAAGGGTTTCCTTAAGGGACCTCCCTGTGTGGGGGGCGGGAGGGAGAGCTGGGGGAAGAGCAGGGCAGTCACGTGGCCTGAGAGAGACCTAGGGTAGACTCTGCTGCACATGGCCGTCGTCAGTGTCGATTCGAGATCCAATTTGCTCGTCCACCACTCTCCTGACACTGGAAAGAGCCTTTGCGGTCCTGTCACCAAGGGGCTGTTCTTAGTCATTAAATCTCACTCCTAACAGCCTCTCATGTCTCCTCTCAGCTGGCTGAAACCAGACATGGGAAAGAAGGCCAAACACAAGACACAGATTAAGAAGAAAACCTTGAATCCTGAGTTTAATGAGGTAAGGCCGCCCTATTTTGTCGTGCTACGGAGTAGTTCCTGTGTGTGAGAGAGAGGGAGAGACTCCCTCCTCTGTGCTGTCAGACACGTCAAAAAAACAAAAAGAAAAAAAAAACCCTTTCTCTCATAGATCAGCTTGGATTATCTAAAGGATAGGTAATGAGTTTCTTGTCACTGGAGGGAATCAAGCCTAAAAATAAAGCCCTATAGATGAGGCAGGAAGCTGAGTTTGAAGAGATGCAGAATTGCATCATCTCCAATATCTTCACCAATTTGAGCAGCCTATAATGCTGAAATTTGAGGGAATAAGCAGGGACAGTGACGCCCTTTCCCGTCCACCCAGTTGGTGTTGCCCTGTCGCTGTCCCTCTCCCCCCACATCCACCCAGGACACCAAGCCTTCCTAGAGCCACTGTCTAGATCCCCATTGAATGTGCCCCTTTCTCTGTGTTCACTCCCACCGCCTGGGCTCAGACCCTGGCATTTCACGCCTGGACCGTTGCAGTAGACCTCCGACTCACCTCCCAGCGCATCGCCCATCCTCCGTAGAAGCATGAGCTTTCTAAAACACAAATCTAAATGTGTCACTCCCCGCGCCCCCGTCACTGTGGATGTACCCGTGGTTTAGCTACAAGGGTGCCTTTCATCCCATCGCTAAGGATCAGGAAAAGTGAGAAACAACTAAAAACTCACCTGTCAAGCATTGGGTCATGGTACAGCCACAGGGCCTCGAGATGGAGCCATTGTAATGGTGACGCAGAAAAGCATTCACCAGTGGGCTGCTTTTTTTGCCGTGTGTTGTGTAAAAGGGAGAAAGAAAACCACAACGTGGAATAGTCATACTATATTTCATGTGGTAGGATACACAAACATTTCATATACTATAATATTCTAATTAACATTCCTATCACTTTTTAAAAGCACCGGAAATGTAAGCACCTCTTGCTCAGGTTGGTCCCAGTCCCCTCACCCACCTTTGATCCCTATACTATGACAATGACGACAGGGGAGAGCCGACTTTGGAAGCTACCGGAGTGGAAGGGCTGAGCTCATGGCCAGCTGCCTTCTGGGAAACTTGACCAGGACCCGTGTTCTCAGTGAAACCCCGCCGGCCGCCCCAGTTTCCAAAAGCCCCCAGAGAGAGAATAGCAGGCCTGGAGGGATTTTGTTTTACAGAATGTCTGTGGAAAGGGCTTGTGAGGCCTGGCCCAGAGGCTCAGTAGGAAGAACCCCTTGCTCCCAGGATGCCTCGTTCAAGGGCCTCCCGCCAGTCCATGAACCCCTGGACCCCAGAGGCTCAGGGGACCCTCTGACTCCCACGTCCTCCTCTCTCGCATCCAGGAGTTCTTCTATGACATCAAACACAGCGACCTGGCGAAGAAGTCCCTGGACATCTCGGTCTGGGACTATGACATCGGGAAGTCCAACGACTACATCGGTGAGTGCACCCGGCTCCCAGAGAAGCCCCGCCCTCTGTCCTCCGGGGAGGGGAGAGCCTGCCCCAGGGCTGCCCGGCCGGGAGGGCCTTTCTCTTCTTGGGGCGCATCGTCCAAACGCAGGGTCAGAGCCCGTGGTCCCGACGCGGGTCAGGTCGGAGAGCCTGCCTTCAGGCCAAAGGGCTTGTGTAGCTGGGAAGATTGAATCGTGACTGCCTGGTTGCTGACCACACCGCCTCCAGCGGAACGGTTACATCGCAGCAGCGTGGGGTCTGCAGCTCTGCAGAAGGCAGGGTGCGGAGGCTGTCTCCTCCATCCATAGGCAGGTCTGGGATGAGGTGTTCCCAGCCCCCCTCCGAATGATGAGGGACAGCAGCCATGGGAGAGGGGGCAGGGTGTGAGCACAGGTGGGGGCGCAGGACTGGGCGGGGCGATGAAACTCCTTGAAAACAGAGGACGAGCTTCTACAGGCAGCGGGAGGCAGCTTTCTGTGGGTGGGCAGCAGTGTCGGGGAAGGCCTTAACAAGCAGACAACTCCGTGCGGCCGTAGGGAGCCACTGGCGGTTCCCGAGCACATAGTCAGTCCGCAGGCAGAGAGGGCCAGGAGCAGCAACCACGCCGAGGCCGTGACAACTGCCCTCCCGAGAGATCGGATCCCAAGGCACTGACGGGGGAGTCCCTGCCCAGTGGCGGTTTTCCCCAATCAGGCATCTGGGTCCTGAATGAGAGTCCCACGTGTCCCCCTGCTCTGACCGCCTGTCCCCACCTGCCCTTGTCCTCCAGGAGGCTGCCAGCTGGGGATCTCGGCCAAGGGAGAGCGCTTAAAACACTGGTACGAGTGCCTGAAAAACAAGGACAAGAAGATCGAGCGCTGGCACCAGCTACAGAACGAGAACCACGTGTCGAGCGACTAGGATGGTGCCCAGGTCTCCGGCTCCATGTCCCGCCCCCCCCGCCCAGCTCACGCCCCGCCCCCCAGCCTGACCCGACAGCCCACGGCACCCTGCTCTCTCTTCTCTACGCCTCCCCGCCCCGTCCCCTGCCACCCTCCCTGCGCCTCTCTTTGGGGTCTCCCCCTCACCTTGGGCACTGCCGCCAAAGACCGCCTCCTCCCTCCGCCACGCTGCTGCTGCCGCTGCCGCTGCCGCGATGAGATGCGGGCTCTGAACGCAGCCCCTTTCTGGTCTCCCCAGGATGGGGCCGTCCGGGCAGGGGTGGGGGGATTCGTGCAAGGAGGCTGTTCGTTCCACAGCCTTCCAGTGTGGGCAGTTACAAGCGGTTTTCATCACTTAGGACTGTTTTGAGACCCTCCTGGCCTTGAACAGACACACACACACACACACACACACAACTCGTGTTTCCCATGTCACATCTGTGTGTCCCCTCAGTGCTGTGGGGACCCTGTGTTCCGGGGCAGACGTGGAACAGCCAGGCCCCCACCGCCTCTGCCCAGGTACACCCCAGTTGCCAGGGAAACGGGCCACCGTGTCCAAGCTCCCTGGTGACCAGGAACGCACCCTCCCAGCCCCCAGATACTTCGAGAAGCGGACGCGCAAAATACACACAGGGACTCCGGTAACCTCCTCCTTCAGGACGGCACCTGTTTGCTTCCTAGCAAGAAAACGACACCTGTTTTCTGGTCCCCCCCAACCCCCCCACTCTCTGTCCCTTCCTGTCCCATTCCCCACATGAAACTCTCTACCCCCATCTCTCCCCCCACTCGCTCCTCGCTCCCTCTCCAAAGGGGTTCAATATCAAAAGCAAAAAATATCTTAACACCATCTCACGCCCTGGCTTCCTCTCACCACCGGCCAGACCAGCAGAACCTGAAATTCCACCCATACCCTCACTCTTTAAGCTACCCACTTGTCCTGTTGGCCTGGCCGGGTGGCCCTGGGCTAAGGACCCTCGCTGCCCCAGGTGCCTGGCAGCATCCTGCGGGCTGTGTAGACGCCCCCCAGAGGGGCTTTCCCGGCCCCGCCCCCCCCCCAGGTGCACGCAGAAGGTATCTGGAAACCCAAGCTCTGGGCCCAAGGGGGGGGCCTCGCCGAAGCCCCCAGCATTGGGTTTCCTCTTCCTCTGCTCTTAGTTACATGAACCCACGACCCCCGTCCCTGAAGCTCTGACTCCTCCGGCGCTCCCGCTCCGCGTCTCACGCAGAGTAGCCTCAGACTCGTCTGTCTCCATCCGCCTGTCCGTCTCCGCCCCTTCCACCCTCTCCACCCCGTGTATCGGAAGAATACAACCCCGACACCGCTCATCTAGACCTTAGTGACAGAGCCCGATATGCTAACAGCTCTTAGTCCGTCAGGAATCGTCCAGACTTTTTCCTAAAAAAAAAAAAGTTGTTTAAGTAGAAAAAGGCAGGGAGGACGAACGTACTTTTGAGGTTGGATTTGGGCAGCCTTCGGCGTCCCGCAAAAAAGTCTGGGTTTTCCCTGGCTGCCCTGTGAACCCCCCCCCCCCCCCCGCCGCCCTGCCCGCCTGCCCACGGCCGTCTGCAGGGGTCCTCAGGTGGACGCGCAGACGCTCGCCTTCTCCAACGGCTCGCCCTTCGGCCCTCCTGTCGGCGTCCTCCACCCCCAGCTCTCCGCGCGGTTCATTGGCCGGCGCCGATTTCTCATCCCCGGTCACCCCTTTCTAAACAGCGAGTTCTCCGCCTTCCCCGAGACGGCCGGCAGCTTCCTGGCTGCCGTCTTCCCCCGTGGCCCCCTCCTTCCCACGGCTTGCCCCGAGGAGAAAGCATGCTGGCTGCGTGGCCCAAGCCTGACGCTGGTCTTGGCGCTGGAATCAGCATGTGGCAAGCTCACGGCGCCCGCAGTCCGGGCACAGGCGCTCTCCGCCGTCCCCACCAACGTAACCGTCCCCCTCCCCCCGGCCCAGAATACACTCTCGCCTTCCGGTGCATGCAGAACCGTCCACTGCGTTTCTTTGTGATGATGTAACCAAAAATAAAGTAGGAATATTCAGGAAAACTGGTGGCCTCTGCTCCTTCCTTTCTGGCTTCTGGACGTCCATCCCCCCCCCGCCCCCACCAGGATACATGATGCCACTCGGATAGTCAGTGTTTCATGAGCATCTACTATGTTCCAGCCACTGGGGACACGGCGGTGAACAAGGAAGGCGTGGGCTGGGCTCCGCCCAAGGGGAGTTTGCTTTCTGGTGGGTTTCATCTTGGGCCCAAGGCAACTCCTCTCACCCCACCCCCTCAGGAGAGGGCTTTGTGCTGGCGCCCCCACCAGCCAGGCAGCATCCGCACCTTCTCCCTCCTTCCCCAGCCTTGGGGGAAAGTCCCAGATGGTCGCGGAATCAGAGGTCAAGGCGGAAAGAGATGGTAAGAGTCGATCCAGGGCCCAGTTCAGTCAGCTCTCTCACCTGCCGCATGAGTGACCCCAAGCCCAGAGAAGGGAAGGTCTTAGCACAGCAGCGCCAGGGAGGGAGCCGGGTTGCCGGGCAACCTTGACACCCCGGTGGGCACTAATGAGCACCATCAAACCCCTCCTTCGCGTCGCAGCGCCTCCCCTCCTGCAACAAACGAGCGTTCACCACGGCCCCTCCTCTCTCGAGATCCCCAGCCTGCCGGCCGGGGAGTGGAGCAGGGAACACTCAGTCGAATTCTTACTCTCACTGCAACCGATCCCAGAAGAGCTCGGGCAGTGGGTCAGGAGTGCTGGGCACTTCCCAGAAGGAGCAGCCAGCTGCAGCCCGCAGACACTTCTCTTCCAGGCCAAGTCTGAGACAAGTCCCTGCTCTCCACTCTCTCTCTGCTCTCGCCCCCAAAGGGGCGGGGCGTCTCCTGGGGAGGTTTCTCCTCTCACCCCACCAGGGCTCTGCCCCCCACCTCCCTGCGCCCAGCAGATCCTGCTCTGTCCAGGGGACACGGTGTCTATTAAAAAGCATTTCCAGCCCCGGCTAGTGTAGCTCAGTGGATTGAGTGTGGGCTGCGAACCAAAGTGTCGCAGGTTCGATTCCCAGTCAGGGCACATGCCTGGGTTGCAGGCCATGACCCCCAGCAACCGCACATTGATGTTTCTCTCTCTCTCTCTCTCTCTCTCTTAAAATAAGATTTTATTAAAATAAATAAATAAAATCTTTTAAAAAATGTGTGTAAGACAGAACATTAAAAAAACAAAAGCATTTCCTTGGGTGACCTCTGTGCGTACACCCCCACCGTAGCTGCCCTACAGTCCTGTTTTTTTCAACCATCCAGCTGGCAGCCACCAGGTGGACAGCGGTGCTGATGAGGGCCACCCAGGCAGGGCCGCACAGGCCTCCCAGGAATGGCAGGCCACGCTTGTTGCCTCTCTCCCCACCCTGGGCTCACAGTATTCACCACTAATCCATAGGGCATCCTTCCCCCGGAGCCTGCTAGCGGCCTCTGGATCCTTCTTAGCACAGCAATCTCAGCCGCCACCGCCACCCAGTTACGGGCAGTGGAAAAGAAACGGATTGCCACCTCAAATGCTTGGTCTCCCTCCCCAGGCGCAGGCACGTGCCAAAGACGCAGAGAGAAAGACATGAGGAAGGGTGACCGTCAGTACATCTGACTTTTTCCCCCCATTGACATAAAACAGAGGCAACATGAAGTGGTAGAAAGCAGCAAACCAAAAACGCATACCAGCTTTTCAACCCGCTCGAGTTCATCATTTGGGTCCCGAGTGGCTGTCACCTTCCAGGGGTGGAGCCTCACCTCTCTGAGTTTCAGTTTCCTCACCGGGAACGTGGCAACAGTAATAAATACCTCCAAGAGGTGAGACCAAGTGCCAAGGTCTGGTCCCCCCCGCAGGCCTGCCAAAGGTGAGGAGGCCCGGGAAGGGGAGTGGAGGGTCAAAGGGCGTGTGGTTCCTGGTGAACACAGCAGAGGCTGGCCCACGGCCAGGTGGATTAAACAGTCCGTCCCCTGAAACCTGCGGGCGGGCCCCTCCTCGGTGCAGGCAGCTTTGCCCGGGGGTCATTGGCCTTATAAGGTTAAACAACCCGTCGCAGCACCACGGGGATACCCATTGCCATGGAACAGATACGCCTTTGCTTGGCTCTGGCCCAAACTGCCGTGTGCTCTTGAGCAAGTTGCGTCCTCCTGTGGGTCCTCAAGTTCATAGGTAGGACGCCAGAGTGTCACATTGCTCTGACTTGGCTGCCAGGGCCCTCACAGGGGCCTTCATTTCTCAGTCTTTCAAGAACGACCCAGGCCTTTGCGCTGAGGGCGGGCCCCCGAGGAGTCCGGCACGTTCTGTCCTGAATAAAGCACACCAGAATGCGCCGTCTGGAACCTCCTTTCGTGTGTCCTGAATGGGCACCAGAGCCTTAAAGCCACCTGCAGAGGCCTGAGGGCGTAACTCTGGATCCCTCCAGGTATGTCCTCAGTCTTTTCCAGTTGTCTCGCCCTTACCTAATTCTCCGCAACGTTCTGTGAAACTTGCCTTTGCTGCATCTTTCCAGAGAGTTCCATGTCGGCTTTCTAACGACAGGTCTCTTTTGCACTTGTGTGGAGTCTATATATATGTGTAGTTCAAGGTATACATTTTGTTCGCAAGGACAATCCCCATCAAGGCATTGGGGAGCCAGCAGGATCTTTATCACACATACGATCCAACTGGGGGGCAAGGTGTGTGTTCCAAAGACAGACGCCCACGCCTCTGTGGTTACATTTTTACCTTGAGCAAAAGTCCACAAGGTATACAGGAAGAGGGAGTGCCAATTAATTGATGTGCTGGTTAAGAGAAGGGGGATTGGCCCTGAGCAGTGTGGCTCAGTGGGTCGGGCATCGTCCCGCAAGGTCGCCAGTTCGATTCCTGGTCAGGCCTCATGCCTGGGTTGCCGGTTTGACGCCCCCGTCAGGGCAGGTATGAGAGGCAACTGATCGATGTTGCTTTCTCACATCAATGTTTCTCTTTCTTTTTCCTCCCCTTCCCCTCTCTTTAAAAAAAGAGAAGGGTGATTACGAAAGCTAGCTAATGAGTATCTACACACAACTTCCTCCAACAATAACAGAATACACACTTCCTGAGCCCACCAGAAACACTCGCCAAGACAGACCACACTCCAGCCACAAAACATGCCTTCCCACAGTGCAAAGGACGGGTATCATCAAGCTTACCCTCTACCACAATGGGATCGGACACTCCATCAATAAAAGAAAGCTACCTGGAAAATTCCAAAATATCTGGAGACGAAATAACACACTTTTTTAAAGATTTTATTTATTTATTTTTAGAGAGGGAAGGAAGGGAGAGACAGAGAGAGAAACATCAATGTGCGGTTGCTGGGGGTCATGGCCTGCAACCCACGCATGTACCCTGACTGGGAATCGAACCTGCAACACTTTGGTTCACAGCTTGCGTAAATAACACACTTTTAACTAACACGTGGGTCAAAGGATGCTCAGGAGAAACGGAAAACTATCTCGCACTCACTGCCCATGAAAAGAACAATCCGTTAAAAGGGTGGGCTCAAGTGGGACCAGTGGCCGGGGGAGCTTCCTGGCACGGAACGCGTGTGTCAGAAAAGAAGGAAGGTTTGCCCCGAGAGGAGTGAGTGGGTGGGACCAGGGGAAACTCTCCTCCGTGATTTTATAATGGTGAGTGCGTGACATCACGCATTGTTCAAACCCGGGGAGTGTCCACCATAGAGCAAACCCTCATGGGAAGTGCAAACTCTGTTTGGTCGATGATAATGAATCAATAGCAACTCACTTCTCACAACGAATGCACCCAGGTTAAAAACAGTAGAAACTATGGGTGGAAGGAGAGGAGACATAGGTGAATTCTGCACTTTCTGTTCAATCTTTCTGTCAAACTAAAACTGCTGTAAGAAATAAAGTCTATTAATCAAAAGGGGAAAAAAGTATAGTAGGATGCCATTAAAAAAAAAAAAGCACAGGAAAGAGAACCATGGATTTTCACGTGTAGGTGTGTGTGTTAACCTAGGAAAACTTCTGAAAAGATCTACCCCCCAAATGTGCATAGTGGTCACCTCTGAGGTTTGGGGTTACCAATGAGGTTTTCTGCCTCCCGAGTTTCTGGGTGTTTTCCCTCTTTGCGGTACGCACCTACAGTGTGGTAAACACTGTAGGAGACTATTGAATAATTTTGTCACAAGCACCACAAAAAACTGGGAAGAAGAAAAAAAACCAAAACCCGGTTTTCAGTCCTTATTTCTCTGGGGCGAGGCGAGGATGGGGGTTCCACAGCAATGTCTCCCAAGGGTAGTCTGAGGGCAAGCAGGTGCTGGAGGCAGATTGTCAGCTCCTGGATCCAGAGGGATGCTCCCCAGGGGGTTTGACCTGATAAGAAGCAAGCATGTAGCTCCTCCCTCCCCCAGGAAACGAAACCGAGAGCAGCTGGGACCTGGGCACTATAAAAGACAGCCGCTGCCAGTTTCCTTCACCACTGGCTTTCTTGTCCCCACCCGAGCATCCTGATGGAGCTGCAAAGGACCTTGGCCAAGGATCTGGACAAGTTCATCGAAGACCACCTCCTGCCAGATGGCCCTTTCCGAGAAAGGGTCAATGAAGCCATTCATATCATCTGCAGCTTCCTGAAGGAGAGGTGTTTCCTCCGAGGTGGCGGCCGCCCTGTCCGGGTGTTGAAGGTGGTAAAGGTGAGCCCACCTGCCTGCCAGAACGGAGGGGGGGTGCGTGGCCAAACGGGCACCAGCTTCCCCAGTGAAAGAGAGAGAGCAAAAACGTGGAGGTCTTGGGGGCTGGTGGTTCCAAACTGACCCACACCAGAAACATAACCGCAGCTTGTGCAAACAGACCCTGGGGTCAGGCCCGATGCCTGTAACTGTTTCACACAGGCCCAGGTGAAGTTCAGGAACCACCGTCCCGGGCCACGTCCATTTCTGAGACAGGGGCACTGAGGCCCAGCTCTGAGCTACAATCTGCTAATGAATGGCCAGGCCGAGGACTCACCACTTCCGCTGCTTAATAAGAGTACAGATTCTGACAGAATGGTGATTGCCTGAGGTGAAGAGGGGGTGGGGGGAGGGCGAAGAGGATACAAAAAGGGT
This sequence comes from Phyllostomus discolor, assembly GCF_004126475.2. Classification (NCBI taxonomy): domain Eukaryota; kingdom Metazoa; phylum Chordata; class Mammalia; order Chiroptera; family Phyllostomidae; genus Phyllostomus; species Phyllostomus discolor. The sequence goes on from NC_040915.2 coordinate 46,744,977, forward strand.
CGAGTACAAGGTGACACAAGGAGACTAGGCCTGGATGGTGAGCACACGATAGAGCACACAGATGCCGTATTACAAAAATGTATACTTGAAATGTATATGATGTTGTAGTAACCAACGTTACCCTTAGTACATTTAATAATGATTTCAAAAAGGGTGTGCATTTTAAAAGCAGATAGCACCTACTGGCTCTAAATCTTGAGCAAGTCACTTAACCGCCCTGTGCCTCAGTTTCCCCATCCGAAACTCCCTATACCTTGCAGGGCTGTGCAGATTAAGTAAGCCTCCCAGCATGGGCCAGACTGCAGTATGGAATGATATAAGACAGGAAAGGCCGGGGAGTGGAGAACACAGACCCCGGGACAAGGCAGCTGGGGTTTGAACTGCGTCTCTGCTACCTGTCAGCTGTGGCTCGGGCCGACCTATGACCTCCCCAAGCACCTGTAAGGGGGGGGACTAATAACAACGGTGCCTAAATGGCAAAGTCCTTGGGAGCATCGTAGGAGTCAAAAGTGGCAATGCCCTCAGAACTGTGGCTAGTGCTCACGAACGTTAGTGATGCCCTGGCTGGTGTGGCTCAGTGGACGGAGCGCCGGCCTGCGAACCAAAGGGTGGCTGATTTCCAATTCCCAGTCAGGGCACCTGCCCGGGGCTGTGGGTGGGGTCCCAGGTGGGGGCGTGTGAGAGGCAACCACACAATGAGGTTTCTCTTCCTGTCTCCCTCCCTTCCCCTCTCTCTAAAAATAGATAAATAAACAAACATCCTTTTTAAAAAAAGAAAGAAAGGAATGTTAGTGATTGTTCTCATTTGATTTAGGAAGGCTCTTCTCAAAAAAAAAAAAAAAAAGTCGGATCCCTTTCTCCCCTTCTGTTGCAGGGCGGCTCCTCCGGCAAAGGCACTGCCCTCAGAGGCCGGTCCGATGCCGACCTCGTGGTCTTCCTGAGCACCTTCGGGAGTTTTCAGGAGCAGTTTGATCACCGAAAAATGTTCATCCAGGAAATCAGAAGGCAGCTGGAAGCCTGCAAAAGAGAGAAAGTGTTCCACGTGCAGTTTGAGATCCAGAACCAGAGCCACGACACGGCAATGCTGCAGAGCCATAGATGGGGGAACGCCCGGGTGATACAGAACCCTCGCTCGCTCAGCTTCACCCTCTCCTATGGCCCTTCCTGGAGCTTTCCCCAGAATGGGGTGGAGTTTGATGTCCTGCCCGCCTTTGATGTCCTGGGTGAGTGCCCCACCCCCGGACACCAGGGTGCCAGCCTCTGCCCTAAGTCAGGGCTCCTGTCTCTCCCTCTTTTCCGACTTCTGATCGGAAATGTCTCCCGGTCTGGAAGTCTTCCCAACACAAGGCAGCCCTTTCAAACGGGGAAGAGGTCTTCGATTCTCCTCTGGGGCGAGAATGAAGGAGGCCTGATGGGTCGAGGGAGCGACAGTAAGCAGCGGATCAGCACAATTTGGGAGCAAGGCATTTCTTAGCAAGCCCGCAAGGCGACGTGGTTCAGCTTTGTGCAGGTGAGGCAGCCTAGACTTGGTGTAAAGTCAACATGTGAATTTCATCTTCACCCAAAACGGGAGGAGGCCTCATCGCACTTACAACGAGGGGCGGGGTCTCTAAGAGGGGACGCACGAGAAACACACCGAAACTCTAAAAGCACCAGAAATGGGAAAAGTTTGGGACTACCCTTGCTGTGTGCTGTGCTGGCTGCTGGGGTACAATGGTTCCCCCTCCCAAAAGGATAATAATAAGAAGGGTAGAGAGAGAAGGGGAGGAAAGGGCGTACCAGCCAGAGGGAACAGCATGGGCAAAGGCCTAGAGGTTAGAGGAGGTCTGTGTGTAGCAGGGGAAATGCAAGAAGACGCCGAGGGTGAATGGGGAGCAGAGGGCAAGGCGGACGTGACCGATAAAGCAGCAGAAGCCAACCACCTTCGATGGCAGTGGATGGGCGAAGGGGGGCGGGGGGGAGGCTGGAGAGGGCTCTTCCTGCTGCAGCACCTCCAGTGAGCTTGTCTCCCCAGAGAGACTCAGAGACCCTCGGGGCAGAGCCGGCATCCTAAAGCTACGGATTCATCCCTAACAGGTCAGGTGACAAAAGACTACAAACCTGACCCCCAAATCTACGTCAGGCTCATCCAAGAGTGCGAACGCCTGGGGAGAGAGGGCGAGTTCTCCACCTGCTTCACGGAGCTGCAGCGCGCCTTCCTGAAGGATCGCCCGGCCAAGCTGAAGAGCCTCATCCGCCTGGTCAAGTACTGGTACCAAGAGGTACGGCCGGCCTGCCCAGGCAGGAGCTGAGTGAGGGGTGGATGAGAAGGAGGAGGAGGCGGGGAAGAGGGAAAAGGGAGCAAGAGGAGGGGGCAGGGAGGGGAGAGGAGGGCAGAAGGACGGAGAGGGGAGGGGAAAGGAGGAAGAAAGGGAAAGGGAGGGGAGGGGAGGGGAAGGAGGAGCGGCAGGTTGGGAGGGGGAGGGGGAGGAGCAGAGGGCACCCGGCCTCTAAGCCCCACGACTTCCTGCAGGCCCGTTCCTCCTTTGCATACAGCGTCCCCAGTTACTTTAAAGCCTGCATTGGACCCTCCTCTATCTCAAGTTTTGTAAATGTATTACTACTTCCTCTTTTTTTTTTTTTCCTGCTGGTCCTCACCGTTGGTGTCCTGTTTCATTGTGTGCCTGATTCTGTGTGTGCCGGTTTACTTGAGGTTATCTGTGAAGTACCGTGAGGCTTTGCGTTCTGTGTCTTCCTGCAGAGGGGTTTTGTCTGCTTCTCTGAGGCCCTTAGGAACACTTCCAGTGCTTCCTCTCGGTTTATTTCCATAATACCCTTCCGAGGGAGACGCTGTGATTACCATCCCCTCGGCAGATGAGAACAGTGAAGCTGCAAGAGTCAGTCTCCCCAGAATCTAAATAGGCTGTCCGCCCAGAACCAGACGGGGCTGGAGCCACGATGCAAACCCCGTCCCTCAGAATTCCAGGGCCCAGAGAGCTTTTCCCCCAAACAGCGAGGCAGCACAGAACAATTTAGATCTTGTGGGTCACATGGTCTCTGCCTTACTTACTCAACTCCTGTCTTTGTAGCACAAAAGCACGCAGACAGCGTCGTCCGTAAATGCATGGGTGTGACTCTGCACCAAGAAAACTTGATTTCCAAAAAGGAGCCCTACGTTGGATTTGGCCCATGGGACAGGCGCTTTGCTCAAAGCTGGGCAAACCCACTTTCCTGGTTGTTTTTGCTCTTCTCTTCTCAGTGTAAGCGGGAGCTCAGACAGCCCCTGCCGCCTCAGTACGCCCTGGAGCTGCTCACAGTCTACGCTTGGGAGCAGGGGAGCAAGGAAGCAGACTTCGTCACGGCCGAGGGGTTTCAGACCGTCTTGCAGTTAGTTGTGAACTACCGGAATCTTTGCGTCTACTGGACAAAGTATTACGACAGGAACCACCCTGTTATTGGCCCATACCTGAGCAGGCAACTCCAGAAACCCAGGTACTCTGTCCCCACAGGGCCTAGCCCCCCACAGAGATGGACACCCCCCAACCCCCAGATACAGCTGTGGTGCCTTAGAAATGAGGAAGAGGGGGGCTCCATTCCTACTGGTCACCTCCTCCCTGACCCCGAGAGGCCACCGCCATGCCAACTGCTTCGCAGAGGAGTCAGCTAGCGTTCTGAGAAGCAGGGAGCTTGTCCAGACCTTGACAGAAGTGAAACAGCTGAAATTTGAGCTGAAATGACAGCAGCCGCAGCCGTCGTAATCATGGTTCCCAGGGACGAAAAGCTTGCTGTAAGACCCACACATTCTAATGCAATAGCAAGAATTATTTTCATTCCGACTGATGTGTATCAGCCTCTCATTATGCTCCCAAGAACTGTGCGGAGCCTTCCACATGCTTTGGCTCAGTGTGGTCAACTGGCCCCGTTTCACAGATGAGAAAGCTGAGGCTTAGAGAGCTCCGGTGACCTACCCAAGGACACACCACTAATAAAGGGCAGAGGGGACATTTAACTCGGGTCTGTAAGGCCCAAGTGCAAGGGTCCTTGTCCCTGGTTCACTGCCTACCACGCTGCAGGGCCCTGCTGCGCCCTCCCCCCTCCCCCGACTCCCACGCTGCCCCAGGCTGGTGTTTTGCAAGAGCAGGAGCACCCAGACACAGCCCCGCTCCTCACGTGTCCCTCTTAAAACGTTGCTCTTCAGGCCTGTGATTCTGGACCCAGCTGACCCGACAGGAAACGTTGGTGCGGACAACCTACCAGGGGGCTGGGAGCGGCTGGCGGGAAAGGCCAGAGTCTGGCTGACTTACCCATGCTTTAAGAAAGGGAATGGGTCTCCGGTGGGCTCCTGGAACATACGGGTGAGACCTTCTGCTTCCTCCCTGTCACCCTTCCCCCACCCCTCCGCACAGCTTGGGGCATACGGCTGGCTGCCGTTCTTCCCCAAGACACAGCCTCTTGCTATAGAGGTCCCTCGCCCTCATACAGGTTCGGGCTGAGCTCCCCTATTTTAGGGCAACTTTCCAGCCACATCGACCCCATTCACAGGGTTCCTGGAATTTTCACATCCTTTGTTCCGAGTTCATTCTTTAATCCATGCTGTCTTGGCCGAAGGCCACTTTAACAACTCCAGTTGGCTCCTCCTAATAATAACAGTAAACACGGCAACCACTGGGCAGTGATATTTGCTTTGGGCTCAGATACCGTCCTAAGCCCGTTTGCACATGTTATTTTATTCAGTCCTCACAACACCCGACGAGGCAGGTTTTCTACTCTCATCCCGGAGATGAGAAAAGGGGGCTCAGAGAGGTGAAGCCGCCTGCTCAAAGGCACTCAGCGAGCGAGTGGTAGAGCTGGGGTTCGAACCCGAGGACTCCACCGCCAGCGCTCACTCCATTGTGTAATCGGCCTGCCTTGTGTCCCCTCTACTTAGCGCCTGGCAAACGGGAGCCTCGGAACTGCCCAGCAAGATGGGCGTGTCACAAAGCTAGGAGGGGCAGAAACTCCTGAACTGGGATGTTTCCGACCCCAGGGTTGGGGTCTTTTTCCTGCTGGGGGACGTCAGAGAGGGTTCCCCGGGAAGCAGGCTCCCAGAGGGAGTGTGATGTGCGGGAGCCAACACCTGTGGAACGGGAGGCGTCCAGCTGGGACACAGCCCAGGGACAGTGTCAGCCCACCCCTTCACCCCCCCACGCCCGGGCGGAGGGGCCTGGAGCTCTGATGGCCTTCAGAGCTGTCCTAGAGCAATCTGAGGGGTCACGCCTTTCTACCTGCCCTGGAGCAGCCCCTGAATGCGGGCCACCCAGGAAGGGGCGTGGCCTTTTAAGCAAGGGGCTCTGTGCAGCCCAGGCCACCCTAAGGGGGCTGGTACCCAGAGTCTGCTTGCTGACAGCCTCCCCGGCTACTGGGACTTGCTCGTGCTTCTTCAGGGAGGATCCAAGTGGCATGTCACCGAGCCCAAGGCGGAACGACCCGCTCTCCAATGCGACCCTGTGCTGTATTTACCCTTTCAGATCTAAGAAGGCAGCCAAGATACCTGGATAACCTGTGCTCTCGAGACTCCTCAGCTCCACGGTTCCAGACAGCACCCCGGACCCCTTCATGGCCACAACGCACGCCTGGCAGGGCCCCCTCCCAGGCGCAAGGAGGATAACCGACCCCACAGCTCACCTGTTGCCTCCCACCCACAAAGCAGCCAGTCCTCGGCCTGCTTACCCTGCCTTGCCTTTCCCTGGGAGCGATGCTAAAGGTTCCTGGCCCTGTGTTCCCCTCGCCCCCTCTGCCCCCTGAACAACCCTGGTGCTCCCCGCCCCCCCCCCCCGTGGCGACTGCACCTCCTATTTCTAGGGACCCGTGAGTAATAAACCTCTTCCTTCAGGATGACATGTCTCTTTAACATTAGCAAAATAAATCATTAAAAAAAAAAGCCACTCCCACAGTCCTTCCCTCCGACCTGTTAAATTTGGGGCCTGTCCCTCCAGCCTTTTTTCTGGCTCTGCCTGTCCCCCTGCACAGGTAGAGTTTTTATAAAAGTGGGGTTCTGCCTCCTACCCACGTTTGTCACCTGCTTTGTCGGGTTTATCACTCCATGCGAAGAGGAAAATTTTGGCACATGTAACGTCCCCATTGCATTTTACCGGGTGCATAATCCATCTGTGTTGTCTCCTGAGTGTTTCGGGATTATAAACCGTATTATAGTGATCAGTAGATTTAGTTGAACTAGTAACTAGTTGCTTAACTGGAAAGCCACATAGTACTCCTTTTAATTTTCTGAGGAATTCCCATATTGTTTTCCACTGTGGCTGCACCATTTTGCACTCCCACCACAGTGCGTGAGGGTCCCAGTTCCTCCACATCCTCACCAACGCTGTGTCTTTAGTTTTTTCAAAAATAGCTTATATAGTAGCCGTTCTAACACATGAGAGGTGGTAGCTCATGGTTTTCATTTGCATTTGTCCAGTGATTAGTGATGTTGAGCATCTTTTCATCGGTCCATGGGCATGTCTTCTTGGGGGAAAGGTCTCTTCGAGTTCTTGGCTCGTTTTTTTAAGTGAGGTTATTTGTTTGTTTGTTTTTATTTGTTTTTGCTATCGACTTGTAAGAGCTCCTCTTTATTTTGAAAACTAATCCCTTTGGTGTTACGGTTTGCAAACATTTTCTCCCTTTCCATAGCTCGCCTTTTCACTGTATCGATTGTTTCATTGTTAGTTTGATGCAGCCTCTCTTGCCTGGTTTTGCTTTTGCCGCCTGCACTTGGCGCACCCGGCCAGCTGATCATCGGCAGGGCCGCCAAGGACACACAATGCGGGCATGGGCTATCTCTCTGACAAACGGTGTGGGGAAAACTGGACATCCACCCACAAACGGACGACATTGGACCCTTCCCCTATAGCACACCCACAAATCAACTCCAAATGGACTAAAGGCTTGAAGAATAAGTAAAATAAAATACTACCTTGTCTTAATTACTATAATCTTAAAGGAATTAGTAATATCTCATAGGAAACTGTGTTCTCTCTCACTCTTTTTTTTTTTTTTTTTTTTTAATAAAAATCCCTGGCTTCCTTTGGCTCTGTTTGTATGTTAATTTTATAATCAATTTGTAAAGTTTCACCCAAAATCTAGGGAGGCGTTTAATTGGAGTTCTGTAAATTGGTTTTGGAACAATGACATCTATATAATATTAAAAACCTGTGAAGTTGGAGTCTATTTCCATTATGTCTTCTTTAATGACTTTATGACTGAGTTTTATATAATTGTTCCCTGAATAGGCCTTTCGTGTTTTTGTCATGTTATTCTTAGGGATTTGTTTCTGTTATTGTGTGAAGAATGTTTTCTTTAATTGTGTTTTGTAATGGTTGCTTCCTGGAAGGTCTCAATGTTTTCAGTAGGTATATCTGATAATAGCGTTATGAGTGATCTTAGTACTTGCCTGAATTTTCTGATTTTATTTACATTTAAACTTGTATTGCTTGTGTCACCACAAAAAAAAAACCAAAGCAATTTTTCTTGCAAAAATAAGAGTAATAAGTATTTCTCTCAGCTAAGCTCCGATAGTTGGTGAAAAGCCAGCAAGCCCAGGTAATGGAAAACTCTGGGGTGCTGGGTCTTGGAATTTCTGGCTCCAGCGCAAATTCCTGAGATTTGGAAACAGAGGCGCCAGCGTGGGAGGGGTGAGAGCCGCTGCAGCCCGCGAGGCATCCAACCCTGAGTTCCCCAGGGCCGTTCTCTGGGTAACTCCCTGCTGGGGAAACGAAACTGGGAAGAGCTGAGGATTAGTCTGCGGAGATGAGGGTGGAGTTCTCGGAGGGTGGAGGAGGCTAGAACGGCCTCAAGGCTGTGGAAGGGAAACCGTGTCTGGTAAGGCTTGCAGTCCTGGGTGGGCAGGGGAACTCCAGGTGCTCAACTTCATACTGAGGACTCAACTGGATTTTAATGTACTGCCACTTTCGAAGCCCTGAGTGAGGGGTTCCAGGTACCCGCCCCCGCTCCTCCTCATGCAAGCCCCGCCCCTTGGTCTGGGCAACGCCAGGGACCCTGGAGCCCCTGAGAGCCCTCCCTGCCCTGCACACGCACCCTCTTCCTCCTGATTTTGGGGCTGTAACGTCCTCCGTCGTCCAATCCCATTTCTCTTTCAGGCGTCTCACGGGATCCAGCAGGTTTATTAAGTGTTGCCATCCCTTTGCCCTGGTTCCTAGAGCTCTGGAGTGGAGTTGAGGGCTCGTGCGTGGAATCAGCGCACCGACTGGATCCAATCTCGACCCTTCTGCTTTCTGCTTTCTGCACATTCCTCAGATGCCCCAGTCCCTCGATGGCACGCTCTCTCAGTTCCCAACCTGTTGCGTTGCCGACACGTTAAACACACCTGTGCCTCTAACCCGTCATCCAGTCTTCCTCCTACACTTGAATACCCCCAGGGACGTGGCCCTGACTACTGGGTAAATATAAACTGTGTACACACTGCTAGCCTCTGACCTCTGAAATTCGTTCACCCTCTGACCCCATCTCTCATCTCCTTCCCGGGATGGCAGGCTTCAGGAAGCTCCTGTCGAGATGAGTGTGACCTGAGGTTTCCTCAGAGGCAGAGGGTGTGCTGGCTCCTTGAGTGAAGGGGCAGAGGACCAATGAGTTTCTGGGTGGGACGGGGACTCTGGTTCCGGCCAGTCCCGAGGACGAGCTCCAGTGTGCACCTGCCGGGTGGAGGAGGAACAGGGAAGCCACGGGAAAATGAGTCCAGGTGGTGAACATAGCGACAGCAATGGACTGCCTTGGGGCTTCAAGAGTTCACTCTGCAGCTTAGAGCTGCCTCCTTCTGTGCCAGTCCCCACACGATGTAAACCTTGTAGCTTTATAATGTGTTCATAGGTGATATTGTATGAAAGGTGCTGTTCTAAACTCTCCTTTCTCCTCTTAAAAAAAAAAATCTTAATTCTTCGGGCTGGGAACCAAAGTGTCCCAGGTTCGATTCCCAGCCAGGGTACATGCCTGGGTTGCAGGCCATAACCCCCAGCAACTGCACATTGATGTTTCTCTCTCTCTCTCTCTCTCTCTCCCTCCCTTCCCTCTCTAAAAATAAATAAATAAAATCCTAAAAAATTTTTAAAAATCTTAATTCTTAAGACAGTTTAGAATGGTGTTTGGATTTTTTAACGGCATTTTGATTGGGATTGCATTCAGTGTATAAACTGGGAAGAGTTGGCTGGGGCCACGCAGAGTGGGTGAGCAGTGAGAGTCTGCACGGGGTTTGGGCCCAGTGCGCCAGCTTTGCAGCCGTGGGACCCTGGGCGTGAAGCCTAGATTCTCCGGTCCTTAACTTCCTCTCCTATCGCGGTGTGATCATAACAGCGCTTATGGCATGGTTATTGGGAGGGTTGAATGAGATATTTGGAAAGGGGTGCAGGGCAAACTCTGTAATCGTCCCTTATTATTTATTGCCCGTGTTAGAAGGTATCCTCCAGCCAGAGAGCAAGGTAGGGGCTCTCCGTGTGTGTGAATCTCCTCACCGTTTTTCGCACAAATCCTGCACGTTTCTTAAACGCCCTGGTCACGTTACTCCGTGCCAGCGCTGTGCTCGGGGGTCCTGCTGCCGTAGAGGCATTTGGTTCTGTTGTGTTTGGTGCCTCGGAGCCAGGGAGCCCCAGGCAAGGTAGACCCGGAGCTGCGGGAGGGGCTAAGCCCAGGAGGAGAAACCCCGACTGCAAAGGGAACCGGAAGTGGGGGCAGAGGCCGGAGCGGCTGCAAGAAACGAAACTGAAAGCAGGAAAAGGGGGGAGTCCCGAGAGGATGGGGAAAGGGGGCAAGCGGCGGGGAGACTGGGCCAGTCGCATCCTTCCCTCTCCCTGCGCCGGGCGCAGGACTGGGGCGGGGCGCTGCGGGGCACCTGGGACCTCCGAGACCCTGGGACGCAAACGCAGAGGCGGGCGAGCGCACCGAGCTCGCCACCCGCACGCAGAACCCCTGCCCGCAGTCGCCCCGGCGCCCGGGCATGGACCTGTACCGCACCCCCGCCGCCGCGCTGGACGGCCTGGTGACCAGCAGCCTGCAGCCGACTGCGGAGTTCGTGGGGACGGCGCGGCGCGCTCTGGGGGCCCTGGGCGCGGTCCTGAGAGAGCGTGGGGGCCGCCCTGCTGCCGGGGGAGCTGCTGCCCCACCGTGGCGGGTACTTAAAATCACCAAGGTGGGCTCTCCGGGAGCAGGGGCGACCTCGCGGTCTCGGTTTGAAAATAGGAGGGGGAAGGGACGGGAAGGGGCTTTATCGGTCTTTTCATTCATTTCTTTGTCACTAAGAGATCCCACTTGTCTGAGCTCCAGGGTTGTTCAAAGTGCCCTGAAAATATACTCCTGCTCACAATACCTCTGCGGGGTAGGTACTAGTTACCACCACTTAGCAGGTGGGGAAACTGAGGCACGGAGAGCGGAAGTAACGTGTCCAAGCCTGTAAGAAGTCCATTCCGGATACAAAGCCAGGAAGTCTGATTCCTGAATCTACGCTGCTAAGGGCGGCCTCTTATTCATGCATTCATTCATTCATTCCCAGACACATAGCCTGTTTCACCCCATCAAACAGACTATGGGCCTCACTCACGCTGCCCCGGACCCTAAGGTGCAGACATAATAATTCCCTAGAATGGCCCTAATCTAGCCCAACTTACTGAGAAATGACCCGACAACAATGAACTCTTTCTCCTTAAATGAGTCATATGTCACTTAATGCTCGCTTGTAGTGAGGCAGAGATTATTGTCTCTGTTTAATGGGTGGGGACACTGAGGCTGGGTCCCTTTTTGGCCTGGTCACTCTTTGTCACCCTGACACGGAGCTCAGGATGCCGACAGACTCAGGGAGGAGACAGGAGTCAGCTGCTGTGTCCTCAGGGTGAACTCGGGGGTGCCGCGTGGACCCCCCCCCAGGGGGGAAACCAGGGTGGGAGAGAGTGGGGGAGACCTGGAGTGTATGAGGGGAAGAGATGCAAACAGAACCGCCCGTGGCCGCAGAGCCGCTAGTGGTTTGTTGGGGCTGAATCTTAGCGTGGAACACAGGAAAGGAGGAGGGGAGACCAGCAGCCCAGACCGCGGTGCTGGGGCAGATTTCCGCCTCTGAGACAGGCTGGAGGATTTCTGCAGAACCGTGGTTTAAGCATCTCTAAAGGTCTGGCATCCTGAGCTTCCTGGAAAACCTGGAAGGGCTCTCAAGGCTGAGTTTAGCTTATGGTCCTGGGACCACCGAGGCTTTGAAGGAGGCCCTGATGAAGTGGGCGGGGCCACGGGTTTCATTTCCAGCCGTGAGGAATCGCTGATTCCCAGCTGGAGTGAGATGCACGAAGTGGGCCTGGGACTCGTGGTTGCACCAGAAAGCAAAGAAGGGGTCTCGGTAGGAACCCCCCAGGGCCCACATGAAGGGGCTCCCCTGCTCAGCTGTGCCCACCAAAAATGTCTCCTGGCATTGCCAAATGTCCCTGAGGCACAGCCGCTCACCATGAGGAATCACTATGGTAGAGATGCCCATGAAACCGTAAGAAATGACATATTGTCTGGAATTTCTTTCAAAAGAAAAAAGGCTCCCACAAACGAGCAAATGTGGCAAAAGACGTCTTTTAAATCCTCTCCTCTTTTCTGTAGGTTTGGACACTTTCATAATAAAAACTATTTTTTAAGTGAGTTAATTTATTGGGGTGGAGGGTGTGGGTCTGGAGCCCAACTCACTGGGTGTAAGTCACGCCGCTGTCCCTCCTGGCTCAAAGGTCGTGAGAAAGTGGCGACCTCCCTGCACGTTCAATCCCTGGTTTGTAAGGCGAGAGCAATCATAGCACCTTCCTCCTGGCTTGGGAGGAAGGTTAAATGACATGATCGAGTGCAAAGCATGAAAGAAGTGCTCGGTCTCTAACATTCCCCTGTGCTCTGCGTCGGTTGTGAGGGGCTGGCAGTGAATGAACTGGCTTGGGAGTGAGCCCGGTTGGGTGGGAAGATGCCCCCAGAGGGCTAATCCTGGTTCTTGCCTCTTACTGGCTGTGTTACTGACTTCACTACTCTCAGCGTTACTCATTTTACTGCTCAGAGCGCCCCCCATCTGTGACCGCATGTAACCACAGGAGGGCCGTTGCCTGTTGGCAGTGACATTATGGGTGTCGGACATTTGCCAGAGCGCCAGGCACAGAGCAGAGGCTCCAATAATGTGCACTTCCTTCCCGAATCCTCGGGCTGGCAGCTTTGCAGAAAGAAGCACTGGTCAGAAAGGTCTCAGCAATTTGTGTTCAAATTATATAACTGCTTTGTACTGACCCCAGGCAAAGGTCACAAATGTGTTCTACAAAGCAGAATTTGTTTCACCTACAGTTTTAGTTTTTTTTTATACTTCATTCCTAACATGTAGAAATTATGGACTGATATATAAAAATTGCTTCTCTTGAAAATTCAGAACTGGCCGCCCTTAGCCCACATTCCTGCGTGGCTTCGATGCCGGGAGCTGTGTGGCCGCAGTCCCCACCCAGCCCACTCGCCTGCCAGCCTGTGTGGGCAATAGAATTGGAGAGTACAGACTTCTGAGTTGTTTGTTTGTTTGTTGTTGTTGTTTTCTTCATAGGGAGGCTCCTTTGGCCGGGGCACAGCTCTGAGGGGTGGCTGTGATTCCGAACTTGTCGTCTTCCTCAACTGCTTCCGGAGCTATGAGGACCAGCGTGCTCGGCACGGAGAGATCCTCAGGGAGATGAGGGTGCTGCTGGAATCCTCATGGCAGAACCTGGTCCCTGGCTTGAGCCTTGAGTTTCTCCAGCGGGACACGCCTGGGGCCCTCCAGTTCCGACTGGCATCCCCAGACCTGGACGACTGGATGGACGTGAGCGTGGTGCCCGCCTTTGACGCTCTGGGTGAGGGGCGTGAGGGACCTCCTGTCCTGCCGCCAACTTGCTGTGGGACCTGGGCCGCCCGCTCTGGGCTTTGGTTTCTTGACTTAACATAATGGGTTTGGACCAGACAAGAGCCAAGGAGGCCCAGTTCCTCCTGGCTCCGTGGTCTCAGAGCCACGATGCTTGGCCCTTGCTCAAGCAACTGGGGAGAATTTCCTTCAGCCCCTGCCGAGTGCAGCTCAGCCCGGCCACAGATAGCCCAGGGGAGAAGGCAAATTCTGCAAAATCTCATGTTTTACCTTAAAAGCATCGGTGTGATTTTTGCACTCTCCTTTGTCCTATACCCGTGCTTGACTTAATATGATGATATGCCTCTGAGCCTGCATCTGCCACATGCAGGTAGTAATCATAGGACAGTAGAAATGTGTTCTGGGAAAGACTGTGTGTGTTAATACGTGTAATGAACTCAGAACAGTGTCTGACACATGCTAGGGCTGAAGGAGTGCCTGCTATTCTTATTTCTATTATTATTATTATTATTGATATTATTATCATGTACCATGGTATTCTGGGAGGTAACTATCTTGAGTTTATCCTGGGTTACAATGTCCCAGCTACAGCCACCTCTCCCACACCTATCCACCCGCTCTATTATTAATCTTTTGTTTTTAAGATTTTATTTATTTATTTTTAGAGAGGGAAGGGAAGGAGAAAGAGAGAGAGAAAGAGAGCGAAATATCAATGTGCAGTTGCTGGGGGTCATTGCCTGCAACCCAGGCATGTACCCTGACTGGGAATCGAACCTACGACACTTTGGTTTGCAGCCCGTGCTCAATCCACTGAGCTACGCCAGCCAGGGCTTCTATTATTAATCTTAACAGCTACTCCTTATCCAATGCTTGACTTTCCCAAGCATTCGACATGTTTTATCTTACCAACCCCTCGAAACAAGCCTATAAAATCTGACTGTCTTGCCTTCCACTTTACGAATAGGGACACTGAGGCACAGAGACATACAGTAACTCACCCGAAGTCACACAGCAAATAAGTGATGCCAGGAACCTAGGACGTTATGGAGAGTGTTTACTTTTCCCGAGCCAGGCCCCGGGGACGGGGGCGCATACTGTCAAGTCAGCTGGCTCTGCCTTCCGATCCTGTCTGCAGCCACATACCCCGGGGCAGAGCTCTGAATTACTTCATGCCTCGGTTTCCACTGCTATAAAACGAGGTGAAGAACTGTAGGGTTTTAGTGGGGAGTCCATGAGGGCATGCACGGACAACTTCCAGCACAGGGCCTGGCATGCTGTCAGTGCTCAAAAAATATTAGCAATTACTGCTAAGGAATCAGAACCTCTCGCCTTATAGTTCTCTGGCGTGCCTTCTCCTCTCACGGTTCCAATTAGTTAAAGGTGTGTGCTGCGGTGTTTGTGTGTAGCCCGAGGGAGCCTCCGGGAGGAAAGAGCTGCCAGGCCATAGGATTCCCGACTCGGCAGGAAGTATCATTCTATTTAACCTCCCGGGGATGAGGCTGCATTTCTTCCCCTTCCTCTGGGGGCTGCCTGGCCATTGGGGAGCAAGGGACCCTCCCTTCTGGTCCAGAGCTTCCCTCCCTGCCTCCTGAGAAGCTCCAGGCTCTCCTCCTCATCCTCCAGTGCCCCCGCTCAAGTCCTCCTCACTCTCTTCCTGCCCCCCAAGCTGAGCTCAGCACCAACCCTGCCCCCCCTTCCTGGGTCCCCAGCACCCTTCCTCACTCACGGGCCTTCATGTCCACAGGGCAGCTCAGCTCCCACGTCAAACCCCAGCCCCAGGTCTACGCCACCCTCCTCAACAGCGGCTGCCAGGAGGGCGAGCACGCAGCCTGCTTCGCAGAGCTGCGGAGGAACTTCGTGAACACCCGCCCGGCCAAGCTGAAGAACCTGATCCTGCTGGTGAAGCACTGGTACCGCCAGGTGAGGCCACCCGTGAGGGTCCTCGCTCCGGGGATGTGACGGTTTAAATTTGTGTCTCTGTGACGGTGCAAATATTTCCTTCTGTCTGGCAACACTTCATGCTTCTGGGAATTGTCTGTTCACATAAATTGTTCGTTATTTCCTACTGGGTTAGCTGCCTTCTTGTTATTGATTGGTTGGAGCTCTTTATATATGGTGGGTGTGCAAATCTAGTCTCCCCATCTGTGGCTTATACCTTCACCTTATTTATAAGCCTTTTGTCACAGAAAATGTTTGCATCTTAATGCGGTCAGTTGTGTTCATCTTTTTCTCGTGTAATTTGTGCTTTCTGGGTCTTGTTTAGGAAGCCTTTGCCTATTCTGACTTTCTAAAGTTATTCTCCCATGTTTCTTTTTAAAAGGGTTTAAGACTTTCTTTTCAGAGTTAGGGCTTGGAAACGATCTGGGATGTGTTATGTACGCCATGAGGTCCGCAGAGTTGGTGCAGCGCCCTCCCCAGCCTCAGGAAGGCCGCCCTGCCCTGCACATGCCTGTTAATACACGGCTGTGTACTGGGGAAGCAGGGGCCCAGCCTGTGGCTGCAGAAGAGGGAACAGGCTGCCCAACGTCTTAAGGCACATGGCTCGGTCCTCCTCCTGGACCACGCATCCTAAAGCAGGTCTGGAATGAGGAGGCGCTGCATGCCAATTCTTGCTCGACCATGGACTTGCTCTGTGGCCCTGGGCAAGTTCTGTCGTGCTTTTACGTGGGGAATAACAGTCTCAGTCTACCCTCTGGCCCCGCCCAACTGCTCCCTCCTTCTGGGGGGCTTGAATCTCATACCTCTCCCTCCCCCCACTACTGTGTGAGCCAAGCCCATTGCTGAAGCCCCAGTAGCTAGAGCAGATGAGAAACCAAGAAACACCAGGTTGCTTTACAACAGGCTTGAGACACAGCCTCTCGTCCTAGGCTCAGCCTGCTGGGTCTCCACCCCAGAGACCGAGAGATGCCGCAAACTTCTGCAGCGAGTTAGCGGTTCCCTCCCCGTTATCCTCTGAGCGCCCTGCCCCGCCCTCTTACAGGTGCGCCCACAGAAGGGGAGCAGGAAGATGCCCCCAGCCTATGCCCTGGAGCTGCTGACCATCTTCGCCTGGGAGAAGGGCTGTGGGAAGGATGCCTTCAGCCTGGCCCAAGGCCTCCAGACGGTCCTGGGCCTGATCCAGCAGTATCGGCACCTGTGTGTTTTCTGGACCACCAACTACGGCTTCGAGGACCCTGCCGTTAAGGAGTTCTTGCTTCGCCAGCTTGAGAGACCCAGGTACCTCCTGGCACCCCGCCACCCACTCTCCCGCGCCCGGGTCACGGGGAGGCAATGAACCCTGATGAAGCAGGCCGTGTCCGCTGGGGGCCAAAGCCAAGTGCCACGTGCGCACTTTCTAATTCCGTGGATTCGGCCCAGATGCAAACCGGAATCCCTTGGGGGAGTTCCCAGGAACATACTGCATGCTCTGGACGTGAGCGTTTTGGTGACACGGAACACGTTTTGATGACTTCCTGTGAAGGGTCACACCCGTGAACCCCCCATTCGATCCAGGCAGAATACCCCAGGCCCCCAGGAGCTCTCCTCGTGCTCCTCCCAAAGGTGACCCCATTCTGCTGTCAGTCCGGTTCTGTCCTGAAATCAGGTTTAAACGGAACCCCACAGCCTGCCCTTCGTGTCTGTCTTCCGTTCCCCAAGTGGAGTCTCTGAGATCCATCCGCGTAGCTGCGGTGGTTGTGGTGCATTCTCTTCCCTCGCGTGGGTTCATCCCAGTATGTCCCCCATTCTGCTTAGGATGCCTGTTTGGGGTGTTTCCGCTCTGGGGCCATTCCCCGGAGGGCGGCGATACACGGCCTCGTATTTCAGCGCATGCGCATACGTGCCGGACTGCTATCTGGGGAGGAATGAAACTGCTAAGTCCTAGGGCGTCACGCAGAGACCCCCGGGCTTGCTCTAGTGGTTCTAACGTGCAGGTGGAGTCGAGGATCGTTGCTGTCATTTGATCGCCACCACAGCCCATCCTATCAGGCACTGCTATTGTCCCCAGTTTGAAAATGAGGAAACCGAGGCTCAGAAAAGTCTATCACACAACCTCTGGTCACACAGCCGGAAAGTTGCCAGATTGAGATTGGAGCCAGGCCAGCTTGACTCCAGAGCCCCTGACCTTGAGCATCCTGCCAGCCAGAATCTTCTTGTCCCCTTGGACTTGCAGGCCTGTGATCCTGGACCCGGCCGACCCGACGTGGGACGTGGGGAATGGGGCAGCCTGGGCCTGGGATCTGCTGGCGCGAGAGGCGGAGTCCTGCTGTGACCGCTCGTGTTTTCTGCAGGCTGTAGGGGGCGCTGTGAAGCCCTGGGAGGTGCCAGTGAGTGAGGGCCTCCTGGGCTCCTCGGGTTGTACTCCTAATTTACCTGCTCAGCGTTTTCTGAGCATCAGCTCTGCACTGGGGGCCATGGGCTGTGGACCTGGGTTGAAAAGGGGGCGGGGCGCAGCAGGCATCAGACACAATCTGACCGCCAGTCTGCGCAGTTACTCTCTGCTTACCAAGCTGTGTTCGCCCACCGCAGGGGGGCCTCTTCAGAAGGGCCCCTTTTCCGATCCGCACAAAGGCGCCACCTGGGCAGCCTCTCGCTTCCCCTCCCTGAGCCTCACTCACCTTGACTACACAGTGGGAGGGGCTGGCTGGTGAGAGAAGGAACAAAGAGACCTTTGCATGTGTAAGACAATTCCTTCCACGAACTTCCAGGGCCTTCCACTTCCTGGGCGCTCAGGTTTGGACCTCCGCATCCTGCAAGACCCCGCCCAGGAGACCTCCAAGGTCAGCAGCGGCCTCAGCCTCGGCGCTGTCTGTCCAGGGGCAGGGAACCGGCGGCCCTTCTTCCCAGCCCCCGTCTTCTCCGCGGTGGCCAGCATCGCCCCCTCTGCACCGGATCTGTCCCAGATCCCCAGCAGGGAGCTGGACCTCTTCATCCAGGACCACCTCAAGCCACACACCCTGTTCCAGAGGCAGGCGAGCAAGGCCATCGATGCCATCCTGGGCTGCCTCCGTGAGAAGTGTGTCCACAAGGTCTCCAGGGTCAGCAAGGTGAGTCCGCCAGGGGGAGACACGGATGGGGCCCTAATGGGAGGACCACCGTGGGGGCGGGAAGAAGTCACAGACATGCGCTGGGGGTGGGCAGAGGAAGTGACATCCACGGAGGGTAGTTTGCTGGCTGGAGGTATAGATTTAGGTGCTGGCTTTTTTTTTTTTAATGATACAGTTTTTTAAAACCTCTGTTACCATAGTCAGATCACTTCCCTTCTCCGCACAACATCCTCCGTGGTTTTGCAGACTACTGAGGCCTCACCGGCCGTGGATCTGGCCCTGGTCTCTCTGGCCCTGGTCTCTCGCTGACCTTCACTTACTCCACGCTCACCCCCTGGCTCTTCCTGAGCTCAGGGGGCACACATGCCCACGGGCTGTTTTCTCTTTCTGGAATGTTCTGCCCCCATCCACTTGGCTCTCTCCCTCCCCTCTGTTAAGCCCGTGGCCCAAGTCCCCTTCTCCAGGAGGCCCGACTGCTGAGGTTACAATTTGTACCCTCAGCGCCACCCGCTCCCAGTCCCCTTGCTGTGGCCTCCACACAGCACTTAGAACCTTCTGGGGGCAGCTGTTTGCTGGCTGTTCCTGCCTCCCTACTCGCCCCCCGATGTTCCCCTGATGCAATTAAGTACCAGGAGGAAAGTCATTCTATCCACTTGCACACCCCTGTACGTTATCGCTCAGTAAACATTTGCCGAATACGTGAAGGAACGGGTGGACAGACAGAGGGACTGATTACCTGAAATAGGCCAAGTACATCTGCAGACCCCTGGTGGCCCCAGGACCCCAATTTGCGACCTGGGATCCAGATGTACTGCAGATGTTTGGCTAAAATCTTTGACCACTGCCCCCACTTGGTCCCTCCCCGCCCCCAACCACCTCTGTTACCTGCTGCTGCGTATTGTCTGACTTTGTACGGTGTTGTGGGTCGGAAGGTAAATGCAGGCGGAGGTAGTCTGCCTCTGCCAGGCTTCTGACGGTCAGGGTCACAGGGCTTATGCAGCCTGCATCTGTCTCTGTGTCCCCACGACCCAACGGCCGTGAGCGAGCAGCTTCAGGGCCACGGGTTGGGGGCTGCTGGTGGGGCCGCAGTCTGACCACTCCCCCTCCCAGGCTCAAATAGAGGCCCAGGTCTGAGGTGGTCTTTTCTCTGCAGGGGGGCTCATTCGGCAGGGGCACAGACCTCAGGGGTGGCTGCGACGCCGAACTTGTCATCTTCCTCACCTGCTTCGAGAACTACCAGGACCAGGGCCCCCGCCTTGCAGAGATTCTTGACGATATGCGGGCACAGCTGGAATCCTGGTGGCAGGACCCCGTCCCCAGCCTGACCCTCAGTTTCCCAGAGCAGACCGTGGCCGAGGCTCTGCAGTTCCAGCTCGTGTCGCCGGCCCTAGAGAGCTGGATGGATGTCAGCCTGCTGCCCGTCTTTGATGCCGTGGGTGGGTGAGGGGCACCCGGCCTGTGCCCTGCAGGGACCAGGGAACATCTCCTGTGGTCTTCTCTGTGATCCTCATTCCCCTTCGCCAGACATTGGAAATTCATCATCATCAATCCATAATTATTTAGTATTTGTAAAACTTTACATCAGTTTTTTTTAAAAGAATCTCACCTTTTTTTTTAAGATTTTATTTATTTATTTTTAGAGAGGGAAGGGAGGGAGAAAGAGAGAGAGAGAAACATCAATGTGCGGTTGCTGGGGGCCGTGGCCTGCAACCCAGGCATGTGCCCTGACTGGGAATCGAACTTGCAATACTTTGGTTCGCAGCCCGAGCTCAATCCACTGAGCTATGCCAGCCAGGGCTATCTTTGTCTATTTTTCATTGTAGTCAGAAAATGTACCTCCCAAATATCAGTTCTTTGGAGTCTGGTGGCACTTCCTAGGGTTCCCGAGGTTGAAAAGAATGCATGCTCTCCGCTGTTGAATGCAGGCTTCTAGGTGGATGTTTTAGATCTGGCTTATCGTCTTTGTTCGGATCTATACCACTTACTTTCTGCTCATTGGGTCTATGACTTTATAACTGGGACACTGGAATCTCCTCCTCTGAATGCAGTTTACGAGTTTCTCCTTGGAACGCTGGAAAGTTTTGATTTTAATATGTTGAGGCTATATTATTAAGGAGCATGTAAGTATATAATTATGTTTTTACTGGCTTGTTCCTTTTATCATTAAGTAATAACCCTCACTCTTGCTAAAATATTTATTTGCCTTCAAGCATTTTGTCTGATACTCATAGTGCTGCACTGGTCTTTCGAGAGTTCCTGAAATACCTTTTCCCGTTTTTTATTTGTAAGGGTATGTTATCAAATTTTAATTGTGCCTTTTATAAATAACATAAAACTAGAAGACAAAGATGGAACCAACAATAGTAACATAATAATTTTTAACTTATTGATTTTTTTAGAGATAGAAGGAGGGAGAGAGAGAGAAACATTCAGTCGTTGTCCCACTAATTTATGCATCAGTGGTTGCTTCATGTATGTGCCCTGATTAGAGACCAAACCCGCAACCTTGGCGTATCAGGATGACACTCTAACCCACTGAGCGACCCAGCCAGGGCCAATAATGTAATAATTTTGAGGGAGTTATTATAGTAGAACTAACATACAAGACACTAACAATAAGAACGGTTATTTTCTTTTGCTTTTTTTTTTATAACTTGTGCAAATTAAAATCAGTGAACATAATTAGCAACATTTTCTCCTTTTTCCCCGTTCTTCCTTCTGGATTCATTTCCTTCTTACAGAAATAGATCCTGTAGTAGTACTGCTTCAGAGAGGGTTTATGAGGGGTCCGTGTCCCCAGACTTTGCCTACAAATCCTTTCTGTTGCAGCTACACTCCTTGAGGAAACGTTTCCCATTTGTGTTCCTCAGTTTCTATTGTCTCCTGATCTCCATGGTTGCTGATGAGAAGTCGGCTGTCTACTTCTTTGCTGATGGGGTGTGTGTGTGTGTGTGTGTGTGTGTGGTTTTACTTTCCTTTTTGGTAGCTTTTAAGACTTTTCTTAGTCCATAGTATTGCTCAGTTTCTGATATGTGTGCATATTGATTTCCTCTTAATTAGACAATTTGGAATTTGTTGCGCTTATGGAATCTGAGGAGGCGATTCTTCCTTTAGTTTTGGGAGCACGTCTCCCAGTGTCTCTTCAAACATTGCCTCTCCTGTTTTCTCCATCCTGTGCTTCCGGAACTTCTATTTAATAGTATCTCCCTTCACCCTCCCCATCTCTTCATCACCCCCATTCTGCCCATCTCTCAGGGTGGCCTGCTGCTCAGTTGCTCCAAAACCTATCTTCCATTTTACTTCCTTCAAATGTGTCTAATCTGCTGCCTAACCTTAATTTTTAAAAAAATCGTAGTGACTTTATTTTTCACTTCTAGAAGTTCTATTTAGGGATTTCTCAAGTCAACTTATTTGCTCATAGGCTCCTCTTCTTTCATTGTGCCTTCAGTGTCTTTTATCTCCATTTTAGTCATGTTTGTTTTAGCCTCTCAGACTGGCCTGTTCTCTCCAAGTCCCGAAGCGTTTGCTCTCCTGTTGGTTGCGTTACCTGACTCCCCCTCATGGCAGGCCATTTCCTCGTGTGGTCTGTAATGTTTTACTGTGAGCCCATCTCCAGGGTGTGTGGGGCTTTTCTCTTCTTTCCTTTTGCCGTGGGAGTTCCTTCTGCTCTAGGGCGGAGAAATATCCCCAGGGAACCGAGTGTTTGTTGGGCTTCTAGCTGAACTCCAAGAGTTTCACTGATTCCCGAGCCAGTTTTACCGCAACTCAGTAGCCTGGGGTTTCCTCCCTGCACAGATTCTGTAAACGTAGACTTCACGCGCACAGGGGGCGGGGTCTCACCTTCTCCTGGGAGACTTTTCTCTCCCTCGCTCCTCCCCGCCCCCCGCACAGCCAAGGCAGCAAGCTTCCTTGAAGCCTTTCTCTGTGAGTAGGTGATTTTTTTAGTCACCTTCCATGGAGAAGGCACGTGATCCAGAGTGCCCGCAGGATGAAAGAATGGTCCAGGACTCATTCCAGTTTCCTCTCTGTGCTTTGGTTTTCTCTGTGGGGGATAATATTGATCATAGCAACCGTTTGTGCTTGCTCAGCACATGGTATGTTTTGACTATTGCTCTGAGCACTGTACGTGTAGATTTCATGTGATTCTTACCATGGCCTTGTGAAGTGGACATTATCCCCCTTTTACAGATGAGGAAACGGAGGCCCAGAGAGGCAAGGTCACATGGCTAGGATTTGAACCCAGGCCTGTCTGCCTCCAAAGCTCATTCACGTAACCACTTTGCTACATAGCTTGGTTGGGTGCAAGATTATCCACCTGCAAAGCTATTGGGTGAGTTAGCGGAAATGACTGAGAAGCCCCCGGTACATAGTTGCTGCTAAAAATAGTAAGAGTTCTGATTGTTATTCCGTGTTATAGATTGTGTATTATTGATTGCAACATTATATAATTAATGTTCAAATATTAAAGGCTGGAGAGTGGCTGAGTTGGGAAATGCTACTCACCTCAATTAGAAATGCATTTATTTCCAACATCCACAGGGCAGCTCAGCTCTGGCACCAAACCTGACCCCCAGGTCTACTGCACCCTTCTGGGCAGCGGCTGCCAGGAGGGCGAGCACGCAGCCTGCTTCGCAGAGCTGCGGAGGAACTTCGTGAACACCCGCCCAGTCAAGCTGAAGAACCTGATCCTGCTGGTGAAGCACTGGTACCGCCAGGTGAGGCCTTAGGACCGCCTGGCTCCTTCTAGGAATCAGTCGCTGCCAAGGCAACCGCTTTGGCCAATCAGCTTCTCCCCTACACAGCCAGTGCGCCCTCCTTTGCTTTTTATTGGCTATCCCAAGCAGAAGGACCTCCCCCTCCACCCTGCAGGTCTTGCCCAGACCCAGAAGCTCCAGGCTAAGATAGAAGCTCTTCTCCATCAAGTCCCCAAATTCTCCTGTCTTGCGGCTGGGGTTCACCGCCCCTCTCTAGCCATAGCTCCTCCCACTGCTCTTGCTTTCCCGGTCTTTGCTCACCTCCAAGTCTTTGTTCCTACTGCTCCTCCATCACCATCATCTTTGCAACACATGCTAAATCTGGAGCATCTTTCAGAGTTCCCCCAGCAAACGCCTCCCTGAATGCCAGCTCACGTTCACACACGCATTTATTCAACCATCTACTGAGCGCCCACTATTGCTAACTATTGTGACAGGTGATGAAATATCACAATGAATATGTCACAGACCCCATTCCTCTGTGACCACCCCATATATCCTTTGAGGAGAGACTCTAGGCAAAGACCTAGTCAGAGCTGCTTGGTCTCACTCTACGACCTTGGGCAAGTCACTGTCCACCGCCTCCCAGACCTCAGTTTGTTCACCTGTGAAGTGAGAAGGGTGAGCCAGTCCACCCCCGAGGTTCTGTTCTATCTGTGGTTTTGTGCTTTTATTCCCCTCCTTCTGCAAGTGTGTAGGGCCATGCTTAGCATAGGGTCGGTGCTTGCACTGCTGATTCTTTAACTTGGGTGACACAGGTTGCCGCCCAGAACAGAGGGGAATGGCCAGCCTGTGCCCCCCTGCCCCCAGCCTACGCCCTGGAGCTCCTGACCATCTTCGCCTGGGAGCAGGGCAGCGGGGAGCACCGATTCCACATGGCCGAAGGCCTGAGGACCGTCCTGGGGCTTGTCCAGCAGCACCAGCAGCTCCGTGTCTTCTGGACAGTCAACTACAGCTTTGAGGACCCAGCGCTCAGAAGGCACCTCCTGGGCCAGCTTCAGAAGCCCAGGTGCACCCTCTGCCTCCTCCCCTGCCCTGCATCCTCCTCCTCCCCCACTCTCCACCTGGGATCACTATACCCAGGAGGGGTCCAGGGTGGGGTCTGGGTGCTCCAACCCCATCCTCACTCTGCTCCCTTCTGCACTCTGCCCAGGAAGTGTAGGCACAGGGCCCGCTTTATTAACACGATACAGCACCGTGTAGGAAACTAAGGGGCCACCTAGTAGCTTCCTGATAGAGGTGGCCAAGGAGGGACCCTGCTGTGCTTGGGCGAGGTTGCACCAGCCCGAAGGTGCTGACACTCTTCTCTCTCCGTCCAGCCCCCACACCCTTTCCCAGTCTCTCTCACCACCCCCCCCAACTCCTTCACTGATTCTCACATCCCCCCCCCTCCCGCTGCTCGCCCACCCACTCTGTCCCCAGGCCCCTGATCCTGGACCCTGCCGACCCCACCTGGAATGTGGGCCGGGGCAGCTGGGAGCTGCTGGCCCAGGAAGCGGCCGCCCTGGAGAAGCAGGCCTGCCTCATGGGTAGAGACGGGGCACCAGTGCAGCCCTGGGATGTGATGGTGAGAGGTGGGGCCTGGAGGCGGGGCCCCGTGGGTGCCCCATTCCACATCCCCTCCCCCACCCCCCTCCAGCCGCTAGGAGTGTTGGAAACTGATGGCTCACAGTCCAGACACAGGTTGGTCCACCTCAGCCACTGCTTGAGTGACATGTGCACCCCATTTCAAGGCAGGACCAGCTCCACGATGCAAGTCATGCTGCAGAGCCCCCCGGGGGGTCCAGAACAAGCTTTCTCCAGCTGAGCGTCCCCCACCCTCTCCTGCTTCCCTCACTCCCCTCTCCTGCAAGCACTGTCCCAGCAAATCACGTGCGCAAGGGTCCCCGTCACAGGCTCTGCCTCTGGGGACTCTGCTTCAGACAGCGGCCATTCACAGCTACCTTATCGCATGTGCTGCTTCTCAGCAAAATCTCATAGCCAGCTCTTAATGCTCAGGACAATCTGATGAGGCCTGGGCCTCATTCCTGCCCCCATGTGAAGATGGGGAGACTGAGGCTGTGTGGTGCTGGCAGAGCCAGAACTTGAACTTGTCCCTCTGATGCCGTGGTCTGCCAACCAGCTGAGAAGAGCAGGGAGCTCTAGGAGATCGTGGGAACCATTAGACCACGGGAGACCAGGGGCGGGGCCCGGGTGTTCGCAGGGAACCCTGCCTCGCGCTGACCCCACCGGGTTCTCTCCGCAGCCCGCTCTCCTTCGCCAGACTCCAGCCAGGGACCTCGACAGGTTCATCAGTGACTTTCTCCAGCCCGACCGCCAGTTCCTGGGTCAAGTGCACAAGGCTGTCGATACCATCTGCTCATTCCTGAGGGAAAACTGCTTCCAGAATCTTCCCATCAAAGTGCTCAAGGTGGTCAAGGTGAGTCCCCAGACAGCTGTGGGCCAAGAGGGTCCTGTAGGCTGGTGATGGTGCCTAGGCCCGGACCAGGCCTGACCTACTTCTGTGACCCCTGTGGCAGACAGCACAAAACCAAACACGGGGAGAAAGCAGAACATGGTCAAGGGTGGATGGCTGAGGGCGGGTCCATATATGCCCAAGAAGCTTCTTTTGGTCGCTCATGACAGCTGATTTCAAAGAAGCAATAAAATGAATGTGTCAGTTGATGCCAATGAAAGGCCCTAGAACATACTGCCTTCAGGCACGGCTGCATCCAGGAGCCCACACAAGATAATCAGGACTCAGATTTTCTTTCTAGCTCTGGCTCTGTCTTCTGTCTCGGACAGTCTCTGTCCATATGATGGTCCTTGGCATCTCTAAGCTTCTAGAAAGGGATTTGTTTTTTCTCACAATGCAAAGAAGTCTTGGAATTGGGTTTCGTTGGCCTGGTGATATATCCCTCAACCAGTCACTAGGCTAGAGAGACATCATGTGCTGACCAGCCAAGCCTGGGTCACGTGGTGGAGTCGGCCCTATGTGGACCTCATGGGTGGAGTGTGGGGGAGGGATGGTTCCCCCCAAGAAAACCCATGCTGCTCCCAGAAGGCAGAAAGGATGCTAGGGCTGCATGAAGTCGCATCGCCTGCTGCAGCAGACATGCCCTCGGCTCATGACTGGAGTCACAGGGAGACACAGGTCCACTCTGGAAACAGTGTCAGTGACGTAGGTGCTAGCCTGGTGACTTGCTGTGTGACCCCAGACAAACACCTTCTCCTCTCTGATCCCTGCCTTCCTCATCCATAGTCCTTGAGGACAATATGCTGCTGACTCACTGGTTCTCAACTGCGCCTTCACTGAGAATCACAGGCAGGCATGTGTGTGTGTGTGTGTGTGTGTGTGTGTGTATACACACTGATGTCTAAGCCCCCTCCCAGGGAAATTAAATCATAGTCCAGGGACATAGGAGCCGGGTCCCAGTCATTTTTAAAGCTCTCCTGCTGCAGACAGGCTTGAGAACCAACTGCAGGCCTAAAAATAAATAGAAAGAAAGGAAAAAAGGAAGAAGGGAGGGAGGAAAGGAGGGAGGGAGGAAAGAAAACTCTCAAATCCCTCCCAGCCCCCAAACATGGTGCAGTGGGAAATTTTGCATTTGTTGAAAGGTTTAAACTTCCACCTTGCACATCTCCTTTTCTCACAACTATACCACGTATTAGCCCCATAGTAAAGACCTAAGACAGAGAGGTTAGGCGACTTGCCCAAGGTCACACAGCAAGTTCCTGTCTCAGAGCCCAGAGCCCACAGGCTCCGGCAGGGGGACATGGAGCCATACGTCGGGGCTCAAGCCACCCGCCACGTTCTCCCCAGGGCGGCTCTTCGGCCAAAGGAACCGCGCTGCAAGGCCACTCCGATGCCGACCTGGTGGTGTTCCTCAGCTGCTTCCACCAGTTCGCCGATCAGGGGAGCAGGCGGGCCGAGATCGTGTCGGAGATCCGAGCGCAGCTGGAGAGATGCAAGCAGGAGCAGCAGTTTGAAGTCAAGTTCGAGATCTCCAGGTGGGAGAATCCCCGCGTGCTGAGCTTCTCGCTGGCGTCGCAGACGATGCCGGACCAGAGTGTGGACTTTGATGTGCTGCCGGCCTTTGATGCCCTAGGTGAGGGGCCGAGGCACAGTCCTGGGGGGGGGGAGGGCGGAGGCAGGACCCTCCAGGGGCGGTGCGGAGGCCATGCCCCCATTCATATTGTAGGCATTGTGGATGTGTGTGGTTATTCCAACTTGCCCACAAAGTGTCTGGAGGAAAGGACACCTTTTTCCGATTAGCACAAAGGTGCTACATGGGAGGCCAGTGGCCCTGAGCCGGGTTCTAGTTCCATCAATTCCACCAGCATGCTGGGTGACCTTGAACAAGGGACCTCCTCTGCCTTGAGCCCTAGTGTCTTCATCTGACAACGAGGACATCCGAGTGTCTGAGTGCACCTCCCCCACCCGCCACAGGCCCATTCACTCAGTCCAATAAGTGCCCCTACTATGTGCCCTGCACCCTTCCAGACACAAAGCACAAATCCCTGAACAAATCAGACACAAATTTGCATCTGTTCAGTTCTGTGTCTGGACAGGAGAGTTTGTGGAGTGAGGAAATCCCCCGGATCTCAATGGATTTGGTCCCTGCATTTTGCAAAACCCGTAGGAGAGAAAAACAAGGGAGAGACTGATCCAGAAATGTATCTGAACCTATTCGGTTCCTCAGTCCAGAGAGCCGGAGCTTGGATATCACGGAGTGCCTTTCGGTGCACTGGGACCAGCGTGACGCCGACTCTCCCCACACACAGTTCTGTCCTCTGCAGGGCCTCCTGTTAGAGAGATGAGCCAGGGAACCATCCAAGATCTGTTAGCTCCGAGCTGAGACTTTGTTCATGATGGGGAAGCAGGTGGGTGGAAAGCAGGCAGAAACGGGGGTAGGAGCCTCCCCAGAGATGCAGCCCTGGGTCACACCACACCTGTGTCCCACCTAAAAACACCCGTGGCCTCCAGTGGACCCCAGACCACTCAGGGAAACACCGGAGTGGGAGGTTTCAGAAGCTCTTTCATGGGCCTCGCTGTGACCCCCGGAAGTGCAGTGAGGGGGACTTTCTCCCTGCCTGCAGGCCAGCTGGGCTCCGGCTGCAGGCCCCACCCTCGCGTCTACGTGGACCTCATCCGCAGCTGCAGCAACGCGGGCGAGTACTCCTGCTGCTTCACGGAGCTGCAGCGGGACTTCATCGTCTCCCGCCCCACCAAGCTGAAGAGCCTGATCCGACTGGTGAAGCACTGGTACCGCCAGGTTCGCACACGGGCGGGCGGGCGCCCCCTGCCGGCGGCCCTAGGCTCTGCCCTGGAGGCGGGCCCAGCCTTGGCGGGAACCCTGCGTCAGTGTAGCAGAAAGAGACGTTGCCACAGGATCTTAGTTTTCTTATCTGTAAAACGGGGCTGACAGGACTACGTCACAAGAGTTTAGGGGGTCATGCATGGCAAGGCATCTGGCAGAGGAGGTGCTCAGTCAAAGTTTGGGGGTGATTTCCGGCTTCGGGATGGTCCCTCCCATACTCCTTCATTGTCAATATGGACCAGTACCCCATCTTTCTCCTCATTTCTTAGTGCACCAAGAAGCACAAGGGGAAAGGCTCCCTGCCCCCGCAGCACGGGCTGGAGCTCCTGGCAGTGTACGCCTGGGAGCAGGGTGGGCAGGACCCCCGGTTCAACATGGCCGAGGGCTTTCGCACCGTCCTGGAGCTGGTCACCCAGTACCGCCAGCTCTGCGTCTACTGGACCATCAACTATGACTGCGAGGACGAGACCATCAGAGACTTCCTGAGGATGCAGCTTCAGAAGGCTAGGTGCGGACCCGCCCTCAGTGTCCCCGAGTGTCCGGTCCTAGGGCCCTCACTGTCTCTCCCCACTGCCTGAGGGCACAGAGCAGAGACAGGGAAATCCACTTTGTAGAACCGAGTTCCTTCCTAGAGGTAATGTCCTTAGCGGCTAAGGGACAGGCAATCCGTTTCCTGGTCCACCTGTGAATAGGGGTTACCAGATGAAATGCAAGACTCCAAGTTACATTTGA
Source organism: Phyllostomus discolor (assembly GCF_004126475.2). NCBI lineage: Eukaryota > Metazoa > Chordata > Mammalia > Chiroptera > Phyllostomidae > Phyllostomus > Phyllostomus discolor. Next base: position 46,773,628 of record NC_040915.2, read on the forward strand.
ATTTCAGATAAATAAAGAGTAACTTTGGGCCCTGGCTGGTGTAGCTCAGTGGATTGAGCACAGGCTGCGAGCCAAAGTGTCGCAGGTTTGATTCCCAGTCAGGACACATGCCTAGGTTGCAGGCCATGACCCCCAGCAACCGCACATTGATGTTTCTATCTCCCTCCCTTCCCTCTCTCTCTAAAAAAAAAAAAAAAAAAAGTAACTTTGTAGTATAAGAATGCCCCAGGCAGTCATTGGGATATGCTTTTAAAAAAAACACCATATTCATTTTTTATCTGAAACTCACATTTAACTGACCATCCTCTATATATATTTGCTAAATCTGGCAACCCTGCCTATGAACCTACCAGGGAACACAAGCATGTCCCATTTGGGGGGATTTTGCCCACCTGTCACATGCTACAGAGGTAACAAGTGTGTGATGTATCTCCAGTCTGTGGGTAGTGGCTTCTTAGAGTGATGTGTTGAAAAAGACACTGAGGTTGTGAACTGTCTCCCCTGAAAAGAGTGGCCTCATCTGTTAGGGACCACAGATGCAAGGAGAGTGGTGGAACCAGCGCTGCGGTCGATTAATAATGCCTGCTTTGCTTGCAGGCGGGGCAAGTCTGTCCTGAGCACTGTGATCGATTAGTAATGTCTGCCCCGGATACAGACGGACAAAAGGGGTACCAAGCGTAGCTTATTTTCCATTCGGTCGTCAAGTGTGTGCCTGGAGCACTGAGGAGTCTCTTGGTTCTGCCCCATCCCTGTCCCTGCCCCCTGTAGAGTGTTAGGTGAAGGAGAATAGTTCGAGCGATCTCGCAGGTGGCTACCCAGGAACATGACTGACCTTACATGAGACTTGCAGGCCCATCATCCTGGATCCGGCTGACCCGACGGGCATCCTGGGCCACAGTGCGCGCTGGGACCTGCTGGCGGAGGAAGCTGCCGCCTACATATCTGCCCCGTGCTGCCTGGACAGAGACGGTACCCCCATCCTGCCGTGGCCAGTGAAGGTGAGAGACCTGTGGGAGCACCCTTTGTTGGGGGCAGTGTGGTCGGGGGAAGGGCGTGCTCCTCCCAAGGGGGCAGGGCCCAGTCCTGGCCCAGAGGGGCCCCTGTGCCTCCATGTCCTGTCTCCTCACACCGTCTGAGCTTCTCTGGGAAGGGGACCAGTAACCACCATGCTCTGTAACCTTCCCCAGGCTGCTGTGTGAAGGCCAGAAAATCAGTGGTCGTACCTGATGGACAGATGGATGCCAGCCCTCGGTGCGGGGAGCCTCGGGGTCACCTGCCAGATGTGTGTGTGTGTGTGTGTGTGAGGGGGGCGGGAGAGAGACTTGGTGACTTCACTCTCGTCCTCATTCCAGCCTCCCAACTGATGACCCTGCCCCCCAGCTTGGGGCTCTCCTCGTGGCAGCCCGCTCTGCTTACCCAGCCCCAGTGAGTCTCCTCTTGTATCCGATGGGCACTACATGTCTCAAACACTCCCCTGCCCTGGCGGCCTACACGGGGGAGTCCAGACTCCATGGGTGGGCGCCAGCCTGGGTTTCCAGCTTCTCCTTCTCCTTCACGCTCATGACTCCCTCTCTGCTCCCAGCTGCATCCCGCCCCCGGCGAGAATGCCCTCCTCCTCCCTGACTTCCCTCTGCTGGCCCACACCAGCTCACACCCTTCCTCCTGCTGAAACCCATCTCTGGCTCCCGGGGGCTGCCCCTTCTTCCCCAGTCTACGAACTTTTCAGAGATTGTAGACCTTTTATCTGTGTGTCAGCCACGCTCAGGTGGTCGTGGCTGCCTGAAGCCCTATGTTTTGAAGGATCATGAAGAATGGATACCTAGCTGCGAAGTGACCTAATCAACTAGTGATGTCAGCCATAAATGCAGTAGAGGAAAACAATGGCATGAGTGCTGTGATTGATTAGCTATGTCTGGCCTGGATACAGAAAGAAGTAGCTACAGATCTACGTTGTATGTTTGGCCCATTGAGAAGCTCTTGGAGCTCAGCTGCTAGAAGGACAGCATGCCCAGATCGGCTACTTTTGCCTGCCACAGACTGAGACAGAGGGGATGGGCATCTGCATGTCATGCAGTCCCTCTCCTTGGACATTTCACTGGATGCCTTTTCATTGGTGGTTTCCTTTTGTTCACCTTTCCCATTTCCCTCACCCCGCCCCCAGTTTGCACACCTTAATGCCATGCCCTACATGCCCTCCTGGATTTTCACTGAGTTCCTGTCATGTCTCCTGCCCAGCTACGGTGCCACCAGTGGGATCCTCCACCCCCAGAGCCTCAACGGGAGTCAGTGCCCCCATGCCAGTGCCCAGCCAGCTTCCTTCCGCCCTCCCTCGCAAACCCACCCGGTCTGTGCAGGAGGTACCCCCGACCTCCAGCCCCATGACAGGGTCCCTCTTAGTGAAGGATCGGCACGGAGAGCAGAAAGCACTCCGGGAACCGGGTGTCCAAAGGGATTTCGTCTAAACCCCCAGGTGGGCGGAAGGAGGGTGGAACCACCACAGCACCGGAATTTCCAATGTTAGACCAGCGTGGTCAGGAGGCTGTTGCTGCTGCTGCAGCAAACGCCACTGCAGCCACCCCCACTGCCTCACACCCACCAAGCTGGGGCCCAGACCCGGGAACATGGACTCCAGCAGCCACCGGCATCTCTCAGGGACTTGGCCGCCACCAGGGCTGCAGGAGGGCACCTCCCGCATGTCTCCTCCGAAACAATCTGAATTACAGCAGGAACTCTGGCCGCAAGGGCATCTAAGAAGTGATGTCTCGCCTCCCACCCCACGGAGCACAAGGAGGCATGGATGCCCGGGGCCGAGGGGCGGCATCCGCGACAGCATCCCTGGCATAGGCGCTGTGCACGTCTGTTGGGTGGGCGAGGGTGTGGTCTCCGCCAGAGGGGAGGACAGGGAGGCTGAGAGGAAGCAGCCCTGTTCTTAGGGGTTACAGGTGCACGTATTTAAGAGTAAAGGGGCCTGGGTAATTACTGTGTGTCATAGGCTCATGAAACCGATGTAGGCTCATCAATTGTAACCAGTGTCCCACTGTGTGGGGACAGGGAGTACACAGGACATCCCTGGGCCATCTGCCCAATTTGGTTGTGAACCTAGAACTGCTTGAAAAAAAAAGCATTTTTAAAAAAGAATAAAGGGGCATAATGTCAGCAATACACTCTCCAATTCCTTAGTAGCAATTGTAGTGATAAAATGCGCGTACAGGATGACGGGCAAATGTAAAATCTTCTGGGTGAGGACACCAGGGTGTTCTTTGTACGCGTTGTGTACATCTTCTCCGTGTTTCCAATGACTGCAGAATCGAGTCTTTAAAAAGTAGTAATAAAGCAAGCCCGGGCCTTGGGATTACGTAGTGTGGCATTAGAACCTAGCCAGACAGTTTATTAGCTGTGTGACCTTGGGCAAATGTTTCCACCTCTCTGAGCCTCCCTGCATTCACCTAACAAAGCAGCCTCTTGCCCCCTGCCCAGCCGACCACTGGGTGTTACAGTGAAAGTCAGGGAAGGACAGGAAAGGGCCCTTAATGGGCAGGTGTAGTGGTCAAGGCTCTACACACACACGAACACACACACACACACCAAGAAAACAACCAATAGGATGCATAGATCTGGACCTAGAGATTTATTGGCTCATGCTATTATGGAGGTTGGCCAGTCCCAGTTCTGCAGGGCAGGCTGGCAGGAGGGAGACCCAGGGAAGAGCAGCAGTCTGAAGGCCGTCTGCTGGTGGAACTCCCTCTTCCTTGAGGGAAGGCCGTCTTTTTCCCACGGAGGCCCTCAACTGATTAGACGGGGCCCACCCCCACACTCTCGAGAGCCATGTGCTGTACTCAAAGTCCACTGATGGAAATATTAATCTCATTTAAAAAAAAAAAACTTCCCAGAAAGATCTAGAATCATGTCTGACCACATGTCTGGGTACCGTGGCCCAGCCGAGCTGACATACAAAGTTAATCATCATGGCAGAGAAAGGCTCTGTTCTTCCCACCCCTTGGGGACGTGTGCTTTGGAGCTGCCTTTTCATCGCTGCGGGTACAGGAGTTGCATGTACGTCTCCCCGCGGAACTGTGTGCCTCTGAGGCCGCTTTCCGTCCTTGCCGGGTGGGGTAAGTGCCTGAGGAGGCCCTGCAGGTTTCCGTGCGTGCTGAGAAAGGGGCCAGGCACACGGAAGCCCCCACCCGCTTCGCTGACCGCCTTGGGACTCGAGTGCAGTTCAGCCCTGGTATTGCCGTGCGCATTCCTGAGCAGGGCAGTCACCTCTCTGGGTCTCCTTCTCCTCACTGCTCTGACCGAGTCCGAGTTCTCAGGTCCCTGGGAACGGCAGAAAGGGAAAGGAGCCTCCAGAGAGGACTTCTGCCCCTATAAAATGTTACTTGCTTAACCAACGCAGAGCCATGGCCATCTGCCAGACCCTGTTCTAAGCATGTGGCAGGTATTATTTCATTCTCCTGTTCATCCAATCCGAGAGGCACCCCAGTTTCACGGAGGGGGAAACGGGCCACAAAACGGGCAGGCAGTGTGCTCCAGGAGGTGGGTGGGCGGGTCCAGCACGTCCCAAGCCCAGGTAAGCAGGTTCAGGAGGCTGTGAGTTTCCCGGGGAGGAGGGCTCCTCCTCCGGAACACCGGAAAGTCTGGTAACCGGACCCGAGGGCGGGCGGGACCTGGGATTGAGGAACTCAGCTGGGCGTGTGCGGTTGAGTTTCGCTTTCCTGGCTCTTGGGCATTTCAGCATCCAGGCTCTCAGCCCAGAGCCCAGAGCTGCTCTTTCTCCTCTGCTTGCTGCTCTGCCGTACGCTGTCGCCTCAGCAGCCAGCGAGAACGATGGGAAGCTGGTTCTCCAGTGCCTGCCCGACGCCCGTGGACTCAGTGCCTGCACAGAGCCTGGTCCAGCACATCCAGACCTTCCTGAGACCCCCTGACGACTGTCAGAGACGGATCGACGTAGCCGTGGCCGCCATCTGTGCCGCCCTGCAGGACGCCAGGGAGCTCCCCACGGTGACAGGTGTAGCCATGGTGAGTCCGGGCTGGGGTCAGGGCCTCTGGGAGCCAGGATATCCCCTGGTCACCGAAAGGCAGAGTGGCTTGGTGCTGAGCACCTACTGTGTGCCAGACCCTGGGGGCACCCTACGTCGTCTTGTCGTCCCCCTCCTCGGGTGAGAGGATGAGGTGGGTGTTGAATTTAGGAACACAGGCTCGGCAACTGGCTCTGCCCCTTACTGCTGTGTGACCCTGGGTGGGTTGCTTAACCTCTCTGTGCTTCAGTCCCTGAATCTGTAAAATGGAAGCAGACTAATACCCATCTGGAAGAGTTATGAGGCATAAGCGAATCCTATTCTTAGTTCAGGGCCTGGTACATAGTTCGTGCTCAGTAAATTAGCTGTGATTACTCACGGTTACTGTTTCTATCCTCCCCATTTACAGAGCAGTAGACTGAGGCTAAAGGACTCCTGTGAAACTACCCAAAAGTTGCTCTCTGGTTTTCCAGCAAGAGGTGTTTGGGGGCTCTCACCAGTTAGAAATGGATAGTGCTAGGGGCAAAACCCCAGGGCCGAAGCTGAAGATTCTGGGCCTTTGGGGAAGAAAGGGCGCTGGGAGGGTGCCAGGACCTCAGGGTGGGGAGGGGGTAAGAGAACCTTCTCCCCACCCCCACACTCCCCAGGACTGGGGACTCCCCTCTCTGCCCCTGCACACACCCACTAGCCCCAGCAGGAAAGACACTCGGAGACTTGGCGTCTCTGGCTTTGGTCCAGATGAGGAAACTGAGGCACAAGGAGGTTATTCAATAGCCGGCATCAGAGCTGGGAATTAGGCCCAGGCAGGAGCGTGCACTCTTAACCACATACCATCCTGCCTCTCAATGTTACTTTTTTTCTAATTAAAATAAAGTACAGGCCCTGGCTGGTGTGGCTCAGTGGATTGAGCGCCAGCCAGTGAACCAAAGGGTCGCCAGTTCGATTCCCAGTCAGGGCACATGCCTGGGCTGCGGGCCAGGTCCCCAGTAGGGGGTGCACGAGAGACAACCACACATTGATGTTTCTCTCCCTCTCTTCCTCGCTCCCTTCCCTTCCTCCCTTCCCCTCTCTCTAAAAATAAATAAATAAATCTTTAGAAATACAAAAAATACAAAAGGAAAAGGGCACAGAACTAAGTGTGCAGTCTGTTTGGATGGCCACAAACAAGGTGCGTGTGTAACCTACACCCAAATCGAGAAGCAAAACATCCCCAGCTCCTCGGCACCCGGGGGCTCCCTGCCCTGCTGCTCCCCCTGACCCCAGGCGGCCACTCTCCCGACTTCTGACAGCAGAGGTTCGTTTTGCCAGTTTTTAAATTCCATATACATGGAAAGGTGAGCAGCCACCCAGTTTGCCTGGGACCGAGGGGTTTGCTGGGAAACGGGCCGTGCAGCGCCACGGCCAGGGTCGCCCTGTGCAAAGGAACCCACGTGCTGCGTGGCTTTAGTGTGTGGTTTCCCTGACCCGCCCTGTGGACGAAAGGTCTGTGGTTGCGGGCGGGTCTTGTGTGTCATTTCCTGGTGTAGCCTACTCCAGTGGGTTGGATACACCACATTTGTCATCCGGGTATCGACGGCCACTTGAGTTTCCTCCAGCGTGGGGCTGGTCTGAAGGTACTGCCACGGGCAGCCTAACCTTTGGGTGGACAAATGGCCGCCTGCCATTCAACTTTAAGAGTATGGTGACCTTCTGGGCTTTTGCTCAAGTTAAGAAATACTACTGCCCCCTGGGGAGCCCCATGAGCACCCCCCCAAAGTGCCCGGAGCCTCACACCTGCTTCTCCGTCACTGGCAGGGTGGCTCCTATGGCCGAAAAACAGTCTTAAGGGGCAACTCCGACGGCACCCTTGTCGTCTTCGTCAGCGACCTGGGACAGTTCCAGGATCTGAAGAGGAAAAACCAACATGAAATCCTCAACAAAATCTTCCAGCGGCTGAAAGCCTCCCAGCTCGAGAGGCGGCTAGAGGCGAAGATGGAGATCAAGGGGTCCTATGGGGGGCTCACCATCCAGCTGTCCACAGAAGGGCAGAGCGTCACTTTGGACGTGCTGCCCGCCTTCGATGCTGTGGGTGAGCCCTGGGTGCGTGGGGGTGGGGTGGGGGAGGAGAATGGGTGTCCAGGGGTGTGTTGAGAGAGCAAAGCCAGAGAAAGGGGTGGTGGATAGAGAGCTCTGGTGATTTGCAAAGTGGGGGGCCATAGGCCTTCAGGAGAAGTGGTCCCTTCTCTAGGGCTCCTCCCCCACCTCCTCACCGACTTCGGGAAAAATGTCCTAGACTCTCGAGCAGAGCCTCTCAAATTGTGACAGATCACACACAGGTCACCCGGGGAGCCTTAGGAGGAGGCGGGCTCTGGTTCGGGAGACCAGGTGTAGGGCCCGGGGTTCTGCATGTCGAACCAGCTCCACGAGGCTGCTGCCCGCCTGGGAACTCAGACTAGAATGAGTGTTGGTTTAGGGAGAGAGGGGGTGGGGCAAGCGTTTGGGAAACGTGCAGCGGGCACGGGCATCGGGCGCCTGCCTTCTGAGCAGGCCAGTGTCGAGGCAAGGACTTCCACGGGTGACTGGCTGGATGGACGGATGGATGGATGCGTGACAGATGGACAAATGATTGAATGGGTGGGTGGATCAGTAATTGGATGGGAGGACGGATGGATGGAAGGAAGGAAAAGACTTAACATTGTTAAAGCTGAGGATCAAGCTCAGGTACATCATACACGTACACAATCACAAACTTAAATGCCAGAGCTCAAATTCGACCCCTCGTGAAGCAAACTGGGAAACTGAGGCAAAGGAATGTTCCCAGGGCCACACAGCCAGTGACTTACAGAACTAGAATAAGAGCCCTGGTCTTCTAAGCCCCAGGCCAGGGTGCCTTTAAGGTGAGCACACACATGCACGTGAGCACACACACACACACACACACACACTTTGATGGCTCACATTCACCGACAGATGACCAGTTTGGAAGGCGGGCAGCCCTGAGTTTTCATCCTGGTCCTCCCCCTGCCCCCCTGGTGCCAACTGTACGGTCAGGCTAGAGGCAGCTCATGCTCGGGCCCCGCAGGGCGGTAAGTGTCGGGAGTATGTGCCTGCCTTAAACAAGGGCTGGAGTCGAGCTCAGGAGACAAAGTGTGACCCCCCCCCCGTCCACACCCGACCTGCGTGGTGGGCGATCACTCCCGTGATAGCAGGAAGTCCTCCTTCTCTTCCATGCCAGCCTTAAGCGACAAGCCCAGCCCCTGGACCTACCGAGACCTCAAAAGAGCCCTGGACATGACCCAAGCCAGCCCCGGTGAGTTCTCAGTCTGCTTCACAAAACTCCAGCAGAATTTCTTTAACCACCATCCCAGGAAGCTGAAGGATTTGATCCTCTTGGTAAAGGCCTGGTATCAACAGGTGAGTGTCAGATTGTACATCGCTGCCTGTCACCCATTTCCTCTGGTTTCAGATCAACTAGCAGTCGGGCACAGTACCACAATCTCCCAGATGCAGTGCGACGCATCTTTATGTGTTTTTTAAGCCACATCCAGGTCAAAATAGGGCACGTTTCCTGCCCCCCAGGAGCCTGCCCTCAAGCCCACTCCTGGTGAATACTCCCCCAAACGGCGCGCGCTCCCGACAGCTGCCACCACGGATTCATTCGGCTTGTTTCCCACCGGATTTCACCGGGTAGAAACGGAGCCGTACTGTCCGTCCGCTCTTGGCGTCTGCCGTCTTCCGTTCAACGCCATGCCCGAGAGGCATGTCCGTGCCGGTGCGCGTGGTTGTCATTTTCCATAGTTTTGTGCTGGTCCACGGTGGGCCCACACCACCCAGTGACCCCTTCTACTGCCGAGGGACATCTGGGGCCTTTCCAGATTGGGGCTATTGTGGATTAGGTGACCACGGACATTGCCCCAGGTGTGTCTTTGTGGACGGAAGCTCTCCTTTCTCTTGGGTGGATGCAGGCGCGGAACTGCTGGGTTATAAGGTATATGCATATGAAAACATACATGTGTGTGTATATATACACATGCACATGGCACACATAGGTATGCACATATGCATACACAGTGAGGATTGCGTACATACTTAACTTTAGGAAACACTGCCACATACAGATGGGCCCTGGCTTATGAAGGTTTGACGTAAGATTTTTTCACTACGATGGTGAGAAGGGGACAGGCATTCCATAGACACCGTATTTCGAACTTTGATCTTTTTCTGGTCTGGGAACAGGCGGCACGTGCCCCCTTGCAGTGCTGGGCAGTGGCAGAGAGCCCGCGCTCCCAGCCCGGCTCCGGGTCCCCGGGGCGAACAGCCCGTACTCCGCAGCATGCTGTGCGGCCACTCTTTTTTTTTTTTTTTTTTTGGATACCGCACTTTGTGTTTACACACCCTATCCTCACACCCTATCCTGTCCTCCTGTCTGCACAACGCCCATCTGTCTCCCCCTTCCGGTGAGAAGAAAAGGAAGACGATGACTCTGGAGATGGAGGTCAAGGTCATTGCCCCACCCTAAGCACTCCGAGCACCTGTAAGGAGCGCTGGGCTAAGCTCCGAGATTCGGCGGGTTCACTGTATCAGATGCATTTTCACTGGTGATGTTCTCAACCCGCACTGGGTTTATTGGGTCGTTTGAGCCGCATCTGCACTTGTCCCCAGTCACGCTTCGGTCAGCAACGTGTGACACTTCCAGGAGCTCCACAGCCTTGTCCTCACGTGATATGGTCGGTCTGTCAACTTTTAGCCACGGTGTCACTGTGGTCCCTGGTTGGGGACAGGGACTTCTTCTAGACATCTGGCATCTTGAGTCCGGACCCCTGACGTGGGAAGAACCGGGTCCCCAAGTGAGCCGCTGCCCCTTTTCCCCCCCACAGTGCCAGAACAAGCTGAAGGATGCACCCCTGCCATCCTGGTATGCTCTGGAGCTGCTCGTGGTCTATGCCTGGGAGCAGGGGTGCGGGGCAGAAAACTTCGATCTTGTTGAAGGCGTCAGAACGGTCCTGGAGCTAATCAAGCGGCCAGAGGAGCTGTGTGTCTACTGGACGATCAACTACAGCTTTGAGGATGTGACCGTCCGGAACGTCATCCTGAGGCAGCTCCGATCCCCAAGGTACCGGGTTTCCCTGGTCCCCCCGCTTCGCCCCTTCATCATGCATGCCAGACCATTCCCCATCAGCAGGAGAGCCAGGCCCTGCCCTTCTCAGACCAGGACGCACCCGGAGAATGCCAGCAGCGTGGGGTAGGGAGGCAAAGAGAGGTCTGTCCGAGGGAGAGAAACCTGACCGGTGCTTTTCACGTTCCGAACCACGGTCAGTTCTTATGCCCAGAGCAAACACGTGAGGGAGGGGCACGTCCCTTTCTAGAAGAGTCTAACAGAGAAGAAAGGCCAGCAGGAAGAGACGCTTTGATGACGTTATTCATGGAACATCTCTGTCAGGCAGAGAGCGCAGGACCAGAGAGACAGGACACACGCCTTAGCAACGGAGAGAAACCACAGGACTCAAAATCCAGGCTACCAGAAGCCCAGTGCTCCCAAACTAATTTCTCCTCCCCTAGGCAGCCCAAGGGATTTTTTTTTTTTAATCTAATGGAATTCACAGGCCAGTCATCTTGGATCCAACCGACCCGACCAATAACGTGGCCAAAGACAAGACGTGCTGGCAGCTGCTAAAAGAAGAAGCTCAACTCTGGCTGTCTTCTCCCAGCCTGAAAGAGTCACCCGGACCATCTTGGAATGTTCTGGTAAGAGGGATTTCCAAACACGGCTTGTGTCCTGCTGCAGGGGTTGTAGTGGGGGGTGGGGGGTGGGGCTTCCCCACACCCAGGCTGTAGTCTTACTCTCGGTGGGGTTCTTCCACCTCCCCCAGCCAACACCCCTTCACGAGACCCCGGGCCACCGTCTGGATGCGTTCATCAAGAGCTTTCTGCAGCCCAACCAGACTTTCCTAGATCAGGTGAACAGTGCCGTTGACATCATCTGTACATTCTTCAAGGAACAATGCTTTCGGCATTCAACTACCAAGGTTCAGAAGTGTGTCAAGGTGAGCCTGGCCTTTCTCCCGAAGGGCGTTGCCGGTGAGATGCAGAGCGGTTTTCTGGGGCTCTGAACCGCTCGTCCCGCAGCAGAGGCTGAAGGGCGGAGGGGGAGGAGAGGCAGCCGGGGCAGTGGGTGACGAGGATACCGATTTTGGGGGTGGGGGTGGTGCTGATGGACACAGTTTTGATTCTGGCAGCGTCCCCCGGCTGCTGGCGTCCTTGGCTGGTAGCCGCACCCCTCCGATCTCTCTGCCTCCATCTTCCCAGCACCCCCTCTCTGTGTCTCCTCCCTTTCTCTTCTCCGTCATTGGACTTAGGGCCCACAGAACTCTAATTTAATTACATCTACAAAGGCCCTTCTTCCAAATAAGATCACGTGCACGCTTTCCCAGCGGACATACCTTTGGGGTGCCACCGTCCAAACCACTGCAGATGCCAAGCCCGGTGTGCACGGAACCAAAGAGTGACCTCGCTCTTGTTCCGGTGACGGGAGCCTGATCCCTCCCACCCACTGAGCTAGAGACTCCGTGGATTGGATCGTTCCCGTCCACGGCCCCAAGGCCGTGGGTATGGGTTGTTACTCCTTCTAGTCAAAATGACAGGGAAGAGTAGTGGGGGGGGTGGAGATGGGGACAACTGTAATTGAACAACAATAAAAAAACTTTTTAAGAAAATGCAAAACAACCACAATAATCAAAAGTGAAATCCGCATTAGGAGCCCTCTTTAGGAAGCTGACTCAAAGGGTGTGAGAATGACTGTCTTTGGAACCCTATGAGTCTATTCGTGGGAAAAATAAAAAGGTCTGCTTTGGACTCAGCCCTCCCTGGACCCCAGCTTGGAATCTACCCGGGGGGTGGGGGGCGGGCAACCTCGTTCATGAGTCCAACCAACAGGGGCCCCTGGGGGGCGTGGCCATGGACCTGACGCAGCCTGCCTCTGCTCGCTAGGGGGGGTCGACCAGCAAAGGCACGGCTCTGAAGACGGGCTCCGACGCGGACATCGTCCTGTTCATCAACTCGCTGCGGAGCTACGCCTCCCAAAAAAACGAGAGAAGCAACATCGTCCGGGAAATCCGAAAACAGCTGGAAGCCTTTCAGCAGCGAGAAGCCCGCGAGCTGAAGTTCCAAGTGAAGTTTGAGATTTCAAAATGGGATGCCCCCAGGGTGCTGAGCTTCTCCCTCAAGTCCAAAGACCTCAGCGACAGCGTTGACTTCGACGTGCTGCCGGCATACGACGCGCTAGGTGAGAGTCCCCATGCCTTAGCTCCCGGAGGAGGACGAATAGGGACAATGGCCAGAGGAGGTGGAGGAAAAGCCACGCGACTTAACAATCGGTCGTGGGTCCAGCGCCCCCAGCAGGTGGCATTAGGAATAGCAGCAATACAGTAGCCTCCGGCCTTAACCCAGGGTTTCGCTCTCTCGGGGTTTCAGTTACCTGTGACCAGCTGTGGTCGCAAAAAATGAAATGGAAGATTCCAGAAATAAGTAACGCATACTGTTTTAAATTGCACCACGTTCTGAATAGCATGAAGAAACCTTGCTGCGTCCAGCCTAGGCTGTGACTCCTCCCTCTGTCCAGCGTCTATAGGACGTGTCCAGTATCCACTCCTCACCCACTGGTCACCTGGTAGCCACCTGGGTCCTCAGACTGACCGCCGTGGTGCCACAGTGCTTGTGTTCAAGCCACCCTTGTTCTATTTTACTCAGTAACGTCCCCAAAGCGCAAGAGCAGTGATGCTGAGAATTCAGACACACCAGAGAGAGGCAGAGCCTGCGTGTATAGGAACACACACGGTGTATATGCTATCTCAGAGCGTGTGCCCCGTGAATAAGGGGACACTCACTGCACCTGACACCTGTGTCCCGCACCTGACCCTCAGGTGTCCCCAGACGTCCGGGACTCCCAGCTCACTCTCACGTAGTGTGGTCCACACTACGTGTCTAAGAATGGGGCACACAGGAGCCCCGTACACACGTACAGACACAAGGCCCCCAGGGTCAGGGAAGGAAAGGAAAGAACAGGCTGTGGGAGGGGTTTCTGAAACAGAGACGAGAAATCTGGGCGTCCAGCCTCAGCCTTAGGCAAAAGTGTCCCGTACGGATGCCAGTGATCGGCGACAGAAGCATGAAGGGGGAGTGAAAGAAACGGAGGCTGTTTCCGGCGTTTTCCAAATCCAGATCCCAAAGACCCCAGCGCCTGCCCTCCCAAGGGCTCCTGGTGGCTGTCTCTGAAAGAGAAGATGACGGTGTAGATTAGGGGTTGGCTGACGTTTTGGAAGCAAGCTAGCAAATCTCTTCAGCTCTGAGGACCGGATGGATAGTCTGTCACAACTGCACAACTCTCCCGCGGTAGCCTGAAAGCAGCCATACATAGATGATACATTGGCACGTGGGATGACAATTTTAATAAAACTTTATTTACGACAACAAGTAGTGGGCCACATTTAGCCCACGGGCCATAGTTAGCAAACTCCTGTTCAGCATTGTCCAAAGGGTCTGTCTGTGATGTAGGAATATTCTATACCTCTGCTCCAGGTCTAGTGAGAGCTTGAGATGTGGCTAGTGCGACTGAGAAATTAAATGTTTAATTTGATTTCCCTTTCATGAACTTGATTGCAAATAGCCCCACTGGCTGGCAGAGACCACACTGGACAGTGCAAAACCAGATAATATTTTAATAACACCACTGGTACTCATATAGACCATATCCTGTGTTTCAGGGTATCATTACTCCAGAGATGCCCCCAATATCTTAGACATACGCTAATAGAATTCCACGGAATTGCTCAGAATTACATTACATTTGTCAAAAATGTTTTGAAAGCTGTTACTTTCTGTACACATGAAGGCATAAGGTAAATATATCTCCCCCGTGCTAGGTCAAGTGCAAGCTGGCTTTAGACCACCCCCCAGGGTCTACACTGAGCTCATCTCTGTGTATAAAAGCTCTCACATCGGGGGAGAATTTTCGACCTGTTTCACGGAGCTGCAGCGTAACTTCGTTGTCTCCAAGCCCACCAAGCTGAAGGACTTAATCCGCCTGATAAAGCACTGGTACAAACAGGTACGTACTGGTGTGGGGAACCAGCACTGGCCAAGAGAGCTCCGGGTGGGCGCTGGGGGCTGGGCTGCCCTCAGGGAATCCGTCCCGTCTCCACCCTGAGGATCTTTGTGGCGGATGCGCACCGCTAACCCCGTTAAGTTGTGTCTGGTGTAGAGCGCCTCCTACCGTCAAAGCTGCCAGCTGGCGTTTATTTTTGCCCTTGCTCGGATACCCAGGGAATCCTGCAGAAATCTAAGTTACCCAGCCTGCCAAGGGCCGGTGACATTGGGCTTTGCTTGCCTGCGAGTCACCAGCCTGCCTCTCCTGCCGCTGGGCACCCAGACACTGGTGCTAATCTCCTGCAAGGCAGGTTGCGGCTGCAGGTGGTACCGGGGGCTGCATTTTCCAGAAGACGGTTTAGCCCGCCTTCACTTCTATCCTGTCTTGCATGCAGGGTAGTTTCTGAGTGTTTTCACAGCCACAGACACCCAACACGATGTCAGCTCTTGCCTGACGCATCCCCTGTCTGTGCCCGGCCCCCTGCAGCCTGAGGTGAAGACTGAGCTCCGTGGTTCCCGTCCCAGAACATCAGCGAAATCTCCCCACATCCAGCCCCAGGGTGCTCCGAGGGCTCGGGGCTGCGGGGCGACCCCGAGCAGGTCACGTCACTTCCCCAAGCCTTGTAGCTTCATCGAAAATGGCCACCATGATGCTTGCCTCGTAGGGTGGTTGAGAAGGCTAGGATGGGGGTCACGGGCCTGGCCCCATCACTGGCACGCAGTGGGTTGTTAGTAAGGGCTAGTCAGAGAGTGGCTCTAAGAAGTCATCAGTGGCCAGAGCACAGCTAAGAAACCTGCGTGGCTGCCTACGGGATGCTAAGTGGCCACCTGCAACCCCACACTGCCCAGGCCTCCCAGAGCAGCCCCGCCCACGTGGACTCGGTGGCCCTGCGGTGACTCCGGGAGTCCTTAACACACAGTGTGCCCCCTGCCTTGACCAGCGTCATCTGTTGATGCCCCTCTTCCTGCAGTGCGCAAGGAAACTGAAAGGAAAGGGGTCTCTGCCCCCGAAGTACGCCTTGGAGCTGCTCACCATCTACGCCTGGGAGCACGGCAGTGGGGCGCTGGATTTCGACATGGCCGAGGGTTTCCGGACGGTCCTGGAGTTGGTCACGCGGTATCAGCAGCTCTGCATCTTCTGGACGGTCAATTACAGCTTTGAGAATGAGGTTGTGAAGGACCTCCTACTGACCCAGATCCAGAAAACCAGGTGCCCTGAGCTCCGCTCCCCGCCCCCGCCTTTTCTTAACCCGAGTCCCTCCACCACTGTCTCCACCACGTGGGTGCCCTCCCTGGGAAGTGGAGGGTGTGTGTGGGGTGGGGTGCTGGCCGCCAGAACCTCCCGAAGTCTCCAGGGACAAAGCCCCGGAGAGGCGGGGGGAGATGTCATCCGGAAGGGACAGAGAAACAAGGACAAGGCTCCAGGTCTCTGTGTGGCCTTCCTCCCCCTAGATCAGAAGGAGACGTGTGGACTCCTTAGCAGGTCCGAGGAGTGTTGCAAGCGTGTCCCTGAGAAGCCACGATGTCACCCCTGTGGTGGCACCCATGACGATGCCACTGATGTGTCCCACAGGCTTTTGATGAAGTCAGGTTCTGTCTGCCCTGTCCGACCCGCGGCCCGTAACACCTTTACCCTTCGAGGGTTAGAAGGAACCCTAGCTGTCTGGCCAGAGCCGCCGGCAAGGGATGAAAACGACGGAGGAAAAACAAAAGGAAAGTGGGGGGGGGGCAAGGAGCCCTGAGAGAGCGCAGAGGAGGAGAGAGAGCGAGCAAGGGGTGTGGGCTGCCTCCCGTGGGTGCCGCCCACTCAGCAGCATCACGCGCTCGGTTCGGCTGGACGCCGTGGCCCGGTTAGCCTGGCGTGGAGAGGACGTTCGCGGGATGTCTTCCCGTCTGCGATCGTCATCACCTTTCGAAGCGTTTTTGACAGACGTCGATCTGATTCTAGGAAATTACTTGGCACAGAATCGGTGCCTTCGAATGCCTGACACCTGAGAGATGAGGAAACGTCGTTTTAGTGCCCAGAGGAGAGCAGGGCCCCCCACGCTGAGACCCCTGGTCCTACACAGCATGCCTCTAATGCCCCCCACCCCCACCCCCTCCCCAGGCCTGTGATCTTGGACCCAGCCGATCCTACTGGCGACGTGGGCGGAGGGCACGGTCGGTGCTGGTGTCTTCTAGCGCAAGAAGCTGACGAGTGGCTGTCCTCTTCTCTGTGTTTCAAAGACGGGGCTGGGGCTCCCGTGCGGTCGTGGGAGGTGCCGGTAAGAACCACCGAAAGGGAGCCGCGTGCGGAGGTGCCCCTGTGACCGGCTTAGATCAAACAGCTGCTGCCCCTGCAGACTGATGCCGCCGCGGCTGGAATTTATTCAGCCCCAAAGGACAGCTAGCCCAACTCCGGAGCTTAAGCAAATGTTTTTTGTTTTGTTTTTTTCTCCTTCCCATTACAAGAAATCTTCGGGCAGGCAGTCCAGGCCTCCCCAACACCTCCCGTGTGCCTTCTGCATGGGCCGTTTCCCCACTGAAGGGCTGGATGGTGGTTTGTGCTGGCGGCTGTCCTGGGCAGCCTAGGGCACCGGTCCGGACCCTGCACATGTCGGTCCACGTCTCCCCGCTGTGTGACAGTGTCTCCAGACACTGCCGCTGCGCCTCTAGGAGGCGCTGCGCTCACAGTCTAGGCAGAGAGAACAGGAAGGGAGAGATGCCAAGAGCATCTTACCGGAAGCCTCATCCAGCAGATTCTCTTGCGTCTCCTTGCCCACAACTGTCACGGGGCCACCTGTGACTTGAAAGTGGCTCCCAGAGGTGGGCAGGCTCCACAACCCGACAGGGCCTTTCGCACCTGCCCAGAGCACCCCTCCTCCCGAGATAGCTGCCACCAGGTGCACTCGGTTCTCCCGCCAGGCTCTTTCTCAAGGTGCTTTCAAAGCAGGGCTTCTCGGCCTCGGCGCCGGGGACATCTGGGGCCTGGCAGCTGGCTGATGCTCGGTTGCAGGGGCTGCCCCATGCACGACAGGGTGCTGAGCAGCATCCCGAGTCTCTGCCCACTGGGTCCGCCAGGTTGTGACCATTACATGTCTCAAGACACTGCTTCGTGTCCCACGGGCGGGCAAAACTGCCTGCTCTACAGGGAACCCCGCCCCACGCCGGGGCTGGCTTGGGTCGTCAAGGTTGTCTGCCTTATCAACAAGTACCCCCGAACTATCCCAGGGAATAGTTACCCCCTCTCAGGTACACTTCCTTCTTTTCTCTCCCCCCGACTTCGAACCAATGGTTTTAACTGCCTAGGACACGTATTATTCTTATGTGTTTCTTTCTTTCTTTCTTTCTAGGCAGTGCAGACACCAGGAAGCTGCGGGGTCAACATACATCCTATTGTCAATGAGATGTTCTCATTGAGAATTCATGGCATCCTACCCTGAAAATGCTAGGGCCTTCTAGAGGTCGCCTGGCAGTTGCTTTTGAAGAACGCACTCGCTGCATGGAAGTGTATCCCAGACCGATTCCTGCCCACAGCTCCTTCCCTCGCGTCTCCGAACCCTCTTCAGGTTGAGACCGCCACGTCCTTCTCATACAGTCCCTCAAACTCCCTGAGAGACCCTTGTTACAGATATTTGCTCTCAAGCCCTGGCTGGCGTAGCTCAGTGGATTGAGTGTGGGCCACGAACCAAAGCATCACAGGTTCGATTCCCAGTCAGGGCACATGCCTGGGTTGCAGGCCACGGGCCCCAGCAATCACACAGTGGTGTTTCTCTCTCTGTCTCTCCTTCTCCCTCCCTTCCCTCTCTGAAAATAAATAAATAAAATCTTTAAAAAAATATTTGCTCTCCTCCGTAGTTTTTCAATTAGCTCCTTCCTTTCCCTCCGAGTTTCAGAAGAGGACTCTATCTGTATTCTGAAAGCGAAAGCCTTTACCTGCCCCTTGGTTCCCATAATTCAGAGATCCTGCCTTCATGACCCTCCACCTCGCCCACCTCCCCACGACACAAAACCCTCTCCGTCCCTGTCGAGTGGAAGGTTTCCTTAGCCAGCAGTAAATTAGCCTCGTTTAAGACCTTCAGACTCTCCGAAGGCTTGGATGGTAACTGTTGAAATATGTGTGTCTCGGTTGTCTTCTCCTTCTGAGCCTCCTAGTGCCCCCCCCCCCCCCGGTCCACAAGCATCTTCTTGCCAAATCTAAAAGCTTTACCCTCTGGCTTCACCTTCAAAGATTCTTAAGGGGCCAGATCCCCAGTAAGGGGCGCATGAGAAGCAACCACACACTGATGTTCTCTCCCTCTCTTCCTCCCTCCCTCCCCCTCTCTCTAAGAAATAAAATCTTAAAAAAAAAAAGAAAAAAAAAAGAGCCCTGGCTGGTGTGGCTCTATGGATTGAGTGCTGGCCTGCAAACCAAAGGGTCACCGGTTCGATTCCTAGTCAGGGTACATGCCTGGGTTTTGGGCCAGGTCCCCAGGAGGGGGCGTGCAAGAGGCAACCACACATTGATGCTTCTTTCCCTCTCTTTCTCCCTCCCTTCCTCTCTCTCTAAAAATAAAATTAAAAATCTTTAAAATAAGAATATGTGTGTCTGTTCTTTATGCTCTCTATCCCTGCTTCCTGGCGTAGAGCTTCAAGAACCCTTGGAATTCCCTCACGGGAGGAGTATCTTTTGTATTCCTAACAAGCCCTGGCCAACCACCCATGAGTTCATGCTAATGAGGCACGGGCTCCTAGAGTTCAAGGGAGGGGCTGGCCATGCCAGAACGACCAAGCCAGAAAGGCCAAGCATGTGATTAGCCGGTTGGACTCCCGAGCAGAGAGGGGGCTGGAGGCTGGGCTCAAGCCTGTGGCCGAGGATTGAATCGGTCGTGCCTCTGTACCGAACCCACTAACAGCTCAGGACGTCCAGGCGCGGGAGCCTCCTGGTTGGCAAGGACATCAACGTGTTGTCAGGATGGCTCCTCCTGACTCCGTGGGGATGGGAGCTCCTGTGCTCGAGGCTCTTCCAGACCTCGCCCGCCCCTGCGTGCCTACCTCGTCACCTGGCTGTTCACCCGGGTCCTGTACAACCAGGTGGCAATTGCAGGTGTAATGCTTTCCTGGGTTCTATGAGTCCTTCTAGGGACTTACTGACCTTGACTTTGTAGCCCAGTTAGAAGTACAAAGTAGTCTGGGGACCCCGCTTGCAGCTGGCACCCCAAGTGGGGACAGTCTTGTTGAGACCTTGCCCATTCACTGTGGGGTCTGCACTCACTCCAGGGTGGGGGGTCAGGTTGGATGACGTTGTAAAACACCCAGCTGGTGTCAGTGAGGTGCTGCCGGAACCTACCCCGACTCCCATCTAGAAGAAGAACAAAGAAAACAGCTATGACTTGGGGTTCAAGACTGAAAGAGTGACCCCCCCAAGTTGACATGTGCTTGCCCTACACCTCGGTACCAAACCCTTCTGGACGCCCGAACTTGCCCTCGGTACATAGAGAGAAAAGCACGAGACACTGTCCCTCCCTCACAGGGCCTGAGGGTACCCAGAGGAAGGAACTGGGACACACCTGGGTAACCTCAAACCAAAAGGAAGGGCAGGTCACAGCTGCGTGCACAGTGACACGTGTGTAGTGGACCGAGGCCAGTACAAATACATCGAACATCTCAAGGCACCTCCAAGGCAGGAAGGGACCACTCAGTCTTTTTTTTTTTTTTTTACCCATGTTTTCTCAGCACTCAGCACGTATTTAAGTTCTTTTAGAGCAAAGGGAGGGAAGACGTCCGGTGACCCAGAATCATGCGGTCACTGGTCATCGCTGGAGGGGACCAGGGCACCAACCCTTTCTTCAAACAATTGGCAACTCACAGCAATGCACAGGAAACCATCGGCCCTAGCCTTTCTTGTCCAGACCGTGTTTCAGGGAAAACAGACAGCTGGAACCAAGAGGGAAAACAACTTTTTTTTAAAGCTTTTTAAAAAGATTTTATTTATTTATTTTTAGAGAGGGAAGGGGGAGAGAGAGAGAGAGAGAGACATCAATGTGCAGTTGCTGTGGCCATGGCCTGCAACCCAGGCATGTGCCCTGACTGGGAATCGAACCTGTGATACTTTGGTTCGCAGTCCGTGCTCAATCCACTGAGCTACGCCAATCAGGGTGGAAAACAACTTTTAACGGGGGAATGCTACTTAATATCGGGGGAAAGGGTGACAGATCAGGAACCACCATTGGGCCACGTCTGGTGAAATAAATGATTTAGGCAGAGATCGCCGATGCACGCGACCATTCGATGAAATGCAGGTGGGGAACTCGGCCATCGAAGGGGAGCTGGCAGGCACCCGCCAGGTGGACCATCCCATCACAGCGAACACGGAGGGACAGCCGGACACGGCGGCACCGTTCACTAGGTGTCTCTGCCACATCAAAAGAAAAGGGGGAAGGGGGAGGATAAAAAACAAAGGTTCCAGAAAAAATGTGTAGCCCAGGCAGACTGCAGAGAAGGAGAATAGCAAAACCAGGAGACCGGAGTGCAGGAACGGGGACGGGTGGGCATCCTTACAGCCACAAGGGCAAGTGAACCAAGAACCGAGCAAGAATCCACCTAAGGGGGCACCAGTCACGAACCCAGGCCCGTAGTCCCCTCCTGGTTACCCTGGCAACGAGGGTCCCCCGCTTACATCAAAGCAAGTCAGCGATGACTAGAAGCAGGGCCACAGGTGGCTGGTGGCCAGCGGCCCAGGGGAGTTTGGGGGGAGTGTGATGGGCAGAACATGGATGAGACCACCGATGGGGAGAATCTGTGGTCTTTCGGAGCCTGTTTGCTGCGGAGCCGCGGCGGCTCCGACCCGAGGCTCCTCCTGCTGCGGTTGGTCACACCCGAGCAGACGAAATGCTGTCATTTCAGTTCTAGTTCTTGGCATCGGTGCCCGAGGTGAGCGCCAGAGCAGGGGAAGGAGGAGAAAGCTCTCCCTGTGGGCACTGGCTTGCCTCCACCCAGAGGGGCCAGGGCCCTGGAGCGAAGGAGAGGCCAGACTCGGGGGTCCTCGTGACCCAGCCCAACCGAGAGGGCCAGCGGCGCCCTGCGTGCTCCCCCTGGATGGGGCACCTCAGAGAGGGACGGTCCCCTCTCCACGGGGCGAGACTGGGACTCGCCGGGACAGCTTCTTACGTTCTGAGGACCAAGGCTTCACTGATGGAGCGGGAGGCCATCACCGGGAGAAGGCGAAAGGCTCAGTTGTTGGGGATGGGAGGCAGTTCTGGAAAAGAGATCCTTCCCTGAGGGTTGGCCATGGTGATGGCCAGGATCACGGGAGAATGAGAGCCAGCAGGTGACCACCGTGAGCTCTGACGGTGGGAGAGGCAATGCCACCAAAGCCACAGGAGGCCTGGGGAAGCAAGGAGGGGTGGGTCAGGCAGAACAGAACCCCTTCAAGGACGTCTGCGCCCTAAGCCTGGAACCTGCGCCTGTGTCACCTTATGTGGCAAAAGGGACTTTGCGGGTGTGATTAAGGGTCTCGAGAGGGGAGAGTACCCTGGATTTTTCAGGTGGCGCCAATCTAATCACAGCAGCCCTTTCTGCACCTGCAGTCGGAGAGGTCCGGCGGCTGCCGGCCAGGCGGAACCGGAACCGTGAGCCAGGGGACGCGGGCGGCCTCTGGGAGCTGAGAGTGACCCCGGCGGACAGCTGGCACCAGAACGGGGACCTTGGCCCTGCAATCTCATGGAACCGACTGCTCCAACAGCCTGGAAACCCAGAGCTTCCAGCTGGACTCGTGGGACCCATAGCAGTGCAACCAGACAGGCTGCCGGCCCCCGACCTACAGAACTGTGAGGCAATGAACGTGCCTTGTTTGAAGCCACTAAATTGGTGGAGATGTGTTTGGCAGTTACCAGCCTCGCAGTGTGTGTGTTGGCAGGGGCGGGGTAGCAGTGAGCGGCGTGGGGGGCCGGGCCTCTTGGGGAATCACCTTCTCCTCCCTCCACCCCCACCCCCCAGGCCCACCGTTGCTCCATGTCAGCCCCGCCTGCGTCTTGGGAAGGCAAGTCACACGTGGAAGGGAAAACTGTTTTTCTCCTCTGCCCTCAGCGCTTCTGAGACCAGACTGGGGGTGGGGCTGGCGCCCACACTGACCGATTCTCCAGGTTCAACAGTTTCTTAGGGTGGCTCACAGGCCGCAGAAAAACCGTGTACTTACTAGATTACCGGCTCATCATAAGGGGCTATAACTCGGGTGGGGTCTTCACAAGGGGAGGGAATCACAGGGGGAGGGGGAGAGGGTGAGTTATTTGCTTTCCATAACTTCCCCCTTGCTTCCTCCATTCCCACTGTTAAAGGAAAATATTAGTTTTCTAACAAGTTCATGTTACTTGGGGCAGGTCCGCCCCCTTGCATCGGGCGGTTCCGGGCTCACGGTCAGCGTCCCAGGCCCGCCGAGGGGGCAGATGCAATCTGGGGGGCGGGGGCGCCGTCTGCGCGGAGCTGTGTCTGACGTCACACCCTCCTCCTTCGTTCCGGGTCCTTCTCCCTGCATCTTGCTCCTTCGTTCTTTTTTTTAAATAAACATTTTATTGTAGTTTGCCGTTGTCCCCATTTCCCCGCCTCCTTTGCTCTCCTCCACCCATCGCCCCTCCCCCACTCCCACAGCCGAGCCCCAGCCTGCTGTCCGCGTCCGTGGGTCATTCACACCTGTTCCTCGACCACCCCCTTCCCCTTCCTTCCGCCCTTGTCCCCCTCCCGCCTCCCCTCGGGTCGCCGCCGGTCTGTTCCTTGGTTCCATGCCTCCGGTTCTATTCTGCTTGTTGATTTTGCTCCTCAGGTTCTTCTTGGAGGTGAGATCACAGGGTATTGGTCTCGCCGCCTGACTTGCTGCAGCCTTGGCTTTGACTGCCATCTGGTGGTCGGAGAGGGAATGACGTTAGCCTGAGCGGGAAGCAGGCCCGTCCTGGAAAAGGGTGACGAGGGAGGCTTCCAGCCCCTGCAGCGAGATCGCGGGAGGGGGCTTCCTTCGGAACCGCCATCCACGCCAGCAGGCGTCATTGAACAGCCTGCTGGTTCCACGCGCTGTTCACGACTGCTCACTAGCAGCAGTGAAGGAGAAGCCGGCCGGTGGCTCTAAAACAACTTTTTTTTTTTTTTTTAAATCATGCGGCTTCCCACAAGCCTGGGGACACTGGACAGACGCTCCTGAATGAAGCCACTGCAGTATTTCTGAAGTCATCCTGTGCCATATGTTCTAGAAACACCTCTTTGCCATTGACCTCGCATCTGACCATGAGGGATTCGAGTCTTTGAGTTACGTAGATATTCCCACTCTTAGGAACCCCCTATTCACATGTTAAAGCTAAAGGTCCTCAAAAATAAACGGAGCCATGTTCATGGGTTGGGAGAGCCTTAACAGGAAGAGGATAATATTACGCAAAGTGATAGACAGATTCGATGCAATTCTTATCAAAGCCCCAGTGGTATTTGTTATAGAAATGGGGGGGAAATCATCCTAAAATTCATATGGAATATCAAGGGACCCAGACTAGACGCAACAACCTTTAAAACCAGGAACACAGTGGGAGGACTCACATTTCCCGGTTTCAAAACATGGTACAAAGCTACGGTAATCGAAACAGTTTGACGTTTGCATAAGTATAGACAGAGAGACCAATAGAATTGAGAGCCCAGAAATAAGTCCTCACGTCTACGGTCCATTGATTTTCAACAAGGACACCAAGATCATGCAATGGCGAGGGGATGGTCTCTTCAAGAAATGATGCCAAGGAACTCGATAGCCACACGCAGAGGATGAAGTTAGGCCCTTGCCTCACACCATATACAGAAATTACCTCAAAAACTGATCAGAGATCTAAATGTTAAGAGCTAAAACCATAAGACTATTCAGAGAAAACTTGGGGGAGAAACCTTCATGGCCTCATAGTTAGCACTGGTTTCTTAAGTGTGAGGCCAAGAGCACAAGCAATGACAGCAACAAAACGGATACATTGGGCTTCATTAGGATCGAGAACATCTTTGCATCAGAAAAGACTGCCAAGCCCTGGCTGGTATGGCTCTGTTGATTGGAACATCATCCAAAATGCTGAAGGTTCAATTCCAGGGTTAGGTCACAAACCTAGGTGACGGGTTCGATCCCCAGTCAGGGCACACATGGGAGGCAATCAAGCTCTCTCTCTCTCTCATTAATAAAATTATTATTTAAAACAAAACGAACACTGCCAAGAGAGTGAAAAGACAACCCACAGAATGGGAGAAAACGTTTGCAAATTTGATAAGGGTTTAAAAATCCAGAAAATATTTAGAAACTCCAACAACTCAACAACAAAAAAAGCCAAAAACCCCATTTTAAAATGGGCAAAGGACTTGAATAGACACTTCTCCAAAGAAGATCTACGAATAGCCAATATGTCCATGAAAAAAATTCACAACATTACTAATCATTAGAAAAATGCAAATTGAAACAATAAGATACCCCTTCAGCCTCATTGGCACGGCTATAATTTTTTTTTAAGTCTGATTTTTTTAAAGATTTTATTTATTTTTAGAGAGGGAAGGGAGGGAGAGAAAAACATCAATGTGCGGTTGCTGGGGGTTATGGCCTGCAACCCAGGCATATACCCTGGCTGGGAATCGAACCTGCGACACTTTGGTTCGTAGCCTGCACTCAATCCACTGAGCTATGCCAGCCAAGGCATGGCTGTAATTTTTTTAAAAGTCGGAGAGGATGTGAAGAAACTGGAACGCGTGTGCGCTGCTGCTGGGGCTGTAAATTGGTGCAGCCGCTATGAAAACAGTTGGCAGCTCCTCCAACAGTTCCACCTAGAATTTCCGTATGACTCAGCAGTCCCGCTGCGAGGTAAGTACGCCAGAGAACTGGAAACAGACACTGGGACAGACACTCATAGAGAAATGTTCACAGCAGCCCCATTCGCAGGAGCCAAGAGGTGGAAACAACCCCCACGCCCACTAACAGATGATGGACAAACTGTGGTTTATTCATATAATGGAATATTACTCAGCCGTGAAAAGATAAGAGTAAATGCTAATTACTCTTAGCATTCAAAGAGATGGAGGGCTGATACATTCTACAACACGGATGGACCTTGAAAACACTATGCTAAGTAAAAAAAAAGAAAAAGCCAGACACAAAAGGACAGATATTATATGTTTTCACCTATATAAAACATATAAAACAGGCATATTCAGAGACACAAAGTAGATGAGAGGTTACTAGGGGCTGAGGGAGGGTGGGAAAATAATGGAGAGTTATGGCTTAGTGAGTACAGAATTTATGTCTGGGACGATGAAAGCGTTTTGCAAAAAAGACGTGACAGTTACATAGCATTGTGAATGTAATTATAAGTAGCAATTATACACTTAAAATGGTTAAAATGACAAATCTTACATGCATTTTACCACAATAAAAAAAATAAAAGTAGCCCTGGCTGGTGTGGCTCAGTGGATTGAGTGTGGGCCTGTGAACCAAAGGGTCGCTGGTTCGATTCCCAGTCCGGACACATGCCTGGGTTGCAGGCCAGGTCCCCAGTAGAGGGCGCTTGAGAGGCAACCACACACTGATGTCTCTTCCTCCCTCCCTTCCCCTGTCTCTAAAAATAAATAAATAAAATCTTTAAAAAAAATAAAAGTAAATAAACGGCACTGGGAAAAGACCCCTTTAGTGAATCCACGTAAAACAGGAACTGAAATTGTCATGATAAGCGGGGGTGAGAGGACAGGCTTGGCTGCAGAGCTGACTGGAAACAGCAATAAGAATTATGAAAATAAGCTTATTGGATGTGACATTGTACCACGTCTTTCATTACATTCTAATTCATTACTAACTCTCAAGACAGACAAAATCAGGTCGTCTTTTCCTCGTGCAACAAAATTATATCCCTCACTTAGAAACCCCCAGAGCTGAGCGCGCACACAGCTCCGAGTGTGTGGCCTGGAGGGGTGGATGCATACAGGATCTGTTTCCAATGGCCAGTTCACTGGGGAGGGCGTTTGCAGCTGGAGGCCGCGGCTTCTCTAAGATTGTAACTATAGGAAAACTAAAGGTGCCCTGGACTCACGAACAGTCACCTTAGCGCCGTCGACAGTCGATGAGAGCAGCTCCACAATTTGCAGAGACCAGTGTGAAATGAAAATGCAAGACCCCTGGTTCAACAGCCAATCAGAGGGTCAGGGCTATGACGTCAGAGCATTAAACCAAGCACATTTCTGAGCCAGGGGCCCACGAAGCTGGCCCCGGCGGTAGCTGAGAGTGCACGGGTGCTGAGCAGTAGCTGAAAATCTCGGACTGGGCACGGGGAGGTGCAGAAGACGGAAGAGGCGCCAGGTGGGGGGCCCCAAGGCACCCGTGGAATTAGTGTAGCCCATGCAGACATTGTCACGGACTGACCAAGCAGCCACTCCCAGTTCTTTCATACTCTCTGCTTTCTCACCGCTAAAAACCGCCACTCTCCCAGCCTCCACGCTGACCAGTGGGACTCGGCAGGACAGGAGGGGAAGCCTGCTGGGCTCTTCAGAACGCTTTCGTGTTCCTGACAAAAGGGACAGCCTCGGTTGGCCACCCCCACCACCAGTCTCCCTTACTTTGCCTCAGTCTATCAAAACCCCCTCACTTAGCAAGGACAAGGGACAAGCACGAGCCCCCAAAGCCACTAAGTATGACAATACACAAAAGTACAAGCACTGGTCCTCCGTGACATGCTGAGCTGCTGAGACAACAGGCCCACCTACGTCCAGACGTCTTGTTACTTGAGAAAATATCCCCTAGCTGAGCCGGGTAGCCAACATCCTTCCCCACCCTCACAAACGGTGGGAATCCGGGCCTGTCACTTACCTGTTCATCAAAGCCACACTCCACGCCCATGTTTGTAGCAGCACTAACGCCCAGTAGTCAAGAGGCGGAAGCAACCCAAGCATTCCCGGGCAGATGAATGGCTAAAGAGAAGGCAGTACTGCCATGGGGTGGAATATTACACAGCCTGGAAAAGGAGGGCCTTCTGACACAGGCTACATCGTGGATGAAACTTGCAGACATTATGCCAAGTGAAAAAGAGCCAGCCACAAAAAGACAAAAACTGTATAATTCCATTTATATGAAGTCTGTAGAGCAGTCGAAATCACAGAGATGAAGAGCGGAATGGGGGAGGCGAGGTGAAGGGGGGAATGGGAAGTTAGGGACTGATGGGCACAGAGTGTCCGTTTTGCAAAGAGAAAAAGTCCCGGAGATTGCATGCACAGCAGTGGGAGCATACTTAACACTACTGAACTGTACACTTAGAAAGAGTTACAATGGTAACTTGGATGTTACGTGTTTTTAACACAACAAAAATAAATTTAAAATAAAAATGAATTATCTGGAAATCGCTCCAGCATTAGAACAAAACAGCCAGCAGGGGGCGCTGCATGCCCACTCCCATGTCGGTTCCATGGTGGTTTGCAGAGAGACAAAAGCACTAGGGTCCTGGGGAAACTTACAGCTCCTCTCTCCTCTCTCCTCCTCCGTCCTCCGTCCTCCCACCCTCTTTCCCAGATGGACCCGCTCTGCATTAGCCCCAGGCTGCTCAGCACTCCCGGGACATCCCTGCCCCACCCCACTTTGAGCCCGTTTTCCCTGTGGGGCGCTTCCCTCTGTGCTGGAGACTTTGCAGCAGTCCTGGGTGTGGTGAGCCCACCCTGCCCAGGAGCCCTCGGGCCTCCAGGCTGCCCAGGCGCCGGAGAAGAGGGAGAGGTGGCAAGGACTCACTGGCCCCAGGTTATCCAAAGAGGAGGGTAGGTCGCCACAGAACTGGGCCACAGATCTCCTATCCCAGGGGCGAGACCCGAAGGTCAAGCAGGTCTGGGATTTGCCGGCTCCGCTGCTCACTGGTGATGTCGTAACCTCCCTGGGCCTCAGTTTCCCCATGGGTAAAATCTGTGGTCATACCTGGGAGGACTGAAAGAGCTGAATAAAATCCCTGAGGCCCAGAAAGCACTCAATGAACGGGCTGGTTGCCGTTCCACACCCACACCGGATGCCGGCCTGGTCTCCTGCCATCTCCCAGTGGGTTTCTGCAGCCAAGCATCAACTCCCCACTTCACACTTTCTCTGAAGAAACCTCTCTCCCGAAGACACCGCACCGCGACCTTCTGGCCGCAGGGTCATGACCGAACCAAGTAGGACTCACTGGCTTGCAAGTCACAGAAACCCAGTCAAACCACCTTCCAGGAAACGTAAGTGTCTCCTGGAACCCAAGAAAAAATTGAACAGCACATTTCTCCGAAGAGCAGACCAGGATATGGGCTCTTCGGGGAACCCTGAACACCCCTCCTCCCCTCCCCTCCCCATCTGCTGCCCCACCCCCGCCGCCAGCCTGCTTGCTGGGCCCTCTCCATACCCACCATCTCCCCGGCAGGCACCCGCACGCACGGACTCCCTCCTGCCCTCCCACAGACCTCTCGACCAGTCCTAGAACAGGCCGCCTCCGGGTCTTTGCACTTGCCGGGCCCTCTGCTGGGGCCACTCTTCCCTGGGCATCCCCATGGTTCCCTAACTCCCTCCTGCAAGTCTTGGCTCGGCTGCCACCCCGGGGGCACCTTTCTTGACCAACTGGTTGAATGTTGCAACCCTCCCCCATCCCAGCATGCTCCAGTCCCCTCCCTGTTTGCTCGCTCTTCCTTTTCACTTTGGTTCACATGCAAAAAAAATAAAAGGGGGGCGGTTAATCATAATCCTTGGTTCCTAACCCACTCACATCAGCTTTCAATGATTAATTTTAATAATAACCTGTGAAACCAGCACCCCCCCCAAAAAAAAACCCGAGTCTTGACAATAATCTACATCTAACTGTATACATGGTTCCCCCACCCAGCACCATGTCCTTCCCACCATAAACCTCACCCTGAACCCCACACTTACTCTTTTTAGAGTTCATTGTTACATATGTGTGTATATAATTTTAATTGCTTTTGGCTTTATATAAAAGGTATCATGCTTGTGGAATGGGACAATTTTTGCTGGTTCTTCTATTTCGGAGATCTGTCCACACAGCGTGATGTGTGGCTGTGATTCCTTCCTTTTGGCGGCCGTGTAGTATTCCATCGCGGGAACTCATTCATCTGCTCTCCCACACCGGGAACAGAGCCCCCTGTGAATACCTGTCCCATATGACTCCAGGATTCGTACTCGAGGGAGAATTGCCGGGCCATGGGGTGTGTGTGTGTGCGTGTGCCCAGCCTTAGCATGACCAAGTTCTAACAGGTGGCCCCAACTTACCTCCCACCAGCCAGGTCTGCTGCCTGCATCCCTCCAGAGTGCTTACACGTTATGACATA
This sequence comes from Phyllostomus discolor, assembly GCF_004126475.2. NCBI lineage: Eukaryota > Metazoa > Chordata > Mammalia > Chiroptera > Phyllostomidae > Phyllostomus > Phyllostomus discolor. Next base: position 46,803,054 of record NC_040915.2, read on the forward strand.
GTATGTATGCTACTCATGTATGTGTCTGTTTACTCTCTACCCCACCCACACACACATATAAACACGTGGGGTCAGCACCAGGGGGAGGGGCAGAAATTTTAGACTTTTGTGCGCTGCTGTATCCCCAGCACCTAGATTGGTACCTGGCACGTAGTAGATGCTCAATAAAGACCTTCTGACTGCATGAACAAGGTGATGGCCCAATACAAGACCTGAGAGCTCACCCTTGTAGTACTGGCCCAGGTCCCTGGAGATGAGCCAAGTCAGCCCCCGCTCAGTTTCAATCCTCCCTTGCCCCCAGTCCAGGGAAGGGACCATCGGCCAACACCCACCGATGCCTAGAGAGTCCCAGGCCGACTGGGTCGAGTTTCTGAACGTGAGGCTTCCCCTTCAGTAATTCCCCACGGCTCTTGGGAAAGTCTCCCAGACCCACGCTGGGGTGTGTGAGGCCCGACACGGCGGCCCCGCCCACTCTGTCTGGCTCCGCCCTCGCTCCCGCTCTGTCTTGGCGGCCCCTCTGGCCTCCTCTCTGTTGCTCCAAGTAAACAAGCTCTTTCCCACCTCTGGGCCTCGGCCCCGCCCTGTTCCCTCCGCTCACCCTCTGCTTGGCGGTCTCGCGGAGTCGCTGAAATGTCACCCCCCGGGGCGTCTTTTACGAGGGATGTAATACATATGCGTACATCCAAGTTTTTTAAACACAGTTCATGACGGGACGTGTCTGTTCCATCGGCGTCCCCACTGGTGTCTGAGCCCTCCCCAACCCCAGCAGTGTGCCGGCCCCCGCGTGGTCACCCTTTGCGGCTGCACCGGATCCTCAGCCGGACGCCACTCACCGGCAGCCACTGAACACACACAGAGGCGGGGCGATGCTGTGGAAGGTGCACAAGGGATTTGGGGTTCAAATCCCAGCCCTGCCACTTACTCCTTGGAGGAACTTGGGCAAGCCACTTAATCCCTTTCAGCCTCAGGGTTTTTTTCCATCTGTAAAAGGAGGACACTGTGACCTAACTTGTGGGGCAGGTGTGAAGAGTAGTGAGTCTTAGGTACCCGGCACACGATAGGTACTGAGGACACGACAAACATCATGTAGCGAGCACCAGCCACACTGTCCCCGATGACTATGACACAGTCCCTGACCTCAGGGGCATCTCACTCTAGCAGGGACGGCACTGAAGTGGCGAGTTGTGATACACGGTGCCACAAAGGTATGGGCAAAGACGCACAGAGGAAGACGGAATGAGTTCAGGGAAGGCTTCCCAGAGGAGGCGGCATTTAGTCAAACCTTAGATGACATTATACAGTCTGCTCCTTGGATTCTTTCCAGCTTGTGGCTAAATTTCCACGTGACCTTGAGCTAGCCTTTTCCCCACCCCAGGGTCTGCGGGTCCCCTTCTGTAATGTAAGGTCGTTGAGCATCCGCTCTGAATCTTTCAGGCCACAGCCCCCTTTAAGAAGGATCTCTGAAAGCCGGAGCTCTTCTTCCCAGGAAAATGCACAGACGTGCCTGTCTGCAGTGGGAGAGGGGGTCTTCAGGGGTCCCCAGAGAGCCTACAGTGACCCTGCGCTGAAATCCCAGTGGTACTGTTGGAGGGTCCCCCCTGCAGAGCCGGCCCTGTCCTCAGCCAGAACCTCTCTCTCTCTCTCTCTGTGGCTGCTGCAGGCTCCAGCAGGCGGAATCACTGACCCAATCTGGAATAGCCCATCAGGCACTGGGCCGCAGGGCGGAGCGGGAGGCCTGGGGTGGGCCGGTCGCTCTCACTGGCTGGGGAACCGGAGTTCGGTTCTGGGAAAGTGCCCCTGAGCAGCCTGCCCCTGAGCAGCCTGCCCATGACCTCCACGAGTTTATCACCATCTGCCCCAGGGAGGAAGAGGAGCGTGGGCCGCCCCGGGCAGGCTCCCAAACAGGCCGCTGACCCCCATCTGCTGCCCGGACCGGAGTTCCCGGACGCATCCTTCATCTTCCCTAATCTAAACACCCGCGGGCCCCGGGTGGGCCGCCCCCTCCCTGCTGGCGGCTGGTGTGTGTCCTCAGCTGCATCCACCCTGCTGGAGGGGGGAGAGCGGGCCGTCCCATTAACACTTGAGCTGCTGTGATCACCTGCCGCCCTTTCTGTCCAGGCAGCCCTCACCTGGGGTTCACTGAGCACCTAGCGCTGGTGCACACTTTGCTGGAGATGTGGAGGGCTGGCCCTTATCTTCTCTGAAGGTCGCTCCCTCGGGGCCTAGGTTCCCCACCCCTGCCCCCCAGGCAGGATGCTACTGCTATCCCACTCACCTGGCGCAGGTGGGGGCTTTGGGGAATTGGGAATTGGACTCTGGGCTGGCCAAGTGGGTCCTGGGAGGAGGATCCCGTGTCTGGGTCGGCGTCTGGGTGCTGCTCTAAGCTGCTGTGTGACCCTGGGCCTGTTTCTTGCCCTCTCTGGGCCTCAGTCTCCCTATATGGACGCTTCAGGTTCCATGATTCCATTCGGCTCTGATGGACCTTGCCAGTCCCACCTCACTCCCCCGCCCAGAGTAGTTGAAGGAGAAGAGAAGACTGGTCTGGAATGGTTTAAGATCTTTCTGTAGGCGATCTCTGGTTCCTATTCATTCATCCGAGCATCTATTGAACGCCTAGTGTGTGCCAGGCCCTGGACTGGGAATGCACAGATGACCAAGTTGCAAGCAGGTGACCAACAGACACCTCACTCCATGCCTTGCGCCCTGCCGGGGGTAAGGAGACCTCCTGGGGTCCCAGGTGGGCCTGGTGGAGGATTTAGGGCGCCCCAGAGATTCGCGTGTCAGCGCCGGCGGCGCTTACGGCCGCGATCTGTCTCCGCCCCTTCCTCCTCCCCGGCCCCCCTCCTCCTTCCCTCCCCTGAGCGCCGCCGCCGCCGCCTCCCACCCGCGGGATCCCGGCGTCCGGCAGCCGGCTCACGCGTCCGTCGGTCGGCGGCGGCGTAGTCTGTCCTCGCGTGGAAAGCCCAGCGCCCTGCGCGCGGCGGCCGTGGGGCCAGGGAGGGAAAAGGAGCGGAGGCGGGACCGCGGCTCCCTCCCACTCCGGGGGGAGCCCAGGAGGCGGCGGTGCCGAAGCGCGAGCCGGGGGAGAGCAGAGGCGAGGCGAGGTGCGGCTAGGCGGTGAGAGCGCGGGGTGCTCCGGGACCCCACCCCCGGCCCCTGGGGGTGGGGGGGGGGGTGGGCGTGCGCGCTGTGGGGAGGTCTGGGCTCGGCAAGGGGGCTCTTACCCCCAGGGCGGGAGCCAGCGACGACCCAGTTCCAGCTTCTCCTCAATGACGCGACCCCCGAGGGGCCTGGGCCGCGCCTGCACCGCCCCCCCCCCATCCCGCGCATCCCCGCGCACCCCCGCGCACCCTGCATCCCTGGCTGGGGGGAGGAGAGCGCTGGGGAAGCTGAGGAGGGGGCGTCGCAGGAGAGAGTGTCGGAAAATCTTTCCCCGGGCTGCAGCCCTGTCTTCAGGCCTGTCCCTGGGGAACGCGGGCTGCGACCCCCCTTAGCCCCCTTGTTGTCCCCCCCCCCATCGGTTCCCCATTGTTCTCAGGCGATCGCTCTCCTGGGAAGGGGGAGGGGGTGCCGCGCTCTATTCTTAAAGGGCCCTCTCTCCTTCTTGTCTCCAGGCAGGTCTCGAGCACGAGTGGGGTGGGGCGTGCCCACGGGCCCCCGCCCCCCTCGCCCCCCGGCGCAGCTCCGGAGCCGCAGCCCGGGCAGGCGGACCGGGGACACGCGCCGCACCCCTCCCCCGTGCGTTCTTCAGCCACCCAGGCCTTCCAGGACACCGTGGAGCGGGGACCAGGGGGGCAGGGACGCCCCCTTCAGCAGGAGCCGTCGGGGGGGCGGACCCCAGACGCGGCCAGCAGCCTCCCTGGAGCCGGGAGCAGGGTCTGGGACGCAGTTGCCGTTTGGGACGCAGAGGGCTGGCTGGGCGCCGCAGAGAGCAGCAGGCTGGGCCGGGCCTCGCGGGTGATAGGCCAGTTGCGCTGACCGGGAAGAAGGACGGGAGACCAGCGGGCAAGAGACTGGACCTAGAGCAGGGGCCGTTGCCTCACTCCCCTGTGCCGGCGGTGGGATCCAAGAAATGCAGAGCCACGTTTCCCCCTGCTAAGAAAGACACTTGCTTTGTGGAGCAGCAGCCTCGATCGGAGACGGCTCTGTCGGCAAGGGGTCCTTGGCGCCTGGAGCACCGCCCTGCCCTCGCTTAACTGAGGCCTCCGGGCCCACAGAGGACAGGCAGGCAGGCAGGCAGAAAGGAGGCCGGCCAGCCCGAGCTGCTGCCCCCCCTCCCCCAGGAAGAGAGGTCGTGCCCCTCCTGCCCCCAGGCCCAGAGGAGCTGGGCCGCCCTAGGGGGGTCCTGGCCCCAGAGGCAGCAGCGGCCATGTCACGGCCAGGCCAGGGTGTCATGATGCCCGTGAACGGGCTGGGCTTCCCGCCGCAGAACGTGGCCCGGGTGGTGGTGTGGGAGTGGCTGAACGAGCACAACCGCTGGCGTCCTTACACGGCCACCGTGTGCCACCACATCGAGAACGTGCTCAAGGAGGACGCTCGCGGCTCCGTGGTCCTGGGGCAGGTGGACAGCCAGCTGGTGCCCTACATCATCGACCTGCAGTCCATGCACCAGTTCCGTCAGGACACCGGTGAGTGCGCCCGCCCCCCCGGCCGCTGGAGGCCACCAGCCCCAGCTCCGCCCTCCCGGTGGGGTGCCGAAATCCCCTGGTGTCCCTGAGGGGGGAGCCTGGAACCTCAGGAAGGCCAGGGGGCCAGTCCACCCTCCCCACCCCTCCCCCCAAAAGGGACAGCCTTGCTGGGCACAGCGTCAGACTTTGGTTCCACCCCAGCCTCTTAGTTGTAGGACCTTTGGCGAGTTGCATCACCACCTACCTCTCTTGGACTCAGTTTCCTCATCTGTGAAACGGGTGCATGGAGAGCTCTGCCCTCCACGCCAGGAGTAAATACAACTGTGCGCCCTGAGCACAGCACGTAGAACGCTGGCACTCAGTGTCCGTAGTAGAAGGACTCTCCGTGGACGTCCTCACTGGATTTCTGTCCCACAACCAGGCAGTTAAGTCTTATGACTGGAGTAGGGTTATTATTAGTCCCATTTTCCGGATGAAGCAACTGAGTCTCACAGAAGCTAAGTGATTGAAACTCAGAGCTGGGATGTGAGCCCGGGCTGCCGAATTCCAGAGCCAAAGCTTGCAGCTGGGCTCCTGCACTGGCTCTGGGTGTCAGTGGCGTTGGGGTGGTGTGATGCTGGGGGAGCCAGGGGGCGAAGGGGTGCTGGTGGCAGTGATGGCGGGGTGGGGTGGCGACGGTGGGGGAGACCGTGTTGGTGGCGATGCCGGCGGGAGAGTTGACTTTGGAAGTGGCGGCGCCGATGGCTGTGTTGGCGGTGGTCTTGGGGGTGGGCAGAGGGAGTGGCGACGATGGGGAGGATGAGGTTGGCGGCAGGGTGGGTGGTCGGTGGTCCTGCGGAAGGTGGCCATAAGAACAGGGGAGGTCCAGTCCCGGCATTTCTGTCTTGGAGACGCGCCGTCCCAGTGGGGATCTCCCTGAGTGGGCACTGCCTGGTGGGCTCTGTCACGAGCGTGGTGGTGGGCTGTGGAGGATGGCGGCTGCCAAAAAATCCTCGTCGTGTGTGATCCCGGGGACCAGCCGGTGAAAGTGTGGGGGTCTTCCTGCGAGTCCCCGGGCGGCACAACTGCGTGTGGTCGCAGCCTTGGAGACAGGAGGGCCGTCCTATCCAATCTGGCAGCCACGTACCCCCTGTGGCTATTTAAATTTATGTTAATGAAAATTAACTAAAATTGAGAATGCCGTTCCCGGCTCCCACTAGCCACATTGCAAGTGCTCAGCAGCCACGTGGGTCTCGTGGCTGAGGCCTGGGCTGGTGCGGGTCCAGAATACCGCCATCACCGCGGAAAGCTCTGGTGGGCGGCGCTGCTCCGGACGCCGCTCGGTGCCTGCAGAGTGGTCGCCGAGCGTGGAGACCCGGGCGAATCCGGTTTACTGATGTGCCTTCTCCGTGCATCGACATTTCCGTAACTCCAGGCACCGACTGCCGCCACTGGTGGTGCCAAGCTTCCATTCATGCCCTCGGACGATCACTTACTGATTTCCGCTGCGTGCGCAACCCCGTGCTCCGCACGAGGCGCCCGCGGGGAGCCGGGCAGACAGGGTGCAGAGGGGCGGTTTACCGCCGCAGGACTCAGGCAGGGGGTCCCGGGGCAGTCGGGGCGCAAAGGAACACGGATAATCAGTTTCAGGTGTGAGAAGGGGACAAAAGTCCGGTTGGCCTGGGGCTGAGGTCACGGGAAGGCTCATCTGAGGAAGGGATATTGGAACGGAAGTCCGAGGAGTAAGCGAGGCGGGCAGTGGCCCAGGCGGAGGGAACAGCCCGTGCAAAGGCCCTGTGGTGCGAAGGAGCGGAGTACAGTCAAGTCCACCGTGTCCAGGGTGCCGCGGCTGGGAGGAAGGGGAAACGCGAGGAGGCGGGGGCGTGGCCTGCGCAGCCACGGAAAGGGCTCTATGTGTGTCGAGCCCGTCCCCACCGCGTCCTCCTGCCTTTCCTTCCAGAGAGGCACCGAGTCCCTGACATATGAGGAGGGCGGCGCACCGCCGGCCACCCTCGCTCAGCGGTTCCCTGGGACCTTCTCCGGTGGAAGGCAGGGGTCTGGCCGCAGAAGGAGGTGGGTTTTCTCACCGGCCGGGTGTGCGGGGGTCTGCAGATTCAGAGTCAGTGCTGGGTGGGAAATGCGCAGGGCCTGGCTGCGGACGGGGTTCCCCAGAAGAGGGGCCAGCCCCGCCCCCTCGCTGCCTCGCTGGCCAGTTTGTCTTTGATTCCCCCCTTGAGGGCCCCTTTTCGGTTCGCAGCGCCCCCACTTGAGTCCTGTCGCGTCACAGCCCTGCTGGGTCCCCCAGGCGCTCAGTCACTTCCTCACACCCCCTCCCGGAGCCGCTCACTCCACACCTGCCCCTGTTTGCCGGAAAAGGGAAAAAAAGGAAAAGCACTCATCACCCCCTCCTCCCCACCACGGGCTCCTGGGAGCCTGCCCAGACCCCTAGCGAGGGAGGAAGGCCTGGGAACCGGCGGGGCTGGCAGGGACCGGGAATGATGGAAAAGTACTGGAGGGGTGGGCACGGCGCTTCCCCACCAGACGTGTGGTAGTGTGAGCCCCACACCTCCCAGGAGCAAAAACTTCAAGAGAGGACGCCTCATCCTCAATGTTGATGGTCCAGGGAAGACCTTTGGGCAGGGGTCCTGTCCTGTCCAGGCCTCAGTTTCCACATCTGCGAAATGGGCAACCGTCACGTTGTTTTTAGCCAGGTGGTTGGGTTGATGGAGAGACCCGAGGCTGTTACCTTATCCCACAAACCTTGACTCATCGCCCGCCACCTGCCTAGCGTGTGCTGAGTACTACGGGTGCACAGGAGAGTGGGAGACTCTGAATTTTAAAAGGATTACGGTTCTCTCTCTCTCTCTCTCTCTCTCTCTCACACACACACGCACGCGCACACAAAACCATGTAAGGCTGTGAAACCCAAAGCTTGCATATATGTCCTGAAATGGACACAGCTTCTATCTAGATTTTCTCATTGTAAAATTCTTTTTTTAAAGATTTTATTTATTTATTTTTAGAGAGGGAAGGGAGGGAGAAAGAGAGAGAGAAACATCAATGTGGGGTTGCTGGGGGCCGTGGCCTGCAACCCAGGCATGTGCCCTGACTGGGAATCGAACCTGTGACACTTTGGTTCACAGCTGGCGCTCAGTCCACTGAGCTACGTCAGCCAGGGCTCCTTGTAAAATTCTTGGTCAGCTCACTGAGGCTGCACTTCTGTGCTGGGGGTAGAGCTGCAGGCCCCGCTCTGCTAGTGCCCTCACACTGGAGCCAGTGGGCATCCCGACAAGGTCGGGGAGTAGATGTCCCGCCTCCGTGGGCCCCGCAGCCTCCGTGGAAACAGCCGGACTCTGCCGTCGCGGTGTCAGAGCAGCCGAGGGTGGGATGTGTGTGATTGAAGGCGACCGTGTCCTCCCGAAGCTGGATGGCTTCCTCTAATGTCCACGGGTCCTGAAATAATATTTTTCCTTCTTTCAACCATTTAAAAATGTAAAAACCACTCTCAGCCCTCGAGCCGTGCAAAAGCCCGCGGGAGGCAGATCTAGCCCGAGGGCCGCAGCTGGCCACCCCTGCCCTCTCCTGCTCTTGACCTGCCCCTGTGGGGTGGGTCAATGCGGGCGCCACGGCTCGCCCGGCGCGGCATATGCAGAAACACATGCCTTGTGGTGCATGCTGGGATAGGGTCACGTGCGTGTGCAGACACATACGCACCACCAACCCGTTTGCACACCACTGACCCACCGATGCCCTGTCTACACGCCCATCACACAGCCAGTAAAGGGAAGCCCAGGGGTCAGGCTCCGGCCACAGGGGGGAGGCCAGGCCGGGCCAGGCCGGGTCCCCTGGGGCTGCTGTTTGTTCAGCCGGTGGCCCCTCCCCTCCCCCCTCCTGGGCTGTTTGTACTGCTCCCCACGGCGTGTGAGGTCCCTTTGAAGGCAGGCAGGTCCGGAGCCGCGTGGAGGGGAAATGCTGTGACCCTGGGCCACGTGATCTGCGCTCACTCCCAGTGGTGTCCCCCCGTGAGGCCACAGCTTCCCCGAGGGTCATTGGCCACCTCCGCCCCACGCTCCCACTTCCGCCCAGGACCTCACCCAGAGCCTGGATTTTCCACCCGGTCCCCACAGCTGGACAGAGATGGGACTGAGCCGCTTCCCGGGCAATTTCCAGATTGTGCCGTGGACTCACACGGCCGGGGGCAGAGGGGAGGGCCACCTCTCCGCCTGACTGGGGCCCCCTAGCCTCCTCTCCCTCTGCTGCTGGGGGCACCGTGGAAGCCCATTCTGCAGGTGGGACAGCTGAGGCTGGGAGAGGCCGGGCTGGGGACTGCCCACCAGTGCTGTCCCCAGGGCTCAGAACACAGCTGTGCCTGTGCTCCCAGGCCATCAGGCTGGAGTCACAGGTGGCGGCCGGCGTCAGCCTCTCCCCAGCCTGCATCCCCCGTTCTGTGGGTGGCCTGGGCCCCACTCCGGCCTGGCCGCTGCCGTCGTGGGAACATCCTGTCTGAAGACACCTTCATTCAGGCTGTCGGGGGACTGGGCAGGGTGCCCAGATGGAGGGGCAGTCCGTCCCCACCAGGGCAAGCACTGCTGGAGTCTAGACTCCTAGGCAGGTCATGACACAGACAGAAGACTGGGGCCCAGCCGGGCTGGTGTGGGTCAGTGGATTGAGCGCCTGCCTGCAAGCCAAAAGGTCACTGGTTCGATTCCCTGTCAGGGCACGTGCCTGGGTTGTGCGCCAGGTCCCCAGTTGGGGGCACATGAGAGGCAGCCAGTCGATGTATCTCTCACATGTTGATATTTCTCTCCCTCTCACCATCCCTCCCCTTCTCTCAAATAATTAATACCATCTTAAAAAAAAAAGACTGAAGTCCAGAGAGGGTGAGTAACTTGCCCAAGGTAACACAGCCAACCCATCCTGACCTGGAACCTAGGCCTCTCAGACAGTTCTCAGTGCTGGGCTGAGAAAGGCCCCTCCCCCTTCTCCCTTGGCACCTCTGTTGGGGCTTGTTATCAGGGTGTCCACCAAGGCAGGGACAGCCAGTGCAACCCCAGAGGCCCCCAGGGCCAGCTCCCTCATTACAGGGCCCCTGGGGACCCGCTCCCAGCCAGGCTCGAAGGCCCCTGGAGCTGGGCCTGGCATCAGGGCAAGCAGGAGCCTGCGTGTCTGGGTGGGGAGGTGCCTGCCCCGTGGTGGCACAGGTCCCACGCCTCCGTGCATGGGTGTCTTTCATCCCCACCTGCCACACTGCCTCCGTTGCCACCATTGCAGACCCCCGCCCTGGGCGGCTGGCTGCTCAGCTTGCTCCGGAAGCCTCCTCTGACACCACACACTCATCCTCACTTGCATCTGACAGTCGGCGGTGCCTGCTCAGCACAGGCCGGGGGCTGAGTCCCGGGGACTCGGAGAGAAGGACAGGGCCCCTGCCCGGTTGATTCCAGGGCCCAGGGCGGCAAAGGCAGAGCGTATGGTGGGAATGGCAGCCCAGCCCCCCGACTCCTGAGGCCACAGATAGAGACCCGAGTTCCAGCCTGGGCCTGGCTCCGTGACCCGGGGCAAGACTCTTAACCTCTCTGAGCCTCAGTACCCTCCTCTGAAAATGGAAATAAGAACAGTCCCCACCCAAGAGGGTTGTCACAAGGACTAAATGTGATAATGGCAGGTAAAGCACAAAGAATATTGCTTTGCACATAGTTTACACTCTTGCACAAGTCGGGGAAAGATGTACATGCCTCATAGGAGAGGCACAGGTAGCCTTTGGCCAGCTGATGTGGGCAGTGAGTGTGTGCCTCAGGCCTCTGAGGGGGAGGACTTCCTGGAGGAGGAGTCCCTCGAGGGTCTGCATGGTTTGAGGAACCCTTTGAGGTGGAGGGAGCAGCATCTGCAAGGTCCTGGAGAAGACCTCAGGCTTGGGTGGAACAGGGAGGCTGGGAGAGGAGAGAGGAGGAGGAGGGAGGGGTTAAGGGAGGCCTCTTGGGTCCCTCGGGGCCTGGCTGGGCCGCCAGCTGCTGCTCTTTAGTGGCTGGGCCCCGCGGGACCCAGAGCCACGCCGCAGAGCCAGCCTCGTTAGTGTGGGTCCTTGGAGGCCAGAGCCGGCGCAGGCCGGGCAGCAGGGGCTGATGCAGACACTTCCTGACAGCCCGCCCGGCTCCCTCCACCCGGCCGGCCGGCATCACCCCACCTGACACACAGCGCAGCGGAGGCGCCCAGGGTGGGCGCCACCTGCCCAAGCTGGGGAGAGGTGGGTCAGAGTTTCAGAGCCAGGTCTGCAAGGCCCACCTTCCCGACCCACCCCAGGCCCGGCTGTCCCAGCACCTTGGACAGCGGCGCCAGCGCCAGGCCCACTCCAGCAGGGCTGGGGGTGAGGGAGCCCTGGTCAGGTCCTCCTCCCAGCCCCCCACCTCACACACACACACACACACACACACTCACTCACACACTCCCTGCCCCCCTTCTCCTCTCTCCACCCTGTCCTGCTCTCCCCCAGCCCCCCAGCCTCAGGTCCAGGGGAGCTGGGCAGAGCGACCTGCAGACGCCGGAGGTGATGCAGCCATGATGGGAGAGGGGGTTGGGGCGGGGAGGTGATAGGGAAGGCCACGGGACCTGAGAGTGGGCAGGGAGGTGGTGGGGGCCGTGACTGGGACTATTAACGGTGAGGTGGAGTGGGGGGCATGAGAGAGGGCCAGATGGGGGGGTAACAGCGGCTGCCTGCTAGGGGGAGAGGGGACAGGGGTGCTGTGTGGAGGGTGGTGAAGATGGTGATAGTCAAGGGGTGCCATGGGGGTGCTACTGGGGAGGTGCGAGAGGACGTGGAGGATGTGGAGTAATGAGCAGGGGCCGGCATGGGCGGTGACAGGGCAGCACTGGGCACTGTGGAGGCCGTGGACAGTGGGGCCCCCAGCCTCCCCCTCAGTGTGGGGCTGTCCGTAAGTGGAGGGTGCCCAGAGCCCTTCCTCCCCCCGCCTCTGCATCTCTCTCTTCCCGCTTACGCTTGCATCACCCTCAGTGGGAGCCTCTGGACAGCCCCCAGGTCCCCAGACAGCCTCCCCTCCACCAGCCCACCCAGCACCCCAGTTGACACCGACACCCCCAACCCCCAGCTGCCCCTTCCTGATACCCACTGAGGACAGGGGGCCCCGAATCTGCACAGTCTGCCTCCGGGAGCCTGGCTGGTGAGGCCCAGACCCCTGGCTTCCCAGCTGCTCTCACGGGATGGAAGGTGGGGGAGGGGCACGTGAATCTGAGTAAACCACACTCGCCCCTCAGCCTCAGTTTCCTCCTCTGTAATATGGGTCCAACGACATCACCTGTCCCCCGTGGGACTGTGGTCAGTGTGTGTGCATTCGTTCAGCAGGAATTTAATGAGCACCTGCTGTGTGCCAGACACCGTCCTTGGCACCGGGGTGCCACAGTGAATAGGACAGACACAGATTCTGTGTGTGGTGGGGGGCGGGGGAGGTGATAGGTGTGATACCGGAGGCCAGACACAGCCGCAGAGAGGTGCCGGGATGTGGGGCTGTTCCTGACCTTGGAGCCCCGGGAGCTGCCAGGCTGGGGTCCAGTCTCCCCAGGGTCCTGTGTGGCCGCGTCCCTTCTGGCCCGGTGCCTCTCCCTCTCGGGGTCCCTCCCACACTCCCTCTGGAGCAGCTCTGGGTGCCACCTCCACCTGCCCGGGCAGTAGTGGCAGGCGGGTGATGAGGCACCAGAGGGAGTCTGGCACCAGGCCCGGGCTCCGAGCGCCCTGAAATGCAGAACAAAGGACGAGCCAATCAAGGGAGGCAGTGCCAGCGGCCAGGACAGTCCTGCCAGCAGCCGCAGCAGAGCCACCTCTTCTCCCGGTGACAGGCTGGGCCCCCGCCGCCACGGAGCCCCTGTCCCCTCTCCCTCTGACTGCAGGCAGAGCATGCCAGGGGAAGCAGGGCGCTTACCGGAGATGGCACCGCTGAGGAGCCCTCCTCGGTTCCTCTCTCCCGGGGAACAAAGCTTCATTCATGCCAAGGTGCTCGTCACCTGGCACCGTGGGAACGGAAGGCAAGGGGCCTGGAGTCAAGATGCAGCTCTAACTTGTCGGTGACCTGGGCCACGTCTCTGTCTGTCTTGTCTGTCTATCTGGGACACACTTTCCCCACCTAAGCAGAGGCTGAAAATTCAGAGGGTTACAGCTTATAGAAAGGTGTGCCGTGTCTGGGAAGGCAGAGGTTCGCAACTGTGGTTCTCTAGGACCCGGTGCATAGTAGGTGCTCAGTAAACACTTAAGGACACGCACCAGGCCGCTGTGACTCAGCTTCTGCTAACTGTTGCCAAGAGGGCCGATTCCCGTGGCCGCATCTTTGGATATTTTGGGATCGTTGAAATCCAGACTTCAGTGAGTCCACCGCAGTTTTGTAAATGCCTCGTCATTATATTTTTAAAATGTAAATCGTATGCGGACGAAAATCGCATTCACTGCCAACTTGTTATCTCCAGCCCAGTCATTGGTCACACACAGGTGCCCTCATGTGTATTTGGTCATTCACTGCCATTCACTTGCTCACTCACTCATTCATTCATTCACTCATTCATTCATTCAGCTAGCATTTTCCAAGTGCCCACCTCCCTGTGCTCCTGGATGCTGAGGTGGCGGAAGGCCAGTCTGGCCTGTGACAGGCTCCCAGGCTGGAGAGACCACAGAAGCCTGTGTGTGTAGCGAGCGCTGGGCTTTCTCGGGAGTACTACAGGTACCCGTTGCCATGGAGCCCCAAGAAGGGAGTGGTCCCTCCAACGGGGGGCGGAGATGAGGCCAAGAGGAGGGAGAGTGCTCGGGCTGAACCAGGAAGACTGCGTAGAACCTCATCAGGAAGGAAAACGGGGTGGGCAGGTGGAAGGACATCCCAGACACAGGGAACAGCATGTGCAGGCGCGCAGAGGCACAGCCGTGTGGTGAGAGCGTGCGGCTGTGCAGGCTGCCTGGGGGATGGGTCTCAAGGATGAGCCGAAGAGCTGAGACTGAGTCCTGAGGGCACCGGGGAGCTCTCGAGGGCTGTTAGGCAAAGGAGAGATGTGGTCAGACTTGAGTTTGTGGAAGATCCTTCTAGGTGCCGTGTGAGAACGTGTTACAGGGTCCAAAGGGTGGAAGGCGGGACACAGGACAGAGGCTACCGTCTAGGCAAGCAGTACTGGTGGCTCGGACCGGGGTGGTGGCGGCAGTGAAAGTGGAGGGAAGTTCCAGTCTGGCTGGGTGAAATGCCGGCTTCATAGCTCCGTAGCTGTGTGACTCTGGACCAGTCACTTCACCTCTCTGTGCTTCAGCATGTGTACAGGGCGATGCTAGCAACGGTATCTGCTCTGCAGAGGAGTGTGTGCATGGAGTTGATACACAGGAAGCACTTAGCACAGTGCCTGGCACACAGTAGGTGCTCTGTGTTTACTGCTTCTACCTCCACTGCTACGAGTAGTCCTAGGACTGTTGTGTCTGTCTCACAGATGAGGAAGGAGAGGCTTGGGAAGGTCGGGCCAGCTGCCCAGGGCCACGCAGGGTCCAGGGGGCAGAATACTGTTCCGCTCCTTCTGTTCCCCACCCCCTGCTTTCCTGCTCTGGGGCGTTGCCTCTGTGCCCCGGGGGGCTGATCCCCAGTAGACTGGAAGCCAGGTGACTGGGAAGCCCCCACACAGCCCCTAAAGTGGGCGGAACCAGCTGCCACCTGCCTGCCAATTCCAGGCTGAGGGCATTTTAAAACCCACTTGAAAACAGAGACGACTCTGAGTGCCCTGCAGCCCCTCAGCCTCCCCCACCCCCCTGCCTCCTCTCCAACACCCCAGCCTGGCAGGCAGCAGGCCTGGGGAGCCGGGGCCGGCTTCAAACCTGCAGAAACCGCTAATGGGCCGCCGCTCAGCCTGACGAGTCCCCCGGGAGCGTTTGGTGGGAAACAGAACACTGCGGGCTCATCGATCACAGGGCAGGAGGGGTGACACCCTGCCCGTCGATGGCGGTTCGAATCCCAGCTCCAGCCACGGCCCCAGCTGGACCGCCCATGCCTCCCCAAGAAGCCCTGGGAGTCGGCCAGCTACGCAGGTCACCAGCTGATGGGGGAGGGGAGTGCGTCAGGGAGAGGGCGTGTGCCACAAAAATGTGTTCTCGGAGCGCAAACGGTTGTTATGACGGCACTTCTGGGTTGGTGGAGGATTCGGTAAAGTCCCTTACTGGGGCCCAGCATCCAGTGGGTGCTCAATTCATGCTTAATCCTCTACCCAAGCCCTCGTCACAGGCCCCAGCGTGCAGCGGGGCTCCCCCCACCTGACAGGATGTCCCATGACTGCCTCCCACAGACCCCCTTCCCGTCAGGGCCTGGGTGCCCCCAAGCTGAGGTCACTTCCCTCCGGGAAGCCACCCCCGGGGGAGGGGCCCCCTGCTGGGCCTTGGGGCTGGCCCAGCCCAGGGAGGAGCCCTCTGGAGGCCGAGGGGCAGGCGGGAGGGCTCAGGGCTGCCCGTCTCTCTACACGAACAGCTTCTTCTCCAGGCAGAAGCTAGGGCCTGAGACACCCACACGCCCAGCTGTAGGCAGAGGGTCAGGTCAGGACCACGTTCTCAGGGCAGGCATTCACAGCAAAACAACGGAGGGCAAAGTTGAGGTAGTGAGCTCCCCGTCACTGGAGGTAGCCTAGACTGGGCTACCACTTGACACATTGAACCCTTCCGAACCAGTCCTCTCTGGCCTCCCCCTTACTCCATGAATGGAACATCCTTCCCAACCCTCCCAAGATTACAATTTCTCTGAGCCTCGGTCGCCTCAGCTGTAAAATGGCAATAATTCTGGTCCCTCCCCGGAAGGAACCGGGTGAGCTAGGAAAGTACTGAGCACAGCACCTGGCACGCAGCTGTGCGCAGTGAACGCTGGCTCTACGGGCGTTTCGGTGGCTGCTGTCCGCCCTCGTGGTCTCCCCCCTCCGCTCTCCCTGTCCCCTGGCCTCGCTCTCCTGCCTTAACTCTCCACAAGCGTCTCAGCCTCTAGGTTTCAGGATTTTATTTCGTTATGTCTCCAAATGCATTCTCTCTCAGCCCCCAGCTGTCCTGTGTCCGCCTCGGCGTCCCCCCCTTTTCATCGTGGCCTCTCTGGCAGCCTCCCTGGCGTGTGTGTCTCTCACACGCCCCCCCCCCCCGCCCCGGGTCTCCATCTCTCGTCTCTGCCCCAGGCGTGGCCTGGTCACTCACTGGCTGCAGTGGCCGTGGCCACCCCCACACCCGCTCTCAGAGGCCCAGCTCCCGCAGCCCTCCAGCTGACAGCTGGCCAAAGCCCCTTTCCCCTCGGCTCCGCTGGAACAAGACTGGAATGTTTCAACCAAACAGTCCCGAGAAACGGAGGCGGGGGTGGGGGACGGGCCACAGCAGATGCACACAAACAGGCCCAGAGGCGGCACGTACTTGACACAGGTTTCCATGCGCCATGGGGACGCAGGCCCTCGTGGCCAGCGCAGCCGGGGGGCCCTGAAGGCCCCGGCGGGGGCGGGGGCGGGAGGCCGTCTGCTCAAAGACACCCAGCAGTGTGGGGCGGCGAGAGAGCCCATCCACGTCTCCAGGCCCCCCCCCACCCCGGCTGCGGCCCTTCCCGTCCCCCAGGCTGAAGAACCTCCAGCCCCATCTTAGACCCATTGTTCTGGCTGGAAATCTAGGCCAAGGCCACTGTGGAGGAGAAGGAACATTTCCGCCTCTGCTGCCTTGGAAATCTCGAGATCGCAGCCCAGGCAGGTCACCAGGGGAGCAGCTGGCCCCCTCGGTCTGGGCCGGGGCCAGCGTGAGCCGGGGAGGTGGACCAGCAGGCTGACGCGAGGCGGCGGCGGCAGGCATGGCGGGGTGCGGGGCCCGGCAGGGCGGGCAGCCGCTGCCCTAATTACTCCGACTCCCCAGGTTCCGATCTCGTCTGAAGAGGACTCCAGGGACGCAGCCTTTAATAACTACCAGTAAACAGGCAGGAAAATCGATACCCTGGTAAACAGAGCCCTGGAGAGAGGGCCAGCTGGGCTGGCTGGCCCAGCCCTGGCCCAGCCCACAGAGTCTTTGCTGCAGAGCTGGCCGGTGCTGCCCTTCGACCGCGTGCCACCCCCACACCTGGGGCCCCAGGTGTGCCGGGCCCCTGCTCCAGCCTCCACTCCCTCTCCATCAAGGCCGGCTCCCGCTCCCTCCCGCTCCATCTGAGCCCTGAGCCGTGCCAAGTAGGCTGCCTGGTTCAGTTGCAAACGTCCCCTGGGTGCCAGGCCTTGGACCTGGAGCTGGTAACCCCGGTCTGGTCCTCGTCCTCCTGAAAGCCACCCGCCCGCCAGGCAGGAAGAGTGAAAGCAAAAATGAGTAGCGAGCGGCCGTGCGAGGATGGGTGTCCCACAAAACGCTGCGTGTGCGCGCCCACCACAGCAGCAGCGCAGGAAAGCACTTGCCGGAGTGGGTGCGCACGTGGGGGGTTGTGTCGGATGAACAGGAGTCCGTGGAGTGAGCAGGGAGCCCAGAGGGAGGATGTGGGTGGTGCGTGCAGTAACAACGGCCGTCTCAGCTGACCTCCACCAAGCGCGTCCTGCAGCCGAGCGCTCTGCTGAGCCCCTGCGACCTGCATCGTCTCCCTTCGCCCCACCATTGGGGGCTCCGTCCCCGTTTCACAGAGGCGAACCCTGAGGCTGCAGGTGGAGGAGGCAGCATTCGCGCAGGGCCTGTGAGACTTCTGAGCTCTCTCAGCCACTTCACTTCACTCTGCACCTCCCACCCCCACCCTGCTCTGCTCAGTTCAAGACGGCCACACACACAGAGGCAGTTCAGTGAAGCGAGTTGCCCTCCCTTCCCCTCCCACCCAGGGGTCACACCTTCCAGGTAACGCAGCAGGTGGCTGACGGAGGTATTTCAGGCTTGTGGGACCTAAAGACCATCTGTCACAAGTCCTTGTGCTGCAGGCAGGGAAACCGAGGCCCTGGCAGGAGCGCAGCAGCGCTGGGAGCCGAGGCAGGCACAGGGGCTGGGGCCTTCCCTCTAACTCATCCCTCTCGGGCCTGCCCTGGGAGAACACCGCTGTCGGGGGTGGGGGTGGGGCAATCAATACACACGCACTCAATTAAAATGACACATCAGTCAGCAGAATGAGGCTGCCCCAGGCCCGTGGGGAGCTTTTCATAGGATCAGCTGGGAGATTACAGGGGCCCAGGGACCCACCCCTTCCCTGCTTCTCTCCTGTCCACAGCTGCCATGGCTCTGTGCCTCGACTTCCCCACTCTCCAGATCTGGGTGGTTGGCGCAGGGCAGAGAAAGTCCCCAGCCCTTTGGATTCTAAACGCTAACAGAGAGGAAAAGCGGCTTCAGCCCAGGGTGGGGTGGGGACCCAAGTCAGGACCCTGAGCAAGGCGGGGTGGGGTGGGGGGGTATGGTGGCCCCCCCATCTAGCTGCAGATTCCTGGGCCAGGCAGCCCGGGGGGATGCCCATGAACAAAGGAAACTTGGCCGTGAGGGCCTGCCGTGTGCCGGGCACCGTGCTAGGCGCTGGGGTCAGAGCCATGAGCAAAGTGGTCAAGATCCCCGTCTAGCCGGCTGACGGCCTTCGGGGAGGCGACAGGGAGAGGAGAAAGGGTGCAGGTGAAAGCACCGGGCCAGGCAGAGCTGAGGGCCAGGGGGAGAATCAAAGCAGGAGGAGGGGCCGGGCAGGGGAGGAGGGCAGCCGTCCCCATGGCCTGGGAAGGTTTTTCTAAAGAGGTGACATCCGAACAGAGACCTGAAAGAAAGACGGGAAGAAACTGTGAGAACATCCAGGTGTGGCCAGGTCTTATGCCAGGCGAGGGGACAGCAGATGCAGAGGCCCTGAGGCTGGACAGCGCCGGGGGTGCTGGGGGAACAGTGAGAAGGCAGGGGAGGCCGGAGCGCAGTGGGCGAGAGGGGGCGCTCTAGACCATGTGGGTCTTGGTAGGTCATGGCCTCACTTGGGCTTTCACGCCAGTGGGTGGGAACCGTGGGTGCGCTTCGGGTGGGAGAAAGGAGTGATCTGACGTGCTGGACAGGGTCCCTCGGGCTGCCATGCGGGGACCAGACTACAGAGGGCAAGGACGGAGCGGAGACCAGCCGCGAGTCTGCCGCCACAGTCCAGGCGGGGGACATGCAGTGGCTCGGACCCGGGTGGACTCGGTGCAGCGGGGCGAGGACACAGTCAGGTGGGGGTGTATTTGAAGGCAGAGGTGACCGGATTTACCAATAGATTAGACGTGGGGTGTGAGGGAAGAAGTGAAGTCCACGTTTGGGGTGGGCGGGGCCCAGGCCGCTGGAAGGACAGCAATTAACGGAGACTCCAGGCGGGGCAGGTACAGGGTGGGGAGAGCCCGGAGCCGCACCTGGGTAGAGCTACGGTGTTCCAGGTGCCCATCGGGCCGGGCCTCCAGGGGAAGGTGCTGAGGAGGGGACCACCGGGCACAGCGGCCCGGCTGTCAGCAAGGAGGGCGGGGCTGGAGACCACAAACGCTGGAATCCCCGGAGTGAGAGGGTATCTGTCTGGATCGGCCCTGTTGTCCGCCCCAGGAGGAAGGTCCGCTCGTGCCCAGGTCAGCGCTGAGGAGAGCGAGGTTCAGAGGCGCTGGGCCACCTGCTCACAGCCACGGAGCTGGAAGGGCAGGCGGTCCGGGCTGGAGCCGAGGCCTGTCTGCCTCCCAGCCCCGTGCTGGGCGGCTCGCCCCTGCGCCTCCTCCCAGCGGGGTGAGTCGACAATGAGCGTCACCCTCGTTTTCGAGACGGGGCCACTGAGACCCAGGGGGCCCGAGGGACTTGCCCGCGGTCAAGGAGCGGCCAAGTGCGCCATTTCGCCGCAGGTGTGCCAGGTGAACCCAGGCAAGGAACCTCTCTGTGCTGGCCCCGGCATGGAGCGGGCCAGAGGCTCCGACAGGCGGGCCAGGCTCTGGTGCCCGGACGTCCGGTTATCTCTGCTAAACCCGGGGTCCCATGGAGCCCGCTCTCGGGGGGCCCCACAGAGCTCTGGGAGTCCCGGAGTGGTGGCTGGCAGCCATGCCCCAGCGCCCTCATTTTTCAAATGGGGGCCTGAATACCCACCTGGCTGGGTTGTCCTGTGCTTACCACATTCTTTCTGGATGAGCACTCGGCACGGAGTCCTCCAAACAGCAGACGGTGGGCAGACATTTGTGCAAGGAAGGGGCAGTGAGTCAGCGGGTGGATGACAAAGCAGATCAGTGGACGAAGGACGGGACGTGTGCAGGGACAGCTACACAAAGGCACGGGGGGAGGGGGGAGAAGAATGGAGTCCCAAGTGCGTCAGTGTCTGAACTGGTGAATTCAGCCCCGTGTCCCACAAACACCTGTGGAGCACCGACTGGGTGTGGGTGCTGGGGACTCAGCAGCGACGGAAGCAAAGTCCCTGCTTTGTGGCGGTGACTTTCTAGTGAGAGGAGACAGAAAACAGGATAAACAGGTAACACAGAAAGTATGCCCGATGGAGGAAGTGGAGGAGAAGAGAGAGGGGAAGGAAAAGGTGGATGGGGTGCAGGCTTCAAGATAGGGTGGTCAGCATGGAAGGGATGGCCGAGTGCGTGGGGGAAGGGGCGAGAAGGAGCAGGAACAAACGCAGGCGTGGGTGGGAGCGGAGAGGCCTCGGGGCACAGGTGACCAGACTGAGGAGAGAATTACCAGACACCCCGAGGAGTACAGGAATGTGTGGACTAGGGCGTGGATCAATGAATGAGCCAATGAGAGAATTGTGCCAGGAGTGAGTGAGCTGATGAGGGTGGGCCTGCCTGCACCCACGAGTGTGTGTGGATCTCTGTCCCCACCCCCAGGTGCTGACTCTGCTTGCCCACCTGGCCTGAACAGCCCCAACATCCCCTGCCCCCTCCTTCCCCCCTGGCCCCGGGGTGGGTTCCGTGATCACCCCAAGTTCAGAGCCTGTCTTGACTGTGAGAGGTGCAGGAGCTGGCCCGTCCTGCTGCCCCTCCCCCTGCCACGCCTTGTCGTCTCGATACTGGCTTTGTTAACCCTCCCTCCGACCTCGCCCTGGCACTGCTGTCACCACAAGCCCTCTGGGCTGACCCTCCCCCCCCCCCCGCCCCCCGCGGCCCCTCTCGCTCGGTTCTGACTCCTCCCCGTTGTGAGCACAGGTACCATGCGGCCCGTGCGGCGCAACTTCTACGACCCGTCGTCGGCGCCGGGCAAGGGCATCGTGTGGGAGTGGGAGAACGACGGCGGCGCCTGGACGGCCTACGACATGGACATCTGCATCACCATCCAGAACGCCTACGAGAAGCAGCACCCGTGGCTCGACCTCTCCTCGCTGGGCTTCTGCTACCTCATCTACTTCAACAGCATGTCGCAGATGAACCGCCAGACGCGCCGGCGCCGCCGCCTGCGCCGCCGCCTGGACCTCGCCTACCCGCTCACCGTCGGCTCCATCCCCAAGTCGCAGTCGTGGCCCGTGGGCGCGAGCTCCGGCCAGCCCTGCTCCTGCCAGCAGTGCCTGCTGGTCAACAGCACGCGCGCCGCCTCCAACGCCATCCTGGCCTCGCAGCGCCGCAAGGCGCCCCCTGCCGCCCCGCCGCCCCTGCCGCCCCCTGGAGGGCCACCTGGAACTCATGCCGTGCGCCCCAGCGCCACCTTCGCAGGCACTGCGCTCTGGGCCGCGCCCGCCGCCTGCCCCACGGAACCAGCGCAGCCCCCCGGGGCACCCCCTCGGAGCCCGAGCGCCCTCAGCGGTGCGCCCGCCCCGGGCCAGAACAACCTCAACCGGCCGGGACCCCAGCGCGCCACCAGCGTGAGTGCACGTGCCTCCATCCCGCCTGGGTAAGAGGGGCCCCTGGCGCGGGGTGGCTGCCCAACAGGGCGGGGGGCGGGGGGCAAAGCGTCACGATCGTAATAATCAGCACAAGCAGTATCCCGAATCCGTTAAGCATGCACTTGGCGTCCAGAGCGCTAACTAAGCACCTTGACGTGTTCCCACTCGTTTATGTCCATGCAGGCGGAGCCTGTAAGGTAGGTGCTCCCATCCGCCCCAATTCACAGTGAGGATGCCCATGGGGGACCGTTCAGAACTTCCCAAGACCGTTCCATTCACAAGGGGTGGGGTTGTAGCAACAGGAAATGTGGGTGTGTATTCCACGTTTATTTGCTGACGTTATCTGAACCATCTCGTTTATTGCTGCAAAGAATTCTGTCATGCCCCAGGTACCGCTGGGGAGGCCGAGGCGGGGGGGAGGGGGCACCTTCCCGGAGTCACGGGTGGGGGGGCGGGGAGCAGGGATGGAAACTCGGGGCTCCAGCATCTGTGCTGAGTTGTCTCCGAATTTCTGGAGGGTTTCCGGCCCCGCCCCAGGGCATGCCCACCTCACGCAGGGGCTCCAGCAAGCACCGGACGCCTGTCCAACATATTTCCCCTGTACGCTGCACCTGCATTGTCACCACTGCTTTGGGCTAATTCTGAGGATTTCAAATGGGGCTCCAGGGACCCTGGGGGTGACCTGAGATAGTGGCAGGAGACGCTGGTGGATAAGGAGAGGTCGGCCCCTTTGCTCTTTTTTTTTTTTAAATTTTTTATTTTTTAGAGAGGGAAGGGAGGGAGAAAGAGAGAGAGAGAGAGAAACATCAATGTGCGGTTGCTGGGGGTCATGGCCTGCAACCCAGGCATGTACCCTGACTGGGTATCGAACCTATGACACTTTGGTTCGCAGCCCAACCCTTTGCTCTTGTTTTAACCAGAATGGCCCTTTCCGGAAACTCTTCTATGTATTGGCAGGATTTCCCAGTGGGATTTCGTGGAGGAAGGGAACCCGGGTCCTACCAAGGTTGGAAATCCCTGGGTTAAGGCATCTAAGGCCCAGGACAGGGACCCCGTGAGCCTATCAGCTGCTTACCTGGGCTCGGTCCGTGTCAGCAAAGGACCAGGCCTTGAGGGAGTGGGGATGGGAGGGAGAAGCAAAGACCTTGACCTTGGGACAGCCCAGAAGGGAAAAGGCCAGGTGGAGTATGCAGATCATGATGCCCAAGAGGCACCAGACGCCAGCTCTGCTTGTAGGGCTATGGCATGGCCCAGGGGACCGATGGTGATGACCTCAGACAGTCTCTGAGGTCACCCCAGGCAGGCGTCCCCTTTCACCAAGGGAAACTGAGGCCTTGGGAAGGGAAGGGACCCTCGAACAGGGCGCCTCCTCTCCCTAAGTGGGGAGTCCACTCAGGCTCACATCCCTTCTCGGCCGCTGCGGAGCTGTGAGAGCTGGGGCAGGCCCCTCCCCTTCATCGAGCCTCAGTCCCACCACCTGTCCAATGGGAGCAGGAGTCCACAGCCCGTGGCGACGCCGTGTCCCCGAACACAGCAGTCCACGGGCCGCCACTGTGCCGCGGTGACCGTTAGGACTGTTTTTGTTATCCGGGAGGAAGGCTGGTACGGGGACAGGGGTGCTGTAACTTTCCACGGGAAGATCAGCAGCCGCCACCTGCCGCCCCCGCCCCTCCCTTCCGCTGCGGGCCCCTCCTCTCGGACAGGCCTGCTGTCAACAGAGTGGAGACCTCGGGGGGCCAGGGAGGGCCTGGGGGGTCCGCGTGGGCCTGGTCGGCAGCAACCTGGCTCTGGCCCCAGGGCGAAGAGGGAGGGGTGCAGGGCCCCAGAATAATGGGAAGCCTGGGACAGCTGGCCGGACGGGTGTGGAGGGGCAGAGCAGGGACAGCTCCAGGGACCTCCGCAGCCAGAACCGGGGCAGCTTCTCTTTGTAGCTGCACTGGGGGACCGTGCTGTGGGCGATGAAGGCAGGAGGTCGTGACCGGACTTTTCTCGGAACGGGGTGGACTCTCGTGGCGTAGAAAATACCCGTCCGTGTCATTGTGGTAACGGTGATGCTCCTTCCGTGAACCCTGTGCCGAGTTTCCACCGGTTCAGAGGGTTGCCGGGTGAAATGAATGTCCTAGTCACTGCAGAAATTCCTGAAAGCCACTCAGCTTTTATTTGTCAACATTAACCCCCCAGATAGGTACCGTGGGTGCAGGGCGAACAGGAAGAACGGGGTGCAGGCCTGTGGGGAGACAGACACACGGAGCAAGCGGGTGAGGAAATGAACACAGTCCCTGGAGAAGGGGGCAGGCGTGGCCGGGAGGGAACAGGCAGTCCCCAGCAGACCCCGGTGAGGGGGCGTGGGATCTGGAGAAAGGCCCCTCCAGGCCGAGGGGACGGTGGTGCGCACAGCTTCAGCGGGGCTCACGGGGCCTGGCACGTTTGGGGAAGGGCCCGAGGGGTGAGGGGGGCTGGCAGGTGACAAGGGAAGGGCACCCCAGGCAGGGGCACTGCATGCACAAAGGGTGGCGGCAGCAGGAATGACCCCAGCAGGCTCTGGACACCGCCGCACAGGGGTGGAGCTTCCCCGCTGGGGCAGTAGGAGCTGAGGTTTTTCCCAGATAGAGCCGCAGAGCTGGAGTGTTGGGGGGCAGCGGGGGAGCCCGGGGCTGCTGCAGAGTGTGCTGGAGCTCAGAAGGCTGTGGGCAGAAGAAAGACGGTTCCCTGGGGGTGCTGGTCGTTAAACACGTCCCCTCTGACATGGCAGAGCTCCGTTCTCCCCAGCCCTGGGACATCCCACCCCCCCACCCGCCCTGTCTGTATCGTTCCCTTCCCCCTCCCCCCGGCGCTGTTTCTGACCCTCTCAGAGGCCAGACTTTGCCCCGGAAAGGGGCAGTAGGGATCTACAGGGGCACCCTCATCTTCTCTAAGCCATGCAGCCCCAACCCCGTGTCACCTCTGCCCCTCTGACCTGCCCTCCCAGCCAGACAAGGCTGTCTTGAGGTCCCCCAATCCTCATGTCCAAGGAACACCAGCTAGAAATACCTGTGGCTCAGAGCAGGGGGTGGGCGCAGGGCCCACAAAGTCTGCTACCGAGTGAGAGGAAGGGGAGGAGGGCAGGATGGGGCTGGCAGACCCTGGCTCCTTCCTGCTGAAGCTTCCCGTTGCCAAGGCGGCAGAGGCCCAGGTGCAGGGGCTTGCGGTGGGGTCCCTGAGGAGGAGCAGCCAGGCCGGTCCCTAGCACCAGCCCCCCTCACCATGTTCCCAGCCCTCACAGCCCCTCCCACAGTCTGCGCCTCAGTGAGTTCGGTGTCCAGATTTCCTCTCTGTGAGGACACCAGCCCTGTGGGTCAGGGCCCGGCCCAGTGACCTCACTGTCATCGCTTCGCAAAGACCCTGCCCCTGAAGGGTCCTGGGGCTGGGCGTCAGGAATCCGACGAGATGACTCACGGGGTGGGGGGGGGGGCAGGCAGAGGCTCTGCACCACCCTTCGCAGCCGACTCTGGGCCTCTCCCAGTGGGTGTCTCTCTGTGGCTCCCCGTGTCCGCCTGTCTGTCCGTCTGTGGCCTCTTTTCTCCCACCTTTTCCTTCTCAGCTCCCTCTCCCTTCCCCTGCGGCCGGCTCTCCACCCTCCCTCCCTCCCATGTGGGACTCAAACAGACCTGGGGTCCAGTCCCATGTTGATCCTTTCCTGGCTGGGTGGCCTCCGGCCAGCAGCTCTCCCTCCCCAGCCTCAGTTTCCCCATCTGCCAAATGGGGGGAAACCACCACCACTCCCAAGCGCATTTAAACTTGCTGCGCGTGGTCAGCATGGAAGGGCTCTGCCTCCATCCTCATGTCCCGTCCTCAGCTCCGCCCTGGGTGGGCAACAGTGTGGAGGCCCGGGGGGGGCCCCCCGACTTGCCCGAGGCCACCCAACCAGTGGGGGCGGCGTGTCTTCATGGCCGGGGGTTTTTTCCACTCGACCCCGGGACGGGGCGGGCAGCCAGCTGGCAGCCCGGGCCTGGGGGACACGCAGGGGTGGGGACGGTCCGCCCTGTCTCCTGAGAGGGCAGCGTCCAGCGCTTTGGAACACAGCTGCGGGGCAGACTCAGACTTTCCGACCCACGTGGTGGGGGGTGGGAGGGGCGGGCTCCGGCCCGGCTCCCTGGGCTGAGCGCTCTGTCGTCCCAGCCTCCGTTTCGTGGCTTTGACCTACATCCCTGCCCTTAATTCCCACAGAAGCCCAAGGGTGCAGGTCCTGCTGTCCCTACTTTTCACATGAGGAAACTGAGGCTCCCCAAGTCTGGGGCTCGCTCAAGGTCACTCTGCTTCAAAACCCCCATCAGCCAGGATATTAGGGTGCCCCCCCACCCCCTGCCTGCCCACTCAAGTTTCAAGCCATAGTCCCGCAGGTAGCCCTCCAAGCCCCGATTCCACAGGTTTCAGGGACCCCGGAGGAGAGGGTTAGGCCTGCAGAAGCTGAGCTCGGGCCCTGCTTCAGCCTCTCCTCTTGCTGTGTGACCCCGGCGGAACTCAGCACCCTCTCTGGTCCTCAGCTGTTGCACCTGTGAAGGGGGCTGGCAACTCAGGCCATTGTCCAGCTTGAGGCCAGACGCCAACGTGGCCGCATTTTCAGGTGTGCGCCCTTCACCTCCGACCCACGGCAGTGGGAGAACGGCGCGTCCCTCTTCCCACCCGAGCAGATGTGTGTGACGTCTCCAGCCTCGTCCGCACCGTGGAGATGCCGTTCTGAGTTTCATAGCTCTGGTCCGCAGCGAGCCCGAGAACCTCTTCCCGCTTCCTGGGCGCCAGGGGTCCCTTCTTTCGTCAACGGCCTGTGTATTTCTTTTGCTTGCCCCTCTCCCGGGCTGTGTGTGGCTTCCTTGCTGGTCCGCCAACGCTCCTTCTGCCCGAAAGGTGGTGGCCCTTTCTCTGTCACCTCTTCCCCAGTGTGCCATTTCTTTCTGCCTTCTTTCTACCCTGTGTTCATCTGTTTCTTAACTGATCTGTGTATACTGAGTAACTGCTGTGTGCCAGGGGCTCCCCGGGGCCCTGGAGGAAGAACGTTGAACAACACAGACCGTGCCTGCCCCACCCTGGAGATCACCTTCTTGTGAGAGACAAACAACAGACAAAATAAATTCCGGAGCATGGGAGAGAGCAGTAACTGCTGCAGGGTAAGAAAGAAGAGATGCGATTTTAAGTCGAGAGGTCAGAAGGGGCTGCACTGAGGAGGTAACATCTGAGCGAAGATGGAAGGGGGTTTAGGAGCAGTCCACCCGTAGAACCGGGGTGCGAGTTCCAGACAGCGAGCAGCCTGTGCAAAGGCCCTGCGGCAGAAGTGCAGCTGGTCTGTCAGAGGAGGCCCGTGTGGCTGCAGAGGCCGCAGGGGGTGAGCCGCGGGCGAGGAGGTCAGAGATGAAGTGGGGCCAGTCCTCTGGGGCCCCGAGGGCCGCGTGGAGGGCTTTGGCTTTTTCTTGTGCGTGAGATGGCAGCCAGCAGAGTTGTGAGCGGGAGAGAGGCTGGCGTGCCTTTGTTGTGACAGGGTCGCCCTGGATGTTGAGAACAGCCTGCAGGTGGGGCTGGGGAAGGAGGCAGGAGCCCGGTGGGGAGGTGGGCTTTGATGTGGTAGGTGTGCTTGAGTGTTTTCCTTCCTTTTTTTTTTTTTAATTTCTAGCACTGATTTTACGTTTTTACTTAAAAGTCCACATTCTGTTTCTGCAGTTCTTTAATAGCTGTTAACATCGAAACGCTTCAAAAAAAAATGTACTGAAAAGCACAACATGAAAAGTCCCACCCTCCCCGTGTCCCCACCTGGCCTCTGGCCTGCCCGCCCCCCCCCCCCCTTTTCCTGGCCGCGCACCGTTGTGCAGTGGCTGGGACTCTGCCTCACGGCTGTTTCCCCACCGCCTCATCACAAGGTCAAACCAAACATCCCCGCCCCATACCACAGACCTGAAGCACTTCCTGCCCCGCTCCCTGGGAGGCCAAACCACATGGCCCGTCTGCGCACGCCGCCCCAGGCCGTGGGAACCTGCCAGCCCGCTCCTCCCCGCCCGCCCCACCCTGCCCCAGCCCTGCGGGACTCCCCGCCCCCACCCAGAGTTCTGCACTGGGTGCACACACGCAGACCAAGAGGGTGGGGGAGAGTGATGCTGAGCTCCCGGGCCTCTGGGTAAATCTGACCCCCTGGTGGCAAACCACCCCTCAAAATGTCTCCTTAGGGGACATTTGTACCCTTTCATCCCCACAAGTGGACTTGGGTGGGGAGGGCAAGGGTGAGAGGTCCTACTGGACAGGGGAAGTGGAGGCCCGCAGGAGTTCCACGGCGCGCCCAGGCAGACAGGGTGCTGAGCGAGCGCGGGGGCAGGGCCTCCAGGCAGCAGCCGTCGGCAGCCTGTGTGTTTGCTGGGCCCACGGGGCACCTGGTCTTCCCAGAGCTGGCCGTGGTGTCCTCGGGCTTCTGGGCTCTGCAGAGGATGTAGGGGTAGGGACCTGGCTGGCCCCAGAGCTGTGGAGGGCAGGGGTTCGGGTGCAGGTGGGGCGGGCACGGAAAGGGCACAGGGGCCAGAAGCAGCCCCTCGGAGCACAGGAGCCCCTCGCTGAGCTTCCTTCTCCCCACGACACGGCACTCTCACTGCTGCCCCCACTCACCAACTGGGACCCCAGTGACCGAGGCCTGAGCCCCCCTGGGCCTCCCGAGGGGCCCCTGGGTAGGTGCCAGGTGTCCGGAGGGCTCCTGAAGCCAGTCAGGGGACCTGGAAACCATCACCAGAGACGGGGCACGCCTAGGGCACGCCTGGGGCCTGCAGAGCGTGGGGGACGGGGCGGCCAGCCGAGTAGGTGGGGACGGAAACTCAGCTGCCCTAAAGGGAGTGTCAGTTGTGGCTTCCTGCTCTCCGGGGGCCCCAAGCCACCTTGACGCCTGGGGCAGAGAGGGGCAGCCAGAGTGGCCAGATGGGACCCCCGCGCAGCCTGCTCAGGGCCGACCCAGCACCAGGGGCCACCTGTCGGGCACAGGGGTCTCGGAGGGCTGGCTCTTTTCCAGATGGCCCCACAGATCAGCCTGGTGGGGTCACCCTGGCCACTGACTCAGAAACTCCAAGACCCGGCTGGAGCCAGCTGGGTGCCTTAGTAAAGTCCGCTTTCCCTCTCTGGGCCTCAGTCCCATCATCTGCCAAATCAACAAGGAGCAGCTTTCAGCTCCTGCGCCGTCTCTGCTTAAACGGTGGCGACCTCCTGGAGCACAGTGCCCAGCGGGATTCTGACGTCGCGTTCTGGCTTAGTGGCAAGGAGTGCGGGGATTGATTGGTGATGCCTGCCATGGATGCTGTGTAGGCTGTAGTGCTGTGCCGGTCACATATTTGCCATCCCCGCTCTAGTCTTGCATCCGGGGGAGCATTTGGCATTACAGCTGCTGCTTCCAAAGATACCAGACCTCCTCTCGTGAGGCCACCGAGCACCATTTTCTTATTTGCCTCCCCTCCCCCCTTCAGCACGTACTGAGAAACCACGTGCACCGAGTTTCCTCCTCCATCCGAGGGTCACAGGGCTGGGTCAGAGAGGTTTCTAGAAGCTCACAGTTTGGCGGAAGAGACAGGCGTGGAACCACGCGATGAGAAAGCAAGACCAAAAAAATGCCCGAGTCCTCAAAACAAGATAAGCACAGTCCCTTGGGGATTAAAAGGAGGAGTGGATATGAATTGGTTCGAGGTACACAGGCAAAGGCCCCCTGGAGACAGTGACCTTTGAACCTCTCGTCAGAGGGCAGCTGGGACATGTCTGGCTCCCCCAAACCCATGGAGTTCCTGCCTCCCACCGGATGGGGAGCACTTCTGGGGATTTCTTAGAGACGTTTGCCTGGGCTGCTCCCCCAGGACGCCTCGTAGCGCCCTCACTGAGGACGGGTGTCGGCAGAGAGCCCCCAGGGACCGGCAGCTGCAGAGGGTGCTTCCCTGGGGCTCCTCGAGGTTCCCTGCAAATGTGCGCAAGGCGTGCGAGGGGACGGGGTGCCCGAGCCCTGCACGCGGGTCCTCCACTGGGCTCCTCCCCGCAAAACCTGGGTTCCCACATTCCTTCGCCCACCAGGTGTTTACGGACCTCTCCTGTGCGCCAGGTGCCAGCGCCGATGCTGGGTGGCCAGGAGGAGGTGAGACAGGGTGGCAGAGACCGGACTGAGCCTCTGGGGGTGGGGGGAGCCTTTGGGGGAGAAGGCACAGCACGTGCAAAGGTCTTGAGGGGGGACCATGCTCAGAGCGTTCGAGCAGCAGCCAGTGTGTCTGGAGTGGCATGGTGGAGGGTGTGGGAGTTGAGGTCACGGAGGTAGGGAGGGCCTGGTCATGCCAAAGACTTCACGATACCCGGTCGTGGTTACTTAGTGCTGTGACAAAATAACAAAGTGAAGGGCGAAGACAGGCATCTCTAGAGTGACGTGGGAGGGAGGGTCGCTGATCAGAAGACGGTGGGGCAGAAGCCTGTGTTAAGTGAGGGAGCAAGACCTGAGAATACCTGGGGAGGAGGAGCACAGCGGGAGGGGGATCGGCAAGTGCAAAGGCCCTGGGGTGGAAATGCGCCTTCATGTTTGAAGGGCAGCAGGGAGACGGAGGAAACTGGGGTGGAGGGATGAGGGGTGAGCATGGGGGAAACAGAAGTCCATGGGTAGGCACTGGCTGTATTAGGTAGGGTAAGGAGGTTGGATTTACTCTGGGCAAGGCAGGAGCCACAGGGGATCGGGGGCAAAGGGCAAACAGGATCGGGCGGGGTGGGAGAGGCAGCAGGAAGACCAGCTTGGCGGTGGGACCCCTCTCTGCCCTGGCGTGGCCAGGCCGGGCTTCCGTCAGAGCAGATGTCCAGGGGGCTCGGAGGACTGTGTTTGACCCTTCGCCAGGCTGGGCCCCAAGAGGGTGGAGCAGAGAGAGAGAAGGCCAGCCCCCCTTCCGGGGGACCCGCGGGCAGCATCCTCTTGTCCAGGGCAGGAGGATGTTCTCACTGCCTCGAGGAAGCGGCGCATCCCACATCAAAAGGGGGCCCAGGTGGCTCTCACGCTCAGGCGCCGTGGGAACACTGCTGCCCTGGGTTCTCGCGGGGGGCCTGCAGATTGAGAGGGGCTGGGGGCCACCCGGGACTGTCCCCCAGCTCACTGAGAAGTAAATAAAAAGCAGCCCCACCGCCATGCCCCACTCACAATCCTCTTCCCAGGAGCAGGGCTGCCTTTTGTAACCCAGGGCTCTGGTTTTTAGGGAGTGCCAGAAACTCTAAGGCACCCGAGACCTAAAGCCTTCCCCTTTGGGGCTCCCCTTCCCCACCCTGCTGCCTAACTCCCAGGCCAAAGGCTCAGCAGGACCAGGGGCATGAGCTGGACCAGACTCTGGGCATTCTGCAGACCTGGGGCAGCACTCTGTCACTGATTGGTAGAGGCTGCCTAAAGCACTGTGCTGGAGATTCTGCTCAGCTTGAGAGTGTGCTGCGATCCACTAGTGATGTCTGCCACAGGCAGAGCCCAGATATGGGATTACACATGCTAAATAGTTCTCTTTCCACCCGTGTTACAGAGAGCCCTGGAGAGAAGCAGGGGTGTTTTTTTTCATGAGACAAAAGGGAAGGAGGAGGGTGGGGAGACCTAGAGATGTTGGCAGTAGTCTCCCATAGAAGCATTCGGAAGGACAGGCCAGGGAAGAGGGTAAGCTTGAGGTGCATGCCTCTCTGCTTTCCTATAACCTTATGGGGAGACATAGAAATAGGGTGGGGTGGTGACGCCCCCAGGAAGGCCCTGGAGGATCATAACAGACCCTGAGAAGACTCGGAGGGATGCCCCGGCCCGTCTCTGGGGCTCCAGCAGGCTGCAGGGCGGGGAACATTTAAGACTCTCCGCCCTGCACCAAAGTGAGCTTCGCATGCTTTCACTCACTGAACCCTCACAAGACTCTATCCTCATTACAGATGGGGAAACTGAGGCACGGCACCTTCCCCCCCACACACACACACCTCAACTGACCAGACCCTGGGGCCCCAAGGTGCCAGCCCTCCCACTGCACCTCCCTTAGGAGCTGTGCCCTGTGACGCCAGGTCACTGAAGTGTCCGGGGACCCTGACGTGTGCTCCAGACACGACCCTCAGAGGGGCGAGGCCGACCCCGATGAAGCCTGTGTGTATTGGCCGAGCAGCCGGAGCCGAGGGGGTGTGTGCTGGGTGTGTGTGTGTCTTACCGTGTGTGTGATTCTATGTAAAGGGTGGGCCTCCCAGCTGAACATCTGTGTGTCATGGTGGGGGACTGTGGGTCACAGCACACCTGCCCAAGTCCCCATGTGCAGGTGGCAGGGTCCCCTTACAGGCTGCACAGTTCAAGATGCTTGCGAGGACCGAGGTGCATTTCCCCTGAATTTGCCGTCTGTTCTTTCTCGGCGATGTGAGTTTGGGAGGCGGCCCCGGCCGGAGGTGTGCGGCTCTGCACCAGCCAGCGACCTTCGCCGACCAAGTGTCCTCGCAGCGTGTGCACACATGTGTCCTAGCTCTGGTGTGTGGTGTGCTCCCTGGGGGGGTATGTGTGTGTGCTTGTGTGGTATTCCTCATGCAGAAGTGTGTGTGTCCAAATCACAGGGCGAGTTTCCTGACATTTTTCATGTGCATCTTTGCACATACCCATGCCTGTCATGTATTCCCTGGTGTGTGTGTGCA
The DNA here is from genome assembly GCF_004126475.2 of Phyllostomus discolor. Lineage (NCBI taxonomy): Eukaryota > Metazoa > Chordata > Mammalia > Chiroptera > Phyllostomidae > Phyllostomus > Phyllostomus discolor. Next base: position 46,835,068 of record NC_040915.2, read on the forward strand.
TGCAGACATTGTGTGGCATATTCCCCAAGGATCTGTGTGCCTGTGTCTGTATTTGTGTGGGGGGAGGGGTCTCCATGGAGAGTGTGTTTTGTGTGCCTGTGTGTGTACACGTATGGGGGGCATGTTCCTGGGGGCATGCCTGTTTGTGCAGTGTTCTCCACGTATGTGTGTATATCCGTATGAGTGTGTGTGTGTATGCACACAACACACGTTCCCCAAGGGACCATGTGTGCGTGCGTGTGTGTGTGTGTGTGTGTGTGTTTCTGGACCCACTGCAGCTGCGCTCAAGCCTGCCAAGCGTCCTGTCTGCCTGAAGCCAGAGCCCTGGTGCCAACGGTGCCTGCCAGGGCCAGGTGACAAGGCAGCCTTGGCCAGGCTCAGTCCTCAGCCGGCAGGCTAAGGGGGCTGTGGCAGCTTCTCCCCCAGCCGTCACTGCCCATCCCTTCCTGCACCCCGTCCTGGCCCAGCCCCCAGGCCCCTCAGGCTGCCCCTGGCTTTCAGAATCCAGCGCTTTATCCAGACGTGTCCGTCCCGGGACGGTGCCCACTGACCGCTGAGCACCGGCGTGAGGGCTCCCGCAGGCACCCCGCACCGATCACAGCAGCCTTCCTCGTGCAGCACCCCCAACGGCCCCAGGGGCGAGGCGCTGCTGTCCCCGTTTCACAGAGAAGGAAACCGAGAGTCACAGAGGTTGGGTGTCTGGCCCCAGCTCCTCACGGCGATGCATTTACGGTTTCCCTTCCGAGGGCAGGAGAAGTCACACCGCGGTGTGGTGGGCTGAGGTGCAGGGAGGCGAAACTACTCCCCCAAGATGCCACAGGGACAGTGGTGATGGTGACAATGATGACTAATGCCATTAGAGCCTTTATTGGGTCCTGGGAGTGGTGCTTGGCCCCTGGTCCCTGTGGAAGCTTCTTTGGCTCTTCACAGCCAACAGAAGCAAGGTGCCCCCCTCGTCGTGAGAAGGGTGATGCCGTGCAGGGTGTCACCCGGCTGGCTCGCGGTTGAGCCGAGACATGAAAGCAGCTGTGGCGGATTCCAAAAGCCGGAGCTCTCTGGAGGCGGGGTGGAGAGGAGACGCAGACCACGTTTTCCCAGGGTCTCTTCATTTGAAGAGAAGACAGTGCCTTCGTCTCAGGAGCTGACGTCCGTAGGCACTGCAGAGGCGAAAACAAAATGTTCTTCCTCGAGTGTCTTTGGGAAACCTGGGTTCACCATCGCTCCCCCTTAGCCGGGAGTCATCAGGGGCTTTAATATGTGCTCGTACAGATTGTGCGTTTCCCAGGAGGGAGACTTCCAGGTGTTCCCTAACGTGCCGAGTCCCTGGTCCTCCTTTCCCAGACCTTTGATGGGGCTTGGTGCTTCCCACCACAAACTCTGAGAGGATGTAGGAGCAGCCCGCTAACAGCTGGGTTCCAGGCCCAGTGGCCGATGACGGGGACCCTTTGGAGCCAAGCGCGCCCACCAGGGGGAAGGCCAGCTGTGGAGTGGGGCAGAGTCGGTACCAAGTCTGGGGGTCCATTCCATCATAACCCCAGCGGGGTCCTGGTGACACCCCGCCTTATCACGGAAGGATGTCAGCGTTGGCATCGAGTTCCCTGGGGCTCGTTCTGGGTGTCTGGGACGGGCACAGAGGGGTCGGGCTGTGCCCAGGGGCCAGAGCCGGAAGGCAAGCCAGGGTCCTTTGATCCTCTGACGTGGGGGCCGGAATCCAGCTGCAGCCTCTTCTCTCCTCCCCTCAGGGTCCCCGCGCTTCCAGTGAAGAACTTGAATGGTACCGGGCCAGTCCACCCGGCCCTGGCAGGTGAGGTCCAGCCCAGGACCCGAAAGGAGGGCGGGGCCCAGGAGGAGGCAGCTTCACCTGTAGACCCCTTGACTCCACCCCTTAATGAGCTGGTGGGAGGGGCCCGGAGGAAACGCCCTCGCCCCTTGGGCCCTGGGCCCCGGGTGGGCTGGGCCTGCAAAAGGTATTCCACTTGGCTTTAACCTGGGGTGAGGCCCAGGTGTGCGGCCCAGGGCCTACCCAACTCATCCAGCTCAGGACCCCATGATCCCTGGGCAGGTGGGCGGAATCTGAAGCAGAGTCTCCAATGATTGGAGGATGGGACTGCTGGGTGGGCGGGGCATGGAGGGCTCTTCGCCCCTGACTGCCCAGGCCACGCCCCCAGGCATGACCGGGATCCTGCTGTGCGCCGCCGGGCTGCCTGTATGCCTGACCAGGGCCCCCAAGCCCATCCTGCACCCACCGCCAGTGAGCAAGAGCGATGTCAAGCCCGTGCCCGGCGTGCCTGGGGTGTGCCGCAAGACCAAGAAGAAGCACCTCAAGAAAAGTACGCCCCCCTCCCGCCGCACCCTACCCTGACCCCTGAACTTAACCCCACTAACCTACGACCACAAGTCCCCTGACCCCTCAGCTCCAGTTTGTTCTGGGGACTTAGGACTTCTCCTCCATCTCCTGATCTCAACTCCCGTTTCCCTGACCCCTTCTGCCACAACACTTAACCCCTGCCAACCCCACCTCTCTGACCCCTGACTGACTCCATCCCGAGCCAAGGCCTCAGGGTGCCCTCAAGCCCAGGCCCCCTTGTCCTTGCAGGCAAGAACCCTGAGGATGTGGTGCGGAGGTACATGCAGAAGGTGAAGAACCCGCCCGACGAGGTGAGTCCGCCAGGGGGCGCGCTGGGCGGAGGGCCCTCCCTCCGCCGCTGCCTCTCCCCTCCCCCGCCGTTGGTGGGAAGTCCTCGAGGTTCTGAGTGTCCCAGCCCCTTCTCCCAGTTTGTGGGCTTGCCCTTCCGCTTCCTTTACAAAGCCTTTTGATAAACAGAAATGCCGAAACGTCGTAGAATCACGGGCATCGATCTTTTGGTGATCAGCAGTTTTCGTATCTTATTTTCACCCACATGGTTTTTTTTTTTTAAAGTTTTGCTTTTGCTAGTTTGCCCTTCGTGTCTCGGGAGGGGGTGCGAGGCAACCATAGATCTGAATCTGATCTATAGGGAGGTCCTCTCCCTGGGACAAATGGAAGGGGCGGTGTCCTGCCCGACCCCGTGCTCCGTCCCCCCTCCGTGCCCTCCCCGCAGGACTGCACCATCTGCATGGAACGGCTGGTCACCGCATCCGGCTACGAGGGCGTGCTCCGGCACAAGGGCGTGCGGCCCGAGCTCGTGGGCCGCCTGGGCCGCTGCGGCCACATGTACCACCTGCTGTGCCTCGTGGCCATGTACTCCAATGGCAACAAGGTGAGCCGGTGGGGATGGTGGGCGGGGAACAGGCAAGGGAGCCCTGAGGGGCCGGGACACCTGGGGACCTCATCCGCAGCCTCCCCTGCCCCAGGATGGCAGCCTGCAGTGCCCCACCTGCAAGGCCATCTACGGGGAGAAGACGGGCACGCAGCCGCCTGGGAAGATGGAGTTCCACCTCATCCCTCACTCGCTGCCTGGCTTCGCCGACACCCAGACCATCCGCATTGTCTATGACATCCCCACAGGCATCCAGGTGAGCCCCCCTCGGACCCTGACCCCAACTCCTGTGACCCCTTCTGAGGCCCCCACCACCCGTCTGTGGTGCAAGCCCCTGCTTCTCCGCCCACAGGGCCCTGAGCACCCCAACCCAGGCAAGAAGTTCACCGCAAGAGGCTTCCCGCGCCACTGCTACCTGCCCAACAATGAGAAGGGCCGGAAGGTGGGTGCAGGGCGATGGGCCAGGGCCCCGGCCACGGGCAGCCCGGCCTGTGATGCTCATTATCCCCAGTCCCAGCTCTCGCATTCCTCCCCACACCAGCGGTGACCACAGCCCCCTAGCGTGTGTCCAGCCCTGCCAGGGCCTGCTGAGGCCAAGGCCTTGACTGGGTTTTACAGATGAAGAAACAGAGCCCCAGACAGAACCAATAACCGGCCCAGGTCACACAGCTAGCCAGTGGTGGAGCCTGGATTTGAACCCAGGCATTTCCGGCTCTTCACCACCTCACTATAGATTTTGTCTGCTTTTACTTTCTGCTTTTCGAGAGGAGCCAGAAATTCTGATTTTCAGGCGAAATCTCCAGGTTTTTAAATATTGCCAGTGAAGTCACAAAGCGGCTGTTTAACCCAGTGTGAGGTCCAGACCGAACACGGCAGAGGCCATCGTCTTGAGGCCCTTCCTTAGCCCCAGAAGAAACAGGCCCAGAAACTGGCGAGAGCTTTCTACTGGGAGAGTCAGTCCAGGGAAGGCAGAGGCCAGGCTGGGCAGCCACGTGGCACCCTGCTGGGCGGGCTCAGGTGGTCCTGAGGGAGCCAAGGTGTGGCAGAGAGGGGAGGGGCTCCAGCCCTGGGCGGGGCCTGCCTGTGACCCCGCTCCTCCACCCTGCCCTCCAGGTGTTGAGACTGCTCATCACTGCCTGGGAGCGGAGGCTCATCTTCACCATCGGCACGTCCAACACCACCGGCGAGTCGGACACCGTGGTGTGGAACGAGATCCACCACAAGACCGAGTTTGGATCCAACCTCACGGGCCACGGCTACCCGGACGCGAGCTACCTGGACAACGTGCTGGCCGAGCTCACAGCCCAGGGTGTGTCTGAGGCCACGGCCAAGGCCTGAGGCCCCCGGCTGCCCACCTTCCCTCCTGCTTTACCCCTTGTCTGGCACAGGCCTTCCTCTGCCAGGTGTGTCCTCCTGGTGGCCCAGGTTCGGGACTAGGGAGGAGCCTGAGGAAGAAGCCAGAAGCATTCCAGAGATTTGGCTGGTGGCCCTTGAGAGTGATGGGAAGACGGCAGGCCAGCCAGCTCCGACCCTGAGAGGGTTGCAGAGAGAGTACCAGAAACCACAGCGACCTCCCTACCAAAAAGACGGAGCCCCACCCCTCACACAAAACACACATGTCCTGTTGAACACATGCACGCACACCCACGTGCCTCGACTTACCCCCAAACCGGGGGGAAGAGACAGAAGACCCCTGTGACACCCCACGTGGATCCCATCTGTGTCTCTTATCACATCTGCACAGGCTTGTCTGCCAGCAGGAGAATTTGTGTCAAGCACTTAGGGACATGCTTTAGCTCCAAGGAGAAAAAGGGGTGCTTGGGAAGCTCCGCTGACCCCCATCTCTGTCATCCATCTCTGTCCCCAGATTTTTTAACGGTTTTGCAAAGGGGCGGGCCAGAGAGGAGGTCCTAGAGGTATCTCACTTTGTGCTTTCGTCTCCTCACCCTCCTGGGACCCTGACGTCCTCCTCCTCCTCCCCTCCCATGCCCAGGCCTTCCGTCTGTCCCCATAAAGGCCCTGTTCTCTTTGCCTCCCCGCCCCATCCGCTCCATCACATCGTTCCCAGTGTCAAGACCCAAAGGCTGGCGTTTCTGGCTTCAGGAGGGAGAAGAGGAGGCCTAGTTCAGGCCAGCAGGTCTGAAAAGCAGACTGGAGAGCAAAGAGTCCATTTCCCTTACTTGGAAGTGGGCAGCGGGGTGGCTGATGGTCTCGGCCAACCAGGGGCCTGTTGCCCAGGCAACTCACCAGCTCCGCCTCTGTTGATTGGCTGCCTCGGTGGAAGTCAGCCAAGATTTTAAAGGGATGCCAGTGATTGCTCTTTTGAAAACCTACCAGTCCCACTGTGGGTGGAGAAATAAACGGTCTTTCTCCTCCTCGTCCTGTCTATTCCTGCCAAGGAAGGGGGGTGGCTCTGTTCTTGGGGACCTTTGGTTTACCCCATGGAGCAGCTTGCAGCAAATGACGCCAGGATCATGACCTCTTCCCGCCTTGCGCAACTGGCGGTGTGGGGGTCCCCATAATTCTCTTGTCCCGCAGCAGGGGGTGTGATGGCGGCAGAGGCAGACCCTCCCATTCCTAGTACCTAAGCGAGCTGAGGTTCAAGTTCTGGTCTCGGGCACAGGCGCCCGGCAATGCACACGATGCTCCCTGGTAAAATTGCTAGGAATGAGGAACTCGGGCTGGGAGCCAAGGGCCTCTGGGAAGATATGGGAGAAAGCCGGGAGACACCATGATCAGCTCTTTGGAACCCCAGAGCCCCAGCCTCTGCCCTTGGGGAGGAGGGCCGGGTTCTGTGTAGGGAAAGACGGGGACCAGGACCTGGAACAAGCTTTGATCGGCCTTTGCAACGTCCCAGAATGCCCAGATGGCTGTTGTGGATGCTGCGGCTCCGAGCGACCCCTACTGGCCATCCATGGGATAGCGCTGCATCCTGGTCCACCTTCTCCCCAGCCAGGTAGGTTCAGTTTCCTGTCCCACGCTACAGTCACACAAAGCCAGAAAAAAAAAAAAAAAAACAAAAAAAAACCGAGTTCCTGGAGCCCCTTCCAGTTCTGACTGTTGAGTGTTTCCAAACATCGCATCCTCTGTGGTTCGTTCTCATACTCTTTCCCCAAAACCCTTGTATACACAATCGCCCAGCCCTGTGATCCTCAAATCTGACGTTCATCCACATCACCTGCGGAGCTTGTTAAGAACCCTGACCCCTCCTCCCCACACGCCTTCAGATTCTGATGCAGTAGGTCTGGGTGGAGCCCAGGGGTCTGCATTTTTCTAGCAGACACCCCAGGGTGGCAGTGGGCGGGGGGAGCCTTGGGCCAGTGCGTGAAACTTCTCCGTGGTTCCTGAGCTACCTCTATGGAACCACATTGGAAAAACCACACATCTAAGGCAGGGCAAATTGAGGCTCAAAAAGGGGCAAGGAGCCTGGCCCAGGGTCTCCCAGACTCCAACGGTCTGAGTCTTGCTGGTCGGGCCCCCAGCCTGAAGGCACCTGATTCTGAAAGCCTGTGGTTAGGACCATCAGCCAAGGGCAGGGGTCAGGAAGATTCGTGAGGTCACAGAGACTGGCAGACATAGTAACAGGAAGGGCTGAGTAGGTTTAGTGCTTGTCAGGGGCAGCAAGGCCACATGGGCACTGGGGATGTAGTTACAGCTGTATCCAGCAGCTCAAGGTCAGGCTGGCCGCCTCGGCGTGGGGGGAGGCCAGTCCTGGGAAGCAGCAACCTCAGGCTGAGCCAGGAGAGTCGGACTCCTCACCCCGGTCACTTCGGTCTGCCCCAGCCCGGAGTGAGACTCGGTCAGTGCAAGGCTGGCCCCCTGCGCCCATGCCTCGGGGTTGGGGCCTGGAGCACACGGGACTGGGCAGTCTCCGGCAGCCCCCCAGTCACAGCATCAGTGAGGTACAGCACAGCCAGGAGGAGACTCCGGGGCCAGGGCACTCTGAGACGGGTCCAACAGCTCCTTACTCTTCCTCCTGGGCTGCCTGTGGCGTTTCCTCAGGGCCCAAGGGGACCTGGGGCCACCTTCCCCTGCTCCTGCCACTGGAAGTCCTCATGGGCTCTGTCCAGGTCTTCGAGCACCTCCAGCAGGCGGCCAGCTGCTTCTCTCTGCCGGTCCAGGGCCTCAGGACAGGTCCCTGGGAGGGAGGCAAGGGGGCCACAGGGGCTCAGCCGGACCAGGGAAGGTGGTCCAACCCATGCCCAATGGCTTCCTCGGGCTCCAGATTTGTCTTGTGCCCCGAGAATCCTAACAGGTGCCAGAGCCCCGCCCCTCCCCCCACACAGCCCCCTGGCCTGCGGGTGGACTGGAAACAGGACAGTGATTTGGAGGGCACAGGGGTGCACTTGGCAAGTGATGGGAGGTACCAGAGAGGGCAAAGGAAAGGGACCCCCTCAACTGAACCCCTACCTTCCATGGACCCGGAGTCCCTCCCCGCGTCCTCCTCCGGACTGGTGTCCATGCTGCAGTCCCCCAGGAGCTTCATCCTGGATGGTGAGGGGGAGACAGACAGGGCTGACCCCCGAGTCCCCGTTTCCCTCCACCCCGGAGCGCCTCTGCCGGTTGCAGGGGACGCCGCAGGTTCTCACTCGTCGGCACCACCGACATCCTCATCACGGCCAACGTTCACAGAGTCCCAGACATGACTCCAGGCCCTTCCCGTGGACTAACTACCACGAGGAACTTGTTTGAGGCCGGCACTTCCTGTTAGCACCGAGATACTGATGGTCACCGAGACAGAGAGGCAAAATAACTTATCTAAGGTTTGCGGCATCACTATAGTTACCGTTTACTGAAAGCTGACTCTGCAGCTTTACCTGCATGAGCGCGTTTGATACTCGGGACAAGCCCAGGAAGCGGGCACTGTTACTAACCCTGGTTTCCAAAGGAGGAAACTAAGGTACAGAGACGATAAGCGACTTGCCCGAGATCACACAGCCAGTAAGAGGCCAGGGCAGGATTTGAACCCACTCTGCAATGAGCTGGAGCAAATCTCTGCCACCGAGTAAGTGACCCTGAGGCCGGGCACGGGGAGGAACGCATCCAAGGTCTGTTCCCCTGTCTCTGGAGGTGCTAAGAGATGCTAAGATCCAGGTATGCACCAGGGCCCGCCGGAGAATGCTTCGCCATCCTCACCTTGAGCTTGCCCCTCCCCTGCTCCAGCCTCAGCGGATGCACATGGAAAGTGACTAAATGAACGGAGGAGGCCCCCGTGGCCATGAGGGGCGCAGTGGGAAGAGCGGGGCACCCACCTGAGCTGGTCCCGCCCCAGGAGCAGCTGCCGATACACCATCTGGGTCTCAGCGTCGGGATCCAGCGGGTCCCTCCAGTCCCCCAGGGTGACGGCCGAGTGTGTGCGGCTGCAACCAGCAGCTGAGGGGACACAGCACCGTCAATGACTCCTCCGATTCCCCTTCCAGAAGCCCCCAAGGCAGGTTGTGGCCAAGCCCCGCCCCTCCTGCCTCTCCAATGGGTCTGCAAACCCTACCTCCTTCCAGGCCCTTGCCTCCACCTTCCCGGGGCAGAGCGGTGGCCTCCCCTGTCTCCGGCCTCCTAGCACAGTCCAGGTGCAGCCGGGCTGAGCCACGCTAACCCTTCTGCCCCTCTGTCTCCAGCCCAGGCCTTTGCTCTGCCTGCAACATTCTTCCTGATCCTACCCCTGAACCCAACTTTGCAGCTTCACTCCTATTCATCTCAGGTCACATCTAAGCAGCACCTCCTCCAGAAAGCCCTCCTTGATCTCCAACCCTGGGGCTGGGTCAGAGGCATTCTGTGGAGTCTCAAAAGCCTCATCTGGACACTTAGGAAGCTGCATTACAATGGCCTGGTCAGTCATTTGTCTTCCTTGAGAGCGAGCCCGATGCCCGTCTGTGTACCGCCAGACACCTGGCACACAGTGGGTGCTTACCAAAAACAATACCTCACGTTCAGTCTTCACGAAACCCTAGGAGGTAGCACTGTTATCGACCCCACTTCAAACTTGAGGCAGAGATTGAGACAGAGAGAGGGTTACTTGCTCCACGTTGCACAGCTAGCCCCGACAGCTGATTGACAGGTGCGGAGGGCGGAGCCTGAGCCCGCCCCGCCCCCTCACCTGAGCGCTCCGCCTGGAGGCAGCAGGTCCAGCGGGAGCTGCGGAAGGCACCCGCGTGGCAGGAGGCCAGCTTGTCGGGATTGGGGGCGCTGGCCTTGCGCAGGGCCGACAGCCATTGGTTGAGGTCGTTCACGTTCTGCAGGGAGTGGGGGGGAGGTTGCGGACCGGAGCGAGGCGGGACTCGAGGGACGTCCCCCGCCCCCCAGCCTTGCTCTGCCTCACCTTGCACTGCAGGTAGGTGGTGTGCAGCGTCCCCGAGCCGTCCTGCGTCATCACCTGCATCACGTGCGGCAGCTGGAAGGCGCCTTCCTCCACGCGCTCCACGGCGCGGATGTGGGACACCGGGATGGAGGAACGCGTCTGGGAGAGGGGAATGTAGGGACAGGGCGGGCTGAAGGCGGTGGTGGCTGGGGTGTGGGGCCCCGGGGACAGCTTTCCTCGGGGTGCATGCATCACGCGGTGTCCCCAGGGGTAAGGACGTTCAACCTCCTGTATCTGTGATCTGTGTGCACATCCACTCAGCTGTTCCACGAGCCCCGAAGTCCTGCCCCATCCCTCTGTGAGTGACAACTCCACGGGCATCAGTTCCCAACACCACCACCACCATCACCACCCACCCAGCTCGTGGGATGTGGTTCTAAGCATTTCACATGTATCAACTTATTTCATTGTCCCAGCACATTTCTGAGGCCGGGTCTGTTATTCTCCCCAATGTGCAGAAGAAGCTGAAGCACAAGAGGGTACATGGCCCTCCCGAGGTCTCTCGCCGGGTGGAGCCAGAATTAGAACCCAGGGCACTGAACTCTAGAATGGGCAGCGCTCCGGTGTGAGCTGTTGTTACGTACGGCGCTCACGCAGCAGTGGGCGGATCCCTGCACCCGCCCGTCTGTGCCAGACTCGAGAGGCAGCCCCATGAGAGCAGGGACTCTGTCTTGTTTACTGCTGCATCTCCACGCCCAGAGCACTGCATGGTGCCCCCGGGGTTCTCAATAAAGGTCTGATGAGTGAGTGAGTGAGTGAGTGAGTGAAGGAATGCTCGGGAGCATGCGCCTGGCCACCCGGCCTGTACCTGTGCAGTATGTGGGCACAGACCCGGCTGGGAACACCCGAGGGTGCGTGAGCGTTGTCCTTGCCCTGTGCGGGTCCACGCCTGGAGGGGGTGTCGGGGCCACCCCGAGTGTAGGTTCTGAAGGGCGGTTGATGGTGAGGGTGTGTGTGTGTGTATGCCTGTCCCTGGCCTGGATGCACACTGGCCCAAGGGTGTGAGCGGAGCCTGGCCTGAGCATTTGACCTTGCCAAGCTGCTGTGGGGCCTTGCACGAGTCCTTGCCCCAGCCTGGGCCTCCGTGTCCCCCTGGGTGCAAAAAGGCTGCTCTGTGAAGGTCGGGGGGGGGGGGGCGCCACTGGAAACCCCTCCACAGTGAACTAGAGCCCCACCTGCCACTCGGGGCTCTTGGAGTAGGAGAGGGTCTCCCCGCTGAGCCAGAAGTAACGCTTCTTGAAGGCAAAGCACGTGGCCAGACTGGCGGGCGCCTCCTCCTTGCGCTTCAGCAGGTAGCCTTCTCGGACGGGCACCGAGGGCGAGACCAGGGCCTTGGCTGGGCCCCCAGCTTCTGGAAGTGGGGAGAAGGGACAGTGAGCCCTTCCTGCCCAGGCTCGGCCTACCCTGGCAGCCTGTCCAGGGCCTGGTGGATGAGCATGAAGCTCTGTTCCCCTAGAGGCAAGAGGATGAGTCACTTATGGCCGGGAGGGGGGGGAAGGGGGGCACAAACTTGGCCTTGATGATCCCGCTCCAGCCTGAGGGATCTGCAGGCCGCTGCGCAGGCAGCCAGCAGGGGGAGCTACGTCTATGGAGTCAGCCGGGGGAGCACCTGAGACGCAGCCATCCCCAGGGAGCCCAGACTCCGGCTCCTCGCTGGCACCACAGGGACCCCACTGGCCACAACCAGGGTTCAGTTGCAACAGGTCGCCCCTGTGTGGCTGGGACCCAACTGTCTCATGACCTGGGCCCCACACTGTGATGGACTCAACCCCAGCTCTGCTCGAAGCTGTCCTCTGGCTCCATTCCACTCCAAGGCGCAGGCACAGCTCTTCTCGCTGCCAACAAAGCCCCACCCAGACTGGCTCCTCGCCCCCCCTTCGCTCTCCCTCACCCACGCTTCTTCACCGGCCTCCCCACTGCCGCTCTCTGCCCCCGCCTCAGGGCCTTTGCACATGCCGTTCCGGCCTGGAACGCTGTTCCCCGGGATGCTCACGGCTCACTCTCTGTACTGTGAGATTTACTTCCACTCTAGTGAGACTGCTTCTGGCTACCCTAGCTGGAGGGTTGACCTGCTGTGCCCCAACATTCCCTGCCCCCCTTTTCCCTTGTCTCCTCGGCACTTCCTAACACGCCATGATTTGCTCATTCATCTCCTTTACAGCCTGTTGTCTCCGCTAGAATAAAGCTTCCATGAGAGCAGGAGTTCCTTCCGTCTCTCTCACCGGCTTCCCCGGCACGCGGAGCAGTGCCTGTGACACAGGAGGCGCTGGATAGATGGCTGCCGATTGCGTGAACACCAGGCCACAGTCCCTGCCCGCAGGGGGGGTGGCACAGTGGGTGCCAGGAAATGTTAGCTGACTAACTCGCTGAAGCAGCGGTCCCGGTCTTGGTGCTGGGGGGGGGTGGGGTGGGAAGGGGAGGTAGCAGGGCAGGTCCCAAGGGCCCAGGGGAATGACTAGCCGGACAGGGCAAGGCCACAGGAACTCACCCTCCTCCCCCTCCACATCCACCAGCCGGTCCAGGAAGTCTCTCACACGCGAGATGCTCTGCAGAAGGAAGGGGTGCAGGGGGGCCATCCACAGCTCCTTGCCCTGGCCCAGCTGCTGGCCCAGGTTCCCAAGGCTTTGCACGGCCTGGATCGGAGAAGCAGGGGGTGCCGGGGCCAGGGTCACCGCAGGGCAGAGGGCCCTCCGGGCACCCAGGACCCAGACCCAGAGCCCTGGCTCCCCAGTCAGTGCCGACAGAAAGGAGACGGCTCATGGCGGTACCTGCTTTGGGCAATAGCTGTGTCTTCCTGTGGACGGATATACCACCCAGTGTCCATGCTACTCCGCTCCCTCCCGAGCCCAGGGCCCTCCCCCAGGACTGCCTGATCCTATCTCGCGTACCCTGGTCCCTGTCAGAACCTCCAAACGTGGCCACTTCACAAAGGAGGGTCCAATGAGCACTAAGGTGTGGAGGACGGCCCAGGTCCCCCCTGGAAGGGTAGGGTCTTTGCTCCCACAGAGGACATGAGAGAGCACAGCGGATGCCTTGGCACTCGGGGCCGACGTGACCGGTGGCATTTCAGACGGGTTTCCCCAGGGTCTCCTCTGGGTCCGGCCTCCCCGCCCTCCTCCTGCCATGGGCGGGCTGCCCTGGCTCGGACCACCCCGGGTGGGGGCACCTTGGCAAGAAGCAGCAGTGAGCGGCTGGTCTGGGGGTCTGCGTGCTGGTCCCGGAGGTCGAACAGCTTCGGGGTGAGGATGGCGGGCGCGAAGAAGCGCAGGAAGAGAAAGCCGCTTATGGCCAGGTACTTCACGTCCTGCCGAGAAAGGCAGCAGGTGAGGGGGGCCCCCCCGAACCCATGTCCACACTGGGGAAATGCAGGCAGCGAGGACTGTAGATGTGGGGGGGGGGCAGAGAAGGTGAAATGGGAGACAGACCAAGAGGCCATCCTGGTCTGCCAGGGGGGCTTCTGTAGGGGGGGGGGGGGGGCTGGGGAGCTCAGTCTTTCCATCTGGAAAATGGAGTCATAATACTAATACTGCACAGTCACATTTAGCCAGGCATCCTCAGGGATTGCCAAGGTCCCAGTCCTATAAAGAAAGCACCATCACTATTCCCATTTCACAGATGAGGAGGCAGAAGCTCAGAGATGCCGAGTGACTTGCCCAAGGCCACACAGCGGAGGCGTAAAGGAGGCAGGATTCCAACCCAGATCCATGGTTTATCATGAATAGCACCAGGCCAGGAACATCTCCACACACTTGTTTATGTAATCCTCACCCCCAGAAGTACTGTATCTCCATTTCACAGATGAGGCCCCTCTGACACCCAGAGAGCGAAGGGCATGGCCTCAGGTCTCACAGCTGAACCACGATGCAGCCCAGGCAGGATTTGAACTCTCAGCTCTCTGCCACACTGAGGCTCAGTAGTGAACCCGGCTGGGCTGGCTCCAGGGCCTGTCCCACGTGCACCCCCAGCCCCAGCCTCTTGCCCTGTACAAACCGGGAAGTACGGTGCCCGCCCACGTGAGTCTCTCGCCTGGCCACCTGCACGCACCAGCAGCAGGGACTCAGGAAGAGGGTGTGTCTCTGGGTGCGTGTGGCTCCCCCTAAGTCACGCCCCACTCCCCTCTCCCGCTCAGGGGGCTATATTTAGCCTGAGAATGTGCTCGGTGTTTATTGGGGAGCTGTATTTCCCCCTGAGACTGTACCCTCCCTGGGTGTGTGCCGATTCCCTGGGCCACCTCTACGTTGACAGCGACCCTGCCAGGGGCCGGGCACTGGAACTGTACAGAGGGCGGGTCTCTCTCTGCCCCTGCCTTGCTCGTCTGGAATCCTGAACTGCCCCCAAGGTCACCATCCCCCGCCTGCCACGTTCAAGGGTAATTTTAGCCTTTGACGTCAGCCCGTGACTTCCTCCTTTCTTGAGAAGGAGGAACAGGTGTCAGGAAGGCAGAGAAAGGGGCTCCCCTGGGTTCTCCTGACCGCACCCACCTCCGTGGGCCTGAGGAGGTCCCTGTTCCCGAGGCCTATCCCACCGTGGGGGCTAAGACCTGGGGACTCTCCGTGGTCTCAGACATTGGCTCCGCCCACAAGGGCTAGGCTGCCTGGGGAGCTGGCCTCCCCTTCCCTTCCCTTCCCTTCCCGCTCCGCTGCCACAGCTGTGTCCCACTTAGCACCTCTGCCAGCAGCCCGGGCGAGAGCCCAGCAAAGTGGGGCATAAATCAAGCCACGTCCCAGTTTGGAGGCCGCTCCTCCGTGGAGGCTGGGGTGGGGCGCGGGCAGAGAAACTTCAGCTGGGAGTCTGGAGGCCTTGGCCAAGGGTCTTTACGTCTCTGGGCCTCGGTTTCTCCACCTGTAAGCAGGGAGTGGGGAGCACCATGGCGGAAAACCAGGGCTCATAACGCAGGCTGCAGGGATGGGGCCATCACATCTCCAACACTCCAGTCTCGGACCCTTCTGCAGAGGGAACCGGAGTCTGAATTTCCGCTACCTCAGCACCAGGTAAGCTAGCTCCCTGTGACATCGTCGTTTGTGAGCAAGGATGACAGCCACCGGGAACTGGGCTGAGCACGACACCCAGGGGTCTCAAACTGATAACCTGCGGGCCGGTCCGGCCACATGGGTGTAATGATCAGCTCAAAGTGTTGTTGTTTTGGGGGGTTGTTTTTTTTTCGGTGAATTAGTGCCAACATTTTTTAAATGAGGGATCTCACATAAAATCCAGAATGTTGGCTTTAAGAGAAAAAAACCAAAACTCTGGAGAGCTGACAATTTTACATGGCAAGAATTGCCTGCAGCTGTCCCCTTGGGAAAGCTGTGGGAGTGCCCGTTTGCCGCAGTCCCTACCACTCCCTACTGCCCCACACCTGGACGGCTCTGAACATTTACCTCACCTGCCTGAACTCTGCAGCCCCTGAGTTTTCAACTTTTGTATCAACGTTGGGGAAGCACTAGCTCATGCAGGATTCACACTTCGACTTAATTTGGGGTGTGAACACCTCTCTGTCTCTCGCGTGGGCCCGGGGGCACACGCAGCTGGCACTGCGGAGGCACGCGCCGTGTGCCACACTATTATTTGGTGGTTATGAGCACACATCGTGGTGCCGGCCTGCCTGGCTGGGTGCCTGTCCCATCACTACCCCTTTCCAGCTGTGTAATTTCACGTCTCTGGGCCTCCGTTTCCTCCTCTGTGGAATGGAATAATATGGTGTGGATGTGAGGACTAGGTAAGGTAATACATACGCAAGACAAGGTCTGATCCATGCTGCATATAGTGTTGTTGCCATTATTATTATTATTATTATTATTATTACCACCACCACCCCTGGGGGGGGTCCCAGGCGCTACCGGAATGTCGTACCCACTTCCGCCAGCACGCAGAGTGCTTTAGGATGGCAGCCTAGTTTCGATCCCACCTCTGCCCTGACTCGCCACGTGACCTTGAATGAGCTCCTGCCCTCCCCGGCCTCAGTCTTCCCGCCTGCCCAATGGGAGCGCCCGGCCCACCTTGTGCTCCGCCCGTGGGAAGCGCTCTTCCACACGCCGGCGCAGCTGCTTGAAGGCCCGGCGCATGGCCGGCGGGCAGCGCCCCACGGAGCCCACGATGGCATCCACGATGGGCCCCAGGTAGCCGGTCAGCAGCCCCAGGCTGGCCTCCCGCACGTGTTCCTCCGAGGGTGTGCCCTTGAAGGAGAGCCTCCTGGGGAGCAAG
Source organism: Phyllostomus discolor (assembly GCF_004126475.2). NCBI lineage: Eukaryota > Metazoa > Chordata > Mammalia > Chiroptera > Phyllostomidae > Phyllostomus > Phyllostomus discolor. The sequence continues at coordinate 46,850,863 of NC_040915.2, forward strand.
CAGAGCGGCTCTGCCTCAGACCCCAGCCCCAGCCTGCTCCCCCAGGCTCAGACAGCACCCGCCTTCCCATCCCACCTCTGCAACCTCCCCTCCTGCCTATCCCACCGGCTCCTTGCTTCTGCTTAAACACACCAAGCTCATTCTCGTCTGGGAGCCTTTGTAGGGGCTGTTCCCTCTACCTGGGACACTCCTGCCCCCACATGCAGCTTAAATGTCACCTCCTCAAAGAGGCCATCCCTCCCTCATCGCACATGGTCACAGACCCTGGTGCAGAATGCATTTTCAGCTTAGACACACCAGCCACGCGCCTCCACCCCAGGGCCTTTGCACTTGCTGCTCCTCCGGCCTGGAACACTCTGCTGCATGTGACTTTCTCTCTCACCTCCTTCGAGTGTTTGCTTAAATGTCCCCTTCTCCGAGAGGCCGTCCCTGTGACCACCCCATGGAATGTCGTAAGCACCTGCTCCCAGCACTTCCCCGAGCCTCCCCAGCTTTATTTCCCTGCACCTCACTGGTCCCCTGCAAGAGCCTGCTTCTCTGGTTTATGCTCTGTCTCCCCCTAGGAGAGGGATCTGTGTCCCTCTATAGTCTGCTGTGACCTCAGGGCCCAGCACACAGTAGGTGCTCAACAATTGCTCTGTTGAGTGGATGATGGAGTAGCACATTTCCATCTGTATGTATCTTCCTTTCTACTTCCATCCAGGTGAGGGGTCTGTCTTCCCCCCCCCCCCGCCCAAGACAGAGCTCCCCAGAAGCGGGCTGGTGGGTCTCGGCCCCGCTGTGTCCTGGGCCCCAGGGAGCTGAGCCCTGGACTAGTGTCTCTGGCACTGTAGCATGTGATCCTTGTGGCCACCTGATGGACTAAGTAGCCCGATGGTTCCCGTGTAACAGGCAAGGAAACTGAGGCTCAGAGAGGTCACCTTGCAAAGAGCGGGCAGAGCCGAGGTGAGAATTCAGGACTCCCACGCAGGTCTAGCTACCACCCTGCACTGCCCAGGTGCTTGGATGCCCCTGTGCTCCATCCTTGCCAGGTGTGCTGGGAGAAGCCCACGCCCTGAGGTTTCACCGACAGACCCCGCCCTTCTGCTCAGGGCCTGGGTTCAAATCCCAGCTGTGCCACCTTAGGCAGGTGACCTCCCCTCTCTGAGGCTGTTTCCTCGTCTGATAAAGGGGCCCCGATGCCTGCCTTTGGGGTGGTTGGAAGGGGTGGGCAGCACTTGCCAAAGTAAAGGTTAGACCCCCTGCCGGCCCCACATAGTCCCCGATGGGTTGCCCAGCAGCCAGCTCTCGGGGCCTGGCAGGAACAAGCCCGCCCGCCCTGGCTGGAATGGAGAAGGGTCCTGGAAAGAGGAGCTGGCGGAGGTGTGGGATGACCTCCCAGCCACTGCCCTGCTTCCTCCACTCTCACCAAGGGCCGCAGGCCCCACCTGTGCGCGCAGGCCCACGTGAAGCCCGAAGCACCCCCCCCACCCCATCCCAGCAATACCCGGTACTCATGAAGCATTAGTTAGCGCTGGGCTGTGCGTGTGCACTGCAGTTCATTTTCACACCCTAGGGGGGTAAAGTGACTTGCACGCCAAGTGTGGCATGGCTGGGATTTGAACCCAGAGAGCTCAGATTTCCCTGTCCTGCCCGGAACCACTGACCTAGGCAGCCCAGGGACTGAGGTGCTCACAGGTGAGGCCAGGAAGTGGAATGCAGGGCTCCTGCAAGGGTGGCAGGGGGCACAGACCCAACCTGACAAGGCTCCGGGGGACGAGAGGGTGTCTGGGGGTCAGAGTTCACCCCCCGGCTCTGCTTACTTGGTGCGGCCCAGGTCCATCTTGCATGGGTCCAGTTCGATGTACTTCTTCTCTTCGAAGACTCGGCTAATCACCGGCTTCAGGACCTCGTGCAGATAGGGCATGCCCACGAGCTGGGGGTAGAGGGCACCACACGGGGCGGGGCTGAGGGTGAGGCCGGGGTGCGGCCAAGGGCTGGTGAGGTAGGCTTACCTGAGGTGCCACTCGGAGGGGGGTGCGGGGGGGAAAGGCAGGCACCCACCCTCAGCACCCCAGCTCGGCTACCCATGCCACCGGAAGCTAGCCGAGCTCTGAGGTCCCAGCGAACAATGGGGAGGGGCTCCCCCAGAGGAAGCCGCTGCCGGGTCCCCCCAGGCCTTTGCCTACTCACCTTCATGAACTGCTCCATTGACTTGGATGCCAGGGAGTTAGAGCGAAAGAGGGTGTTGGGGTCGGCTGGGAGGGCAGAAGGAAGTATTGGCTGGGACATGGGGGGCTGACCCAGCCCACCCCAGACCCGCCCGAGGGGGAGGTCAGGCTTCCTCCAGCCCCAGAAGTCGAGGAGACCTGCAACATCAGCTCTGTTCACAGGACAGCAGCCCAGGGTGGTTAAGCAAGCTGCCTAAGGTCACACAGCTCAAGAGTGACAAAAACCAGCTGGCTGGGATGCACAGCATGGGGCACCCTCTGCCCACGCGCACACACACACACACACAGGAGCCCCTGTCCTCTGCCTGAGCACCCTCAGAGGCCCCCTGCAGACTCATCCCTGGGGAGTGACGCCCGGGGTTCATGGGGGCAGCTCACTGGTCCGCGCCAGCTCACGCCGGGTGAGATAGTCCAGGAAAGGCCCAGCCAGCCCCTGGCCAGAATAGAGCTTCACCAGCTTGGTGGCGAGGTCCTGGCGGCAGTCCCCCAGGGTCAGCTCCTCCAGCACAGCCAGGGGGCTAAAAACGTCCTCCTGGACAAGGACAGAGGGCAGGAGAGGTGGCCTGGGACTCCCGGACTCCGCCGCAGAGGAGCCCAGACAGGTGTCCCCGGAGCAGGGGGAGGCCGGCACCCAGACCCTCCCCCGCCCCCAGTGCCAGCGCCCGTCCGACCACCCACCTCCGCCGGCCCCAGGGCGGACTCCATGAGCAGCTGCAGGAGTGGCTGGTAGCACCGAGAGGGCAGGACGCGGTCCTCGACGAGCCGCACCTTCAGCCGCAGAGCGCCCAGGCTCCCCCTGCCCAGGGTCAGACCACAGGTACATACATGTGGAAGCATGTACGGGCAGGCACGGAGGGCCAGGATGGGCGGGCGTGAACACAGGAAGGGAGCGTGGATGTTTGCCAAACAAGGTGAGTGTGGGCAGGTATGGGCAGGTGTGAACAGGTATGGACAGGTATAAACAGGAATGCACAGGTGCGGACAGTGTCAACATTGTGGCCAGTGCAAAGAAACGAACAGGACAGGGACAGTGTGGACAGGTGTGGGCAGGCGTGGAAGGACCCGGGGTTCTGATCACACATCAACACGTGTGAACAGCCACGTGCCCAGGTGGATGGGTGTCAGGGGAGCGCGTTTGGACCTGTGTAAACACACACTGTGAGGCGTCCGCACGCATCTGTTAAATGAATGAACAAAGTGACAGGGGGACAGCTTGGGGGCTGACGTGGGCACGGCTGAGGATGGCACCCAGCACGGTTCCAGCCTGGCCTCCTCCCTCAGCCCCGCATTTACCCAGAACCCTCCTCGGCTCCGGGAAAGGGCAGGAGACGGAACCAGCCGTTGGGTGGGTTCTGCTGCAGGACCTTCGGGGGGAACTCCACCTGCGGGGGGGAGGGGGCACGCAGACCCTCAGCCGGGCCCTGCCCCACCCCCCCCAGCCCCGGAAGAAGGGCGCAGGCTGCCCACCCACCCCCTTCCTCCCCCACCGTGTCCCATCCACAAACAGCGGTGCCGCTCCCTCCCCCAGTCCCACACGATGAGTCCTGCCAGGGCCCCGAGGGCCACCAGGGATGCTAATTAGAAGAAACTGAGGCTCAGAGACACGGAATGACATGCCAAAGGTCACAGAGCTCCTGGGGACAGCACGTGGGGCTGTGTGTCCTTTCAGCTCTGTGCATGGACACAAGTGCACCTGTCAAAGGGTCTCCAGACAGCCCAGAAGGCCCCCAAGCTCCACCCCCCTTTTAAAATAACTGTGCTGAAGCCCTGGCTGGCGTAGCTCAGTGGATTGAGTGTGGGCTGCGAATCAGTGTCGCAGGTTCGATTCCCAGTCAGGGCACATGCCTGGGTTGCAGGCCACGGCCCCCAGCAACCACACAGTGGTGTTTCTCTCTCTCGCTGTCTTTTTCCTTCCCTTCCCTCTCTAAAAATAAATAAATAAAATCTTTAAAAAAATAGAATAACTGTGCTGAGACTTCATTAGCGCCCCACGCAATTCACCCAGTTAAAGCGTATCATCCCATGGCATTCAGGAGCCTCAGGCTTGTGCGAACATCACTCCCAAGTTCAGAACGTTTCCTACGAGCCCCGCCAAGAACCTGTGCTAACCGGTTAGCAGCCACTCCCCCCACCCCCCAACCCCCGGCGACCTCTCCTATCAATGAAATCACATAATGTATGTGGGGTTTGGGGGCAGGAGGGCAGGCTCCTGTCACTCAGCATAATGTTGACACCCTGGTTGTGGTGGGCATCAGGACTTTGTTCCTTTTCACGGCCGAGTGATATTCCACTGGGTGGCCGTCTCACCTGTGTTCATTCGCTCGTCTGTTGGTAGGTATTTGGGTTCCCTCCACTCTGGCTTTTAATTACAAACAGCGCCCCTAGGAAGGCTCACGTACCCGTGTTTGTGTGGACAGGTGTGTTTTCACTTCTCGGTACAGATTTAGGAAGAGAATTGCCGGGTCACATGGGAACTCTTTTTCTCTTCTTCTTTTCTTTTTCCTCTTTATTGTATTTTTTTCCATTACCACTCGATAACTCTATCTTTAACCATTTGAGGCCCAGCCAGCGTTGCATGACCGAGCCTCCCTCTCACGTGCTCTAATCGCCTCCTTTTAAAAACGGCCACCCCTGGCCCCGGCTGGTGTGGCTCAGTGGACTGAGTGCCGGCCGGTGAACCAAAGGGTCACCGGTTTGATTCCCGGTCAGGGCACATGCCTGGGTTGCAGACCAAGTCCCCAATAGGGGGGCGCATGAGAGGCAACCACACATTGATGTTTCTCTTCCTCTCTTTCTCCTTCCCTTACCCTCTGTCTAAAAATAAATAAATAAAATCTTAAAAAAAAAAACAACGGTCACCCCTGATACCTCCACTACTGTGGAGAGGCAGGACCGATCCCACCGGTTGCAGAGGGGGGCTACGGAGGTTCAGGGGGAGACCTTGCCCCCGGTGCTTCTGGGAACAGGAGTTAAGGGCTCAGGTTCCGGAGTCAGAGAGACCTGCACTCAAGCCCTGGCTCTGCCCTGTCTTAGTCACAGTATGACCTTGAGAAAGGCACTGCACCTCTCTGAGCCTCAGTTTCCCCATCTGTAAAATGTGGACAACAGCCCAAGCCGATGAGGAGGGTGGCCACGAGGGTGAACAAGGTTGGGCCAAAGAAGCCCTCAGTGCAGGGCCAGCACACGGTCTGCCTGGGCACTCTCAGCTCAGAACCGGAGTCCGGGCCCCGGCCGTGAACTTGGGCAGCTCCCTGCAGCCTTGCAGGTCCATTACCCAGACCTGATGAGGTGGCCTGAGCACCCACCCTTCCGTGCCCCGGGAGACCCCGCCCTGCAACCCTTCCGTCCCCCCTGGAGGCCACGCGGAGCCACGGAGAGTGCTGGAGGGGCGCTCACCATGCCCAGGAAGTCATCCTTGCCCACCATGTCCCAGTCCCAGAGCTCCACCCGCAGTGGGGAAGGGGCGCCCGGCGTCTCCCGCAGCTCCAGCACCTCGTCCCAGTGTGGGAAGCGGGTCTTCTTGATGATCTGGGTGCCGGGGAGGGGGGGTACATGAGGGAGAGAGCTGACTGGGCCCCCTCCAGGTGCCCCGCTCTGTCCCAGCTGCCCTGCACCACTCACCGACGTCTCCGAGGTCTGGCTGCCCCAAAATACGCGTGCAAATGGGTCAGATGTGCCGGAGAGGTCTCGGGGGGCCAGGTCCCTGGGGGCAGATGAGGACAGGAGTGGGGGACACAGCACCCACAAGGACAAAGACCCAAGCTGGACCTGGGAACGGGGGCTCAGGGCAGGCCATTCAAATGCCGCTGGTTTCCAAGGCAATGACCTGCCTGTGGCAGGGACCTAGCGAAGGGCACCCCTCCCCATGCCCGTCCAGCCCCAGTTCTTCCTGTTGATGAAGGTGACCCTGTGGGGAGGCACCAGTAACGTCCCCAATGAGGAAACTGAGGCACAGAAAGGCCAAGTCCCACATCACAAAGCCCAGCAGGTGAAGGTGTCGTGGGTGGGGGAAGAGGGCCTCCGTTTCTTTGGAGCCCCTGGACGGGAGACCAGATGCCAGGGTTCAAAGCCCAGCTCTGAACCCTGCCCTGGCTCTGCCGTGCGTTGGCTGGGTGACACTGGGAAAATCGCTTCCCCTCCCTGAGCTTCAGCGGCCTCATCTGGGAAATGGGAATGATGACAGACCAGCCTCACGGGGCCACAGTTAAATGAGATAATGTGTGGAAAGGGCTTAGCATAGCTGCTGGCAGGAGGTGAGGGCTCAGCTCAGTCATTCATTCAACAAACTCTCAGGCCCACACCCTGCCTAGGACCCAAGAAAAGGCATGAGGCAGAGCCCCCTGCCTCTGGTTGTCATGAGAGCCTGAAAGTCTCACCCCAGCCCTCTTTCCTGAGGCCCCCCAAATCCAGGGACACCACCCCCCAGGGGCTGCTTGCTTCTTCCTTCTGCTCCTCTCCCACCCCTGTTCAGCATCCAAAGCCTTCTTTGGTTTCCTAGGAGCCGGCCCAGTTGCTAAGCAACAGCAATCGGTCCCTTTCCTGCTGCAAGGATCCTTCCCAGCCTTGTGGCTGGGGAGGAGGCCCTGGGCAAAATGCAGAAGAGGAGCCCCTGCCCCATGCGGAGTCCTTTCTCCTATCCCCTGCCCTCCGCCCCGGACTCCTTCACCCGGACTCCAAGGATGCCCAGTTGGGTGCAGGAATCTGGAGGTGGTAGGAGAGGCACAGAGAGGGAAAGAAAGGACTTTAAAGTCACACAGCAAGCCAGAAATAGAGATCCTCCCCAACCTGGGCGAGAATTGGCCTAAAAGTGAAGGTTGGGGGAGTGAGGTGTGAAGAAAAAACAGAAAGACAACTTGGGAGATAAGAGGGGGAAAGGGGAAAGTGGTGAAGGCACCAGAATGATGGGGGGATCCGAGAGAGAGAGAGAGAGAGAGAAATGCAGAGTGATATATAGGTGGGAGGAAAGATGGGTACCCCACACGCTGGTGCCCCTGGAGGGTCATTTGTGGGGTTTGCTGGTCCCACACCCATGCTCCTTCTGATGTTTCTCTGGGACAGGACCTCCCCACCCTCACGCCCGGCCCACGTGACTTAGGTGGGCTGATCCCTCCCTCCACTCTAGGGATGGGCTTGTGACTCACACCTACCAAACCAGAGCCAGTGTGATTGATTCAGAGACAGGCATGTGCCCCAGACTAAGCCAGTAAGAATTATTCCCAAAGCGTTCATTGGAAATGGTAAGAGAGAGAACTTTTTTTTTCAGCTCGAGCTGCATGAGCTGCTGGGATGGCAGCTGAGGCTGCTGGAGCTATTTGCCATGACCTGGGGAGAGACTTAGAATGAAGCTAAAACAAAAGACAGCTGAGGAATCTGTGTCTACAGGTTCCCGATGTCACCATTTGAACAGCTGGATTCAGCCACGCCTGAAGCTCCATGCCATTCACATGAGACAATCAGTATGAATTGGGTATCTACCGCTCGCTTACGATTTGATTACTACACCTCCATACTCATCCATCTGGCCATCCTGAGTGTACAGCCTTTGGTTGCCGGTCACTGGGGACGCAACAAGGATTTGGCTTGTGCTTCAACCCCAGGGAGTTGCAATCCAGTGAGCTTGACCTGTTTGCCTCCATGGGATCCTCGTTTCGAGCCCGGAAGTGCCCCAGGAGCGAGGAGGCCCCACAGGCTAAGGCAGCAGCTGGTGGCGGCCAGGGGATTCCTCCTCCTTCTCAGACTCCCCCCGCCCCCCGCCACCCCCCACCATGACCATACCTGGCCTTGAGCACATGGCAGCGAAGGCAGCGGCCCTGTGCGTCCTCCTGCATCTGCACGGCCAGGTGGACCTCACCCTGCACCTCCGCATCCGGGTCCACGTGGCTCAGGTTAATCCAGCTGTCGATTCCTGGAGGGCACAGGCGCGAACCTTTATTAGGCACCTACCATGTACTAGGCATCAGAAATTCATTGAAGGATGGGCTTTTCATGTGAGCCTCCTGCGGTAGGTGCTGCGATTGCCCCCCCTTCCAGGTGAGGAGGAGGAGGCCCAGCGAGGAAGGAGCTGGGCCGGTAATCCCACGGCCGGTCCATAGCCGAGCTCAGGTTTGAACGCAGACAGTATAGTCCTAGGACCCACGCCCTTTGCTATCTCCCAGTCTCCCTCTGGGCGCTGCTCCCTGCCTGCAGCAGTCAGGTCAACTTCAATGTCAGTCTCAACCTCTCTCACTCTCTCTCTGTCTCTCCTTTCTCTCAACTCTTTGAAGAAACTGTTCCACCGACTTCCAGCTTCCACTGTAGTTCCTGGGACATCCTGTCGGCCTCATACTTGTTCTTGGGGAAACGGTCTATCTTTCCCGTTGTATTTCAAGGACTATGCCCTTGATGCTCCGCAGTTTCGCCCCAATGTGTCTAGGTAAGGGTGTTTCTTATCCTGCTTAGGATGGGCTGTGCTTCCCCTGCTTAGAAAACCATGTCCTGCCCTGGCTGGCATAGCTCAGTGGATTGAGCACAGGCTGCGAACCAAAGCATCACAGGTTCGATTCCCAGCCAGGGCACATGCCTGGGTTGCAGGCCACGGCCCCCAGCAACCGCACATTGATGTTTCTCTCTCTCTCTCTTTCTCCGTCCCTTCCCTCTCTAAAAATAAATAAATAAAATCTTTAAAAAAAAAAAAAAGACCTTAACCCTAACCGACAGGCTGAAATGGCTTTAAAAAAAGAAAAAGAAAAAACCATGTCCTTCCTTGAGTTCTGGAAACTTCTAGGCCATCCATTCTGTTCACGTCCCCTCCCCGGCGTTCATTTCTATGAGCCCTTCTCCCGTGTTTCCCTACTCTCTCCTTCCAGGACTCCGATTAAACACATGCGGGGCCTTCCCAGGTGTTTCTGTGTCTCCAAACGTCTTTTATATTTTCCTTCTTGCATCTCCGGGTTCAAGGCTAAACAATTTCCTCAGATCTCACTTCCAGCCCACCGGTTCTCACTTCTGCTCTCGGTAAGCTCCTGCCGAACTCACCTACTTCGTCCTCGACTTCGACAGTCGTGCTGCTCACCTCCGAAACTTCCATTTCCTTCTTTTCCCAGCCTGCCTGCTTCTTTCGAATGTGCGGCCTTCATTGATTGTGGTTATTGCTGGCCCTTCCTGGCGATGACCTTTTTTTTTTTATTATTTACCTAAATGTGTAATGTTTTTAATGTCCCGTTTATCGGAGTTACAGAATCTAAAGTCTCCGTGGGTTTACACCTGAGGGCTGCCGTCTCTGCCGACTCACCCGTGGCGGCCCACGCGGCTCCGGCTAATCCAGCCGCTGATGCCCGGAGGGCACGGGCGCTCACCCTGGCTCAGCCCCTCCCATGTGTGCCGGGCACCGCGTGGGTGCTGCTCTGGGACTGTGAATTCACGTCTGTTCGATCCCATCCTGCGGGAAACCGGACCCGAGGGTGCCCATCGCTGGAGAACGGGGGTGGTGCGGGGGGGCTCACTCCTTCTGGGCTCCTCTAAGTGCTCCATCTCACGGGGGGCGTCTCAGAGCCCGTTCGGCCCGCCGTGGCCCCAGCTCCAGATGCCGACGGTTGACTGCAGATGTGATGCTGACATGTACTTTTGGGGAGATCCTTCCATACTCCTTGGCTGCTGCTGGCCACTCCGGGTTGGGTTGTGCTCACACTTGGGGGGCGGGAGGAGAATGCTGAGGGTTTTTCTTCTTTCGGCAGGTCCGACAGTGTATTAGGGACCTCATTTGATTCAGGGTCTCGCTGCTCTACGGCAGGAGGGCCCTCCTGAAGGTGTAGAGGCCCATGCTGCTGGCAGTGAAGGTCCAACGTCACCTCCCTCTAGCTCCACGCCTACCCCCAGGTCCGGGATGCCGCCGGCTTTCCCTCACTCGGTGCTTGCACGGACTCCAGGCTGGTGTCCCAGCGCTCCTCCTGTCCCACCGTGGTCCAGCATCCGCAAAGCAACACGGAGATCTTCCGAAAATGTATCTACTCTCTCCTGTCGGCCCTTCCCCCTATAACTCGGCTCCAATCTCTTCACTGTCTTGCTCAAAGACTATCCATGGCTCCCCAGCACCTCCAGGAAAAAAGTCCAGACCCTGGTCTGGCGCCTCCCTCCGGTCACCCTACACCAGACACTCCATCTGGCCCGGCCCACACCTGACCCCAGAGAACCCACGGAGATGAGCCTGGGCATCTTTGCCAAAGAACCTTTAAGGACCAACTCACGCCCCTTCCTCCAGGGAGCTTTCTGCCCACTTCTCCTCATCCGCTGTCATCCCAGTGGCCTTCCACATCCCTCCGCCCCCACACTTCTGTCCTGTTCAAAAACAAAAGCTGAAAAAGCTTTCCACTGAGGGGCTCCGTGCTTCCAACGGCCCTTGCTGTGCCCCGGGGCATAACCACCCCCTCCTCCCTCTCCTGCTGGAGGAGGAAGGCCCGGTGCCCCTCACCCACCTCGGGGGTCTGCTGCAATTGCCTCCCTGCTGAGCGAGATCTTGCCGATGATGTCGTCGTGTCTGTGGGAAGGCAGGCAGGTGAGGGTCCAAGCCAGAGCCCACCCGCCCCACCCAGGGAGCAGCAGGGGCAGGCATCAGGGGCTGGGTAGGTGGGTGGGTGCTTCCCTTGGGGTGCCCGCCTCCCCTCAGATGCCCGGCGTGGGTCCCCAGCGCACACACCCCACCGTATCCTCGTCCAGCACATAGAAGGCCAGGTGGTGGAAATCCAGGGGCAGGTGCACCGTGTACTCCTCCCCCCAGAAGGGGCTCAGGCTCCTCCAGACAGTTGCTGTCCTGCAAAAGGGGCCACAGGGGGCTGGGGGGGGGGGGGCCTCGGGCCACACGCACATTCTCACGGGGATGCTCACTGACACGGAGACACTCACAGATTCGCCACGGAAGCCAGAGACACCAGGAGACACATTCACACCTACACAGACACACAATCTGCAGGCTCAGAAATTTCTAGAAATACACATCTATGTGTTTCGACATACCCACACATCCAGGCACACACGGAGAAAACACGCATCCCCACAAACACACAGACGAAAGCTGCTTCGACGCACCCAGAGACCCAGAGACGCACACTCACATACTACAGTTGTACACGGCGAATACACACACAGAACCACACAGACACACGGGAACTCACAACACGCACAACGCCATCCAGCCATCTGTTCACTCACGCCGTAAACACCCCGACTGGGGGCCCAGCCTTACGGGTTTCGGGGGACCAGAGGGAGAGAGACCAAGGCCTGTGCCCCCCCAGAGCCCCGCCTCCGCAGGCAAGCGCTTGCTCCTGAGCTCTTACAACACAGTGAGGACAGTCCCGTGTTGTGGTTAGCTCGGCGGTGCCTGGTGGGTCCGGGCGTGGGGATAGAAGGGTCAAGGAAGGCTCCCTGCAAGAGCTCGTTGGGCAGAGTAGGGGGGAAGGACAAGGACAAGCATTCCAAATGGCTGGAACAGCATGTGCAAAGGCCCTGGAGCAAGGAGGAGCTCGGTGATTCTGAGGTGCAGGAAGGTGCTGGCTGGGACAGGCAGGAGTGTGAGGGGCTAGAAGACCACTCAGTCGGCAGTACGCAGGGGGGAACTACCGGAGAGGCAGGGACCCAGCCAGGCCCAGAAACAGACGCACAGAGCACCTTCACGCCAGCACCCCTGCAGGCGCACTTCCCTCTACCCAACAAGGAACAGAGACCCGACTTGCTCAGCCAAGACACACCCAGGTGTGTGGCTGCAAGACTTGGTTGCACACTGGCCACTCCCATCCTCCTCCCTTTCATACCCCCTTCCCCAACTAAGAGTGTGAGCATGTGCACACACATGTGCACACACATGCATGCACACTCTGCCCTTGACCCCAGCCCGGGGCGCCCCATCAGATGGACCCTCCCTCCCAAACACCCTCTTCCCCCTGTGCTGGCCCTTTCCCCGCTGGAAGTCCCTCAGGCTCCCAGCCCCCGAGGTGGGGTGCTCCTCAGAGCCCCAAGGGGGGCGCAGACAGCGGCCTGCAGTAACGCAATCAGCCTGCGGCTTTCTGGGTAAGGGGGCAGCGTGAGCCCAGAGAGAAGGACAGAGGGGTCAGCTGGGGTGCTGCAGGTTGACCTTGGCCCATGTGGGCTCCCTGCCCCCAGCTCCCAGCCCATCTGGACCAGAACCTGCGCCAGCAGCATCCTGATTCCTGCTGTCTCCATAGGAACCGAGGCCTCAGCCATCCGCCCACCCGTACCCCTCAGGCCTGCGGGGGTGGGAACTGAGCATGACCCAGCCCGATGTCCCCCCCTGCCCAGACTCGCTCACACCAAACAGGCTCACGCCCTCACACAGAGCCACATTGCCGCCTGTGTACCCAAATACGCAGGCCATGTTGCACACGTGTGTACGGGGCAGCCCGTGTGTGTGCACACACCCCCTCGTGCACACCCCCACATGCACACAGATCACACACTGGTACACAAAGTGACCCTGTGAACCCACATACCCAAGGACATGCACGTCCGGACACCACCCCTCCAACACCCCCACAAACACTCGCCAGCTGCCCAGCTGGGCACACACACATGCACACACACACACACACACACACACCCCCCTTCGTGCCCCCAGCACCCAGCAAGCAGGCCCGGAACCAGCCAGCCCAGCCAAGCGTGAGACGCCCGCCCCCAGAGAGGCCACCCTGAGAGGCGCGGGCTGGCGGCCGCTGAGTCAGCCCCGGGAGCCCGCAGGGACACCGGCAGGTCCGGGGGGAAGGTGTGGGCCCACTGGGGCTCCACGGGGAAAGGAACTGACAGCCCCAGCTGCCGGGCCCCAAGGCCAGGGCGTGGAGCACCTAACGTCAGGCCCCTGAGCTCACCCTTGGGGTGAATGTTGCCCTCCCCCTGCTCTTCCTTCCCCTGTGACTTCTGGTGCCTGGCCGCCCCAGGTCTGGGAGGGGCCTCCCTGCCCTCCCCTGCCCTGCTCTCCTCGCCCCAGGCCCGGCCTCTCCACGCCTCACCTGGCCACCACCTCGTCGTCCACTTTCACTATGCAGTAGGGGTCGCTGCTCCCAGACCTGCGGAAGGAGGAGGGTTGGGAGGCGTGTTGAGAGGGCAGTCGGGGTGGGGGCCCCAGCCCACCTTCATCACACACACAGAGGCGCTCCGGAGGCCCCGAGTGGGGAGGCTTGCGCAGGGTCCCACAGCAGATCCGGCTACGGGGCAGGACCTTGGGGGACTGGCAGGAGGTGTCAGGGCAGCACAGCTCACCCAGGGCCACCCTACCCACCGCGCATGGGCTCCCTGGGTGTCCCCCCACAAACACAGGATATTGAGGCCCGAAGCAAGGAAGTTCAGAGTTTCCGTCCCGAGAAGCCCAAAGCAGGGGTCAAGGGTGCGTGCAGGCTGGGGAGCCTGGGCTCTGTGAGTCAGGCATAATGGGTTAACACACGCCCCCAGGGTGGCTGCAGGAGCCAAAGCAGACAACGTGCGGGGGCGGGGGGAGGCCTCAGGGCTCCCCCAGAACTCCCTGGGCAGGTGCCTTGATGCCACCCTCTGGGGTAAGCATCCGCCTCTCCAGATTTCCATCGCAATGGCGTTTCCCTGGGCAGGGGACACGCACTGCCCAGCCCGCAGCTGGGAAGGACCTCAGCGGACTCTCACTGCAGGCACAGACCGGGGTGCCCAGACCTCGAAACCCACCCAGCAGGACAGATGTGCCCCGTCCCCCCCGGCAGCCATGAGCCAGCGGCCAGCCAAAGCCAGCGCCATCCCCACTTCACAGTAAGAGTTACCAGCCTGGCCCCGCTCCTCCCCTTGTCCCACCACACAGGCCTCCTCTGTCCCCCAACCAGCTCAGTCCAGCCTCAGGGCCTTTGCACTGGCAGTGGCACCTGCCTAAGATGCGCTGTCCCCTATCTTGCCACGGCCGGCTTCATCCTGTGTTCAGACCTCACCCTCACCTCCCTGACCGTCACCATCGGTTGTGCAATTGACCTCCAATGCCTCTGAGCACCCGCAATCGCCCTGTTCCCTTGCTTCTGTCTGTGTTCAGTGTCTGTCTCTGGCTCCCTGCAACTTCTGAACGGTGAGCTCCCTGGGGGGGACCTGTATCCCCCACCCCCACCTGGCGGCCAGCACCCAAACCCAGGTCTGCAGGGCTCAGCGCACATCCCCTGCCCCGAGGCTGCCTCCAGCACCCTCGCAGCACCTTCCCCGAATGACCCCAGCCCCGCCCCCTCTCTCTCTGCCACCCCTTCCCAGCTCAGCCTGTCGCTGACCCACGAGTGCCTCAGGGATTCCAAGGGACGGGAGCATGGGTGCCGGCAGGGGCTCCAACCCGAGGCTCGTCTGCTGGCTGAGCCCTCCCTGTGCCTCAGTGTCCTCTCTGGAGTCCCTCCCTTGGGTGCTTTTGCCGGGTGCTCCCACGCCTTAATTTCCCCAGGGGGTGCCCGCCCCTGCGCACCTCAGGCTGGGCAGTGGCCTGGGTCTCCAAGTTCCTCTCCAGGTTCTTACCTCCATCCCCCTTCTGTGTAGCACCCCAGGCCTCAGTTTCCCCTTTGGCTGAGCAACCCCAGGAGCCTCAGTTTCCCCACCTGGCTCCGCCCCCTGGATGTCCCCAGCTGGATAACCCCCCCATATCTCCTTTCTCTCTTGGGGTTCTCTATCCCTGCACTCCTTTAAGGCAGGTTCCCTTTCCTCCGTTTCCCCAACTGCAGGGGTGGGCTGGGGTCCCACCAGCAAAGGGCTGGGAGGCAAGGCCCCTCCTGGTGACCCTGCCTGACACCCGGCCCCTCCCGGGAGCCTAGCTCGCGGCGCACGTCAGCTGCGGGGCTCTGACGCACAAGGGCCTTATCGGGCTCCCATCAGGTGGCGGCAGCTGTGGCGGAGTGGGGGGGGGCCGCCCCCTCCGGATCCCTGATCTCTCCAGACCCTTGGCCTTTCTCACGGCCCCTGCCCCACCTCACGTGTGGGAACGCTGGCCCCAAGGCCGCTGCCTGCCCAGTTTGGTTTGTGCATCGAGCAGTCCGTCTCCACATCCCAGCTGTGTGGTGTTAGCCAAGTGATGACTGTGTGGTGCTGGGCCTCAGTTTCCCCTTTTGTAAAACAGAAATGCGAATAGGCTGGTGAGAAGTGTTAAGCGTGGGCCCGGGCCCCCAGTCAGCCCTCGGTGGCTCACAGCTGTCAGCATGAATGAGAGCAATAACCCTAAAACGATCCTCTGAGTCTGCCTCTCATGCCAGGCCCATCTCCCCTGAAATCCGGTGACGCTCCAGGAGGAACCCGGGCCCTTTCCCCTAGCAGAGGGGAAAGAGAACACACCCTATCCGAGGGTCCCCACGGCGGGGGGGGGGGGGGGGGATCCCAGCATGCTCGGAGGAGAGTCCCTCTGAAGGAGGGAGCCAACAGCCGGGGACACTGAGGCAGGGGGGCTGCGTGACTCGCTACCTTTGCTGTGGAGAGGGGGCCACGCCAGAGCTCACCTTGGCCCGGGAACATGAAGGAGGAGGGACGGCTAAGGAACCAGGTATGACTCAACTCCCTCCCCAGGAGAGGCAGAAGGAGCTCCCTTGCAGCCCTCACCAGGACTGGGGGGCGGGGGGCAGGGAGCAGAGTGCAGTGAGGTGGAAACCTGGTTTCCCAAAGGGCCCCCTCCTCGGCCCTCCATCAACCACCAGGGGTGTGTCCCCAGGGTTCCAGAGTCTCCCCTTCTCGTGGACCCCGAGAGGACAGACGTCTCGGAAAGAGGGAGGCAGGGGGCTTGTCCTGATGCTGTGTGCGCACGGCAAGCTCTCTGCCTCAGTCTCAGGGGCGTGTTTCTTTGAGGAGGACGGAGGGAGCGCTCAGCAGCTCCCCACCCGCACCCCCCTGACACAGCTGTAGCGCTGGGGAGGGGGGAGGCCGTGAAATGGAAGGCAAGGATATTCCTTGCTGGGGCCCCAGAGCTGGGGGAGTTAGCACAGAGCTGAGCCCCAGCCCCCACTTGCGCAGGAGCTCAGAATCCAGGCTCCTGCCTGCCTTGGCCGGCGGGGAAATCCTTGCCTCGTAGGCTCTCCACCCACACAGCTGAGCGTGGCCTGGAGACCCTGTCCAGAGCTCCCTCTGCACAGATGGGAGGCTGAGACCCAGAGAGAACCAGGTTCAAGGTCAAATGGCCGATGTCCTGCCAAGGACCCCATACTTATCTCAGGTGCTGACACCCTCAGAACCCCTTCTGGGCTCTAGGCCAAGCAGGAGGGGGACCCCTCCCACCTTTCTGCTGATTAGGCAGCTGCTGACTCAGCTAGGGGCAGCAAAGCCAAGGATTGGGACTGAGCGGGGGCCCAAGGGCTCCCCAGACCCATCACACCTGGCCGGAGAGGGGGCTGCAGAGTTGCAGTTGGCTTTGAGGCCACTCGGCACCCAAGGGAGGCCCATGCTGGGCTGGGAACCGCTGGCTGGGGAGCTCAGCGCTCTGGGTCAAGGGGACCTAGTCTCCCCCAAGGCTGGACCGCTGGCCATCTGGTGACACTCTGCAAACCGAAATCTCAGATGCACACAGAGGAATGCTGGGGCCACCCGGATCCCCTGCCTTTGGGGGCTCCTCCCCGGGGTTCTGCTGTTAAGAGCCCACCCAAGCCTGGAGAAGCCCCGCCTCCAACACCTACCTGCACTAAAGGAAAGACCCCCTTCCCATGCCCCTTCCCTGCTCCAACAGAACCTGGCCCTCCAATTGCCAGGCAGAAGCTATGGAGACCCCCTTTAGAACATTCCAAGAAAAAAGTCATGCCCTCTTCCGGGACAGGGGGAGGCAGGAGTGGGGGGGTGGCATCTGCAAAGTCCCCGCGCCCCCTCCCACCAGGACAGCAATGGGTATAGGGCCTCTCACCCCATGAAAGCGAATCTGTCCCAACCCGGGTCTTAGGGTCTTAGACAAGAACCCCCCACCCACTCCGCTGCCCCTCCCTAGCACGAGGAATGGGCGACCCCGCCCCATCCCACGCCGCGTGCACCCCTCACTCCCTACTTGCGCCAGGAGTACTCACACGTCCTTGGCAGGCAGCGCCCGGCCCTCCACCACGCGGATATTCAGGGAGCTGCTTTTGGCCATGGCACCCAACCCCAAACTTTCCGGGCAGGAGGGCGCCCAGGTTCCGAGGCTGGACCGCGGTGGGGGAGAGAGGAGGGAGTCTACATGTCACCAGCTGCGAGCCTGGCGCGGTGTCCTGGGGTCCCAGCGCCGCCTATCCGAGATGCGGGTAGCTGGGCGGGAGGTTTTCGAAGGAGAAGCTGGGATAGGTGTCCGGGAAGGGGCGCCCCCAACCCCCCGGGCTCCACAGGTAGAAGCACCGCGTGGAGCAGGCAGAGCGCTCTGGGAGCACCGCCGGTTTTTGCCTCGAGTCTGGAGCTCCTGGTGGGCGGGCAGGGCGTGCAGAGGGCGGAAGGGGGCGGCCCAGGGCCCTCCCAGCAACCCCGCCTCCCGCCGGGTCCCCCCTCCGGTCGCCGGCCCTCGCACGCGCTCTGCCGGCACCCAGCCAAGCGCACCGGAGCGCACGGGCCGCGGAGACCAGGGTGCGCGGAGGCTGGGACAGCCAGGTGGGGAGCGGCCCACGGCCATGATGGGCGTGGCCAATGGTTCCTGGTGAGTTGGCACTGGGCTCAGAAAACGGAGTGTGTCCCCTGCCTGCCTTCCCTCCGACACATTCGCATCTCCCCGGCCCTTTTCTGCCCACAACCCCGAGGTAGCTTCCGCAGCCCGACCTCCCTGCCCCGTCCGGGAGCAGTACCCGCGGCTGGCGGGAGGCGTCGCTAGAGAGGGAGTCGCCCCTTCCCTGGGGGTCCGTTCGGATTCGAGGGAGGGGCCTCAAACCTCCCTTTCCATCTCTTAGTTTCCAATTAAACCCAGACTGTGCGAGCGGCAGCACCCACGTCACTGGCTGGCACTGCGGGGGAGGAAGCGGCGGCCGGAGGGGGAGGGGAGCAGCCACTACAGCGATGATAAAAGTCATCTACGATTGTTTGAACACTTGCTGGGTGCCAGGCACGGCTCTAAGCGGTTTACAGGCACTATCGCCTCTTCCTCTTTCACCATAACTCTGTGCTCTCGGTAGGATTGCACAGTTACCCCCATCTTATGGATAAAGAAGCAGAGGTTCAGAGGGATTAACCAACTTCAGGCGGGTCCCGTTAGTCATTGGCTTGCCTTCCTGGGTTTGAATCGTGGCTGGGGCCCCTGGGTAGCTGTGTGGTCTTGGGCAAGTCGGCCTCTCCGAAACTTGATGGTTTTCTCGTCTGTTCCCCAGGGACCTAGTATCTCTCGCACGAGGTTCAGAGAGAATTAAATGAGATAGAGGAGGCAAGAGGGGAGCAGATACAGGTCTCAAAACAGTGGCAGGCGCTTGGGAAGCTTCCAAAAGTGTTTGCTATTGTTATTATTATCTTCCTTCAAGGCATAGCTCATGTGTCACCTCCCCTGGGAAGCCTTCCAGGATACCCTCCCACCAGAGGTTTTCTTCCCTATTCCTCTGCTCCCTCAGCTCCGGGTTTGTACCTTTTTCAAGTTTTCAATGAGATACCATGACCCGAAGGGCCTGTCCCAGGGAGATACTTACACACACTATTTCTCCCCATGAGTTCGTTGTTGACCTGCCTGAGAGCTCTTAGCAGGGCTGGTGCCGCACCTGAGTCACTCGGGTCAGCCTGGGGCTGAGCACCAATGGGAAGGCCCTTGCTGAGCGCGTGTGGGAACCAACGCCCAGACTGGCGGGACCGGGAGGGCCCTGCTCAGCCACAGCAGTGCCCCAATGACCTGCTTCCTACTCTCCCGCCTTGATTCCCCCCCTTGATCCCCCTCCCCGCCCCCGGCATGCCAGCCAGGCTCCCGAGGGGCTCAGATCCCCGGAATTCGGCCCCCGGTTGGCCCCTGTCTGGCGAGTCCTCCAACTTCCACAGTCCGGGGCTCAGTTGTCCCGTTGGGGAATGGGTCTAGCTGGCCCCAAGCCGTAGAAGTATTGTGTTATCCTTCAGATGGGGATGAGGGGCGATATCCAGGGTTGAATCCAGAACAGTGGGAGTCCCCAGGGAGTACGTAAAGCCCCCTCCCCGCAACTGCTGTCAGTCACCCCAGATCCTCACCATGGGAAACCGGTACTTGCTACGTGAGTGCTACTTTAAGACAGGTGTCCGGGCCTTCCTCCCCCGGCCTAAGTGGAAGCTTTCAGTTTAACTTTTTTCTTTTCAGATCTTGCAGAGACCTCAGATAGGCTATCCAGCCCCTGGGGACCCCTGATGGAATCTGGGGGGGCCTAGTTCTGGGGCCACCTGGGCTGCCAGCCAAACTGCCACCCGCCGTATCAGCCCATCTTCCAGAGCTGAGCAGGAAGTCACATTCCCAGGCTCCCCTCCCCCCGGGGCCCCTGGGGGTTTTACGAAGGTTACACACCGCCCAGCCAGGTCTCTAGGGAGCCAGCTCTGCCGCCTGTCCAGTATCTGGCATCTGACCGCTACAACGTGCCTGGGGCTGCGGCCAGAGTCCGCAAACTTTCCGAATGGCCTGGCCACTTCCTGTTATTGCGAGAAGCTCTGACCCACACTGGCAGAGGCTTTGAGGTCTCCCAGAGCAGTCTCTGCCAAGGGACCAGAGGGGAAAAGGTGACCCAAAGACAGCCTGTGACCGGCGAGAGGCCACCCAGCTTGGGGGGGGGAGGGGGGCGTGCCCACGAGCACCCTGGTCCTGGCTGTCATGGGGGAGGGGTCTCACCTTCCTCCTGGGATTGTTGTGAGAATTAACGGAAGGTGGCTACGCAAGGTGCTGGGCCGCATTCCTGGCACGGAGTGGCTGCTCAGGAAATGGGGAACCTCCTCCCGTTCCTCTCCTGCTGAGACCCTTAAAGACAAGCCCGTGATCATCGCCAGCTCCCTGCAGAGTCTAGCACCAGGCCGTATGAGCCTCGGGCAGGAGGACGTGCCAGGTCGGGAGAGGCCTTAGCATCCCGCCGGCCTGGGGTGGAAGCCTGGCACCTGCACGTAAGAGCTGCATGTTCTTGGGCAAGTTGAGTTATCCCCTCGGTGCCTCGGTGTCCTCCTCTGTAAACTGATAATAGCACCCACCTCATAGGCTGGGCGTGAGGATGAGGTGAAATAAATATCAGACGTTTAACCCTGTCATCACACAGCAAGTGCTCAATACGTGTCATGGCCATTGTGGGACGTCCCGAACCCACTGCCATGCCCGACCCGGAGCCCCCCGCTTGGTGGCTGAGCTCTGACGCTGAGGCGGCGTGCCAGGCCTCGCCCTGAATGCCAGGGATGGATGGGGCGGCCACACTTCAGTGGTCAGCGTGGCTCCGGATTGCTGAGCTGGGGGAATCTGGGGTTTTGCATCCAGCTGAGAAATCTGATAGAGAGATCCCAAGATAGGGTTCCTGCTGCCCCGATGGGCCCCACGGCCCAGGACTGAGCCCCCCTCTTCGTCAGAGATGCTGGGCCTGGGGCCCCGGGAGAGCTCAGAGACACGCGTTAGAGAGGGCTCCACCCCCCAGAGTGGGGAGCGGGCAGTGGGCAGGGGCCTCTGAGCCTGCTCCACATTCAGCAATACCGTGTTGGAAGCTGAAACTCAACTGTGGTAGGAGAGTTCCACCATGGAAACTGGCCAGCACCGTAAAATTTTTTTCTTTTGTTTTGTTTTGTTTTGGAGAGTTTGTGTCACCACACAGCAGTGGGCACAGGTTCTCCTGGCCACGTGGTCCCCGAAGACACCACTTCTGAATCCAACACCCTTGTCCCTGCAGAGTTTGCCCATCAGGAAAACCTTTCCTTTCCTCTGGCTGACCAGCTCCTTGCTTCGGTCCTGCCGGTACAACTGGCTGCAGACCGGGAGGGGTGGGGAGGGATAAAGCGCAGACCATGTCATACCACAGCGGTGGAATACTATACAGCCATTAAAAAGGATCTTCCCAAAGACTATTTCCTGCCAGGAAAAATGCTAAAGATTTTTTTACCAATCCCACACGAATAGTGGGAAAAAATATCATATATCCAACCACACCTGTGCACCCTGATCCTGATTTTATTTATACGTGAAGTCTTCTTTGGTATTTAACAATGTGCGCACTGTGATCTCGGCAGTGGGGGGACCGTCCTGGCCCTAGGACCGTCCTGCCCTGATGAGCGCTGAGTGGCGGGAGGCGGCAGCCGAGGGGGCGGGCAGGGGGCGGGGCAAGAACGCGCTCTCAGCAGGAAATAGGAAGTGGTACGGAGCCGTGCAGGAGGCCTGCGGGGAGAGCTGGAGGGCTTTCTCTGACAGCACCGCGTGCACCTCTTCTATAATCAAAAAATAACGCGTGCTCCATCTGGTTTCTGAAGGCGCCGCTGCCCTGGCAGCTCGGCTCCCAGCCTCCGGGCCGCCCCCGAGGGTAGCCGGGAAGGCGGCGATGTCAGCCCAGGACCCTCCGCCCTCCCGCCCACCGGCTCCTCTCTGTGTGACCTTGGTCTCGTGTCCCTTTGTGTTGTGCTGGTTTACACGCACGTCTTATCTCCTAAATGTCAGGGACAGTGTCTGATTCATGCGCGCCTCCCACCCGCTTGGCACGGAAGAAAGACTGAACACGCTCTCGGCTGAGTTAGCGCGCACTCGGTTCCCCTCGAGGGCTGGGATCTGGAATGTGATAGCAGGCATATTATTTTTTACTTCCTTTCTCCCCGCGGTGCCTAGGATGGCAGCCTGATCGTTGCCAACACGCCGCCTCCCTGCTCCATCTTCGCCCCCAAACCAGAAGGCAGACTCTCCTCCTCTGGCTGCACAGGCTCGGCCCTGCCTAGGCCTCAGTGTCCCATCCTGGAAAGTGGCCCCGTCTCCTCGGAGGCGAAGATGGGAACGGGGCAGACGAGCCCGGGTCCAGGTCGGGGTAAGAAGCGTGTCCTTTGTCTTGGAAACACAAAGCCCCGTTTGTGAGCTCGGGGCACGAACCTGGGCAGGGAGCCATGTGGGGCAGGAGGCAGCGGCGGCGCAAGGAGTGGGCAGGGTTTCCAAAACCCTCTCCTGCAGGCCGGCCGCGGCGGTAAATCCCCTCCTCCCGTGGCCCAAAAACAAGGTGCCTGTCAGTCCACACCCCGCTTCCTCCTTCCTCAGCCCCACTCCCCAAAGCATTCCCCAAAGCCCTCCCCCGCCCCCACTGCACACACACACACCCCGGCCTTGGAATGGAGAAGCAGGAAGGGGGAAGCCGCTGAAGCCTGAGACTTCGGGTGGGGGCGGGGAGAATGGATGTTTCCAGAGCTTGTGGGTTTGTGGTCAAGGGCAAGGGCACAGCTGAGAAGTTTATGTCCTCCTGTCATTCAGAAGCCCCACCTACCCCCCCCCCCCCCCCCGACCCAGGACATGGGGACAAAGACAAGTGGGGGGGGCTGGGACCTCAGCCTCAGCAGTGGGTCAGGGGAGCACCGCCGGACCCAGGAGCAGCGCCCCAGTGGCTGCCCCCCAGAGCTAGAGCCCTAGTGCCCGGCCTCTGGAGACCGGTTGTTTGTGTAGGACCGTCCCTCCTGTCCTCCCTGCCACGAACAGTGCCAGAGCAGGATGGGCGCAGTGATCTGTGTACAAACAGGTGCCTCATTTCTCCGCCTCGTGCCCTTGGAGGAGGTGCCGTGAACTCCCTCACCTGCCACTTGGAGCACAGGTCTGCCTACTCCTTGACCCAGTCAGTCCTGACCCACCCTTTCATCCTTAAATTCTGCTCACCAACCTACAGACCTTTGCTCTCGTCCAGGAGGGGCCCCACCTTCCTGCCCCAGGGCCTTTGCACGTGCTGTCTCCTCTGCTTGGAATACTCTCTGTCTCCTCTGATCACCCCTCCTCCTCCTTCAAGTCCGAGTTCACACGTCGCTTCCTCAGGAAGTCCTCCCCGTCCCCTCCTTGTGCCTTAGATGTCCCCTCCTCACCCTGTCAGGTGTGATGACATATTCACAGGGCCATGTGATTCACCTGGCCTCCCCATTAGCCTGCAAGCCCCATGAGAGCAGGTCTTGTCTTAGCCACCGCTGCATCCCCACACAGTGCCAGGCACATAGTAGGTACTCAGTAAACATTTGCAAAAAATGCACCTCTAAAACAATAGCCATTGAGAAGGGGAGGGTTGCATCCTGCCTTCAAGGTAATGGCATCCTCGGGGGAGGGAAGGCAGAGAATGGGCCCGAGGAGGGAAAGACCCCAGAAGGGCTCAGCTGCATCTGGAGTGGTATGGTTAAGAAGGCCAAGTCTACACCCAGATGGCCTGAGTTCAAATCCCATCTTAGACGTGACACCAAAATCACTGTCCATAAAAGCCAAGGTGGCAAATTGGACCTCACTGAAATGTAAAACCTTGCCGGACACAGGACCACACGAAGGGGGCGTGATGAAAAGCTGCAGACTGGGAGAAAACAAGCATCCAACAGAGGATTACCCGGAGCACATGGACATCTGATAGGTGCGGAGTGCATGGAGAAGTCCCGAAACTCAACAGTAGGAGAAAAAAAACAAACCACCCAATGAGAGCCCAGGCAACAGACGTGAACAAAGAGATACTTTGCCGAGGAGGCTGTACAGATGGCAAATCAGCGCATGAGATGTTCATCATTACGCATTAAAGAAATGCAAAGTAAAACCGCAATGAAGCATCACAATATACCTACGTACCAGAATGAACAACACGCATCCGTTATCAGACTGTCTTTTCAAAAACAGGGGCAATAGGGAGGATGCAGAAAAATGAGGCCACGCCCACATTGCTGGTGGGAATGTCAAATGGTACAGCCACTCTGGGAAGGAATATGGCAGTTTCTTTTTAAAAAACAAACAAACAAAAATGCTGAGCGTGCATTTACCATAGGACCCAACAATTGTGCCCTTGGGCATCTGGTCTACCAGAGAAATGACAACTTATGTTCACACAGACCCCAGGACCTGAATCTTCAAAGGAGCCTTATTCATATCAGGCCCCAAACTGGAAACAATGCAAATGTCCTTCGACCTGAATTGTTACACAAACATTGCCCATCCATATTATGGAATGCTACTTAGTAATCAAAAAGAACAAACACAGCCCTGGCTGGTGTGGCTCAGTGGACTGAGCATGGGCCTGCGAACCACAGCATTGCCGGTTCAATTCCCAGTCGGGGCACATGCCTGGGTTGCCGGCCAGGTCCCCAGTAGCCGGGTGCGAGAGGCAACCACACCTTGATGTTTCATTCCCTCTCTTTCTCCTTCCCTTCCCCCTCTCTCTAAAAAGTAAATAAACAAAATCTTTAAAAATAGTTTTTTAAAAATCTTTTTAAAAAAGAAAGAATAAACACAGATACTGTAACAATGAGGATGGCTCTCAAAAGGATGAAGCTGAGTTTTAAAAGCCACTCTCAAAAGGTTACATGCTATGTGATTCCACTTACGTAACACCCTTGACAGGACGACACCACACAGAGGACAGATGGGTGGTTGCCAGGGGCCAGGAAGGCGGTGGGGAGGGTGCTGGTGGCCGCTCTTACAGGGCGGCAGGAGGGATCTTTGAGGGGAAGGTTTTGGATCTCGACTGGGGTGCCCACAGGAGTCTGCGTGTGATAAACCCGCGTGGAACTAAGCACACGGCCCTACAAACGAGTGCATGTGAAGCCATGAACTCTGAGTGAGGTCAGCGGATTGTGTCCGTGCCGGTTTCCTGGTCGTGATGGCGCCCCATCGTTGTGCTCGAGGCCACCCTTGGGGGACCCTGGGTGAGGGGATGTGGCATCTCTCCATGTTACTTCTTAAACCGAGGGTGAATCTACAATGATCTCAAAATCAAGGAGTAATTGATACGGCTACCCATCTACCAGAAGGACTTTCTAAAGCACTGGCAACACCAGCTCCTGGAGAGGATGCGGAGAGACCAGAACTCCTCGCGCATCGCTGGTGTGAACATTGGAATGGTGAGCCGCACTACAAGAGAGCTTGCCGAGTTTTCTGTGCAGTTACTCGTACACTTATCCTATGGCCCAACCATCGTACTCGGGCGTAGTTACCCAAGTAAAATGAGAGTGTGTATTCACACACAAGAAACTGCACATGAATACAGGCTGACTTTACAATTGCCCAGAACTAGGAATAACACAACTGGAGCATGCATAAGCAAACCCTAGTGTGTGGTGGAATACTACTCAGTCATGAAAAAAGCATGTGCCTTACTGAAATGTCGACGTGAACAGGTCACAAGCCAATATTGCTAGGTGAACGAAGCCAGACTCAAAAGGCCACACGGTGTGCGATTCTATTTCTGACCCTCTGTAAAAGGTCAAATTACAGGGCTGGAGAACAGGTCGGGGCTGCCAAGGGCTGAGGTTGGTTATGAAAGGATGTGAGGACTTTGGGGGGGATGGAGATGTTCTTCATCCTGAATGTGGTGGTGGTTATGCACGACTTTCTGCATTTGCCAAGACTCACAGAACTGCATGTGAAAAAATAAATTGTACTTTATGTAAATTATACCTCAATATTTTTTTTAAATCAAGAAAAAATTAGATCATGCATCTTGTAACTTCGCATCAATTTATGCAGTCTGTGCGATTCGATCCAAAATGGCTCAGAGATAAAGAAGACGTGATTTTAGCCCCATGTTTTAAATGCGCTCTCATAAAATGCTTAGGAGCGGGTTTAGGCAATGATGGTATTACAAGGAACCATAGTTTTTTAAGTAGTGTTGCCTGCAATAAGAAAACACATTTCTAAAGAAAAGAAAATGCATGTCTTTACATGAAAAAAGTAAATTATTTTAAATAGAAAAAAATAAAATGATCAGAAGCAGAGATGAAAAGATGCGGGTGTTAGTTATTTCTGGGTGGCAGGCCCGTGGACATTTGTCATTTTTCTCTGGACGCTTTTCCCTAGCACCACCGCTCAGTGCTGTTTTTGGGGTTACACCAGAGACTGCAGGCAGAGTGCTCAGCACAGGGACTGGCCTGCAGTAATTGCTCAGACTCTGTCTGCTCCTCCTTCACCCCTGTCCTCCAACTCCGGGTCCTGGGTCTCTTCCAAGCTGGTCTCTCGCCGGCCCTCTTTATCTCCCTAACCAGGCTCGGGGCACAGGGGGGGAAGTGGCCAGCAATCCAAATGGACCCTCAAAGGGCTGAAACATGGCCGGCCCTCAGCACCGTGCCCGGGAGTAAATGACCCCACCTGCGACCTGGCGACAGTGGGTGCCCAGTAATTTTCTTCAGAGCAGACATGTGGGGCTTAGAGCTGCAGAAGCGAGGCCCCACCCCATCCCCACCCAGCCAGGAAGAGGCTCCACCAGACACGGGCGCCAAGAGGGGTAAATTCTTGGCTGAGGGATCCATGTGCTCCCTCCTCTGGCACCCCAAGTTCGACTGGGAGCGGAAGCCTTCTTGGGAAGGGGCAGAGGCTGCTCTCCTCCCTGCAGTCCCTCCCTCCCTCTCCCTCCCAGGGTGGATGCCTCCGGACTCGGCCAGGCAATGGAATGTTGTGTCGTCGGTTGCCTGGGGAACCGGGGCCTGCTAGGTGGCTGCCTCCTGGGAGCACTGAACTCGCTGCTGCTGTGGCACTACCCTCCATCAGAAACCTCCCAGGGCCTCCCAGGCTCCTGCAGAGCTCCGGCCGCCTGGGTGGAAAGAAAGCCGGAGCCATCGTCGGGAGAATGGCGGCTCCCTGGAAGGAACGCTTGCAACTGGCCTCGCGAGAGAAGCCGCCTCCGTGAGTGGTGCCAGGGCGGCAGGGAGGGCCAGGGGGTGGGCAGGGGTGGGTGGGGTCCCCCACGCTTGGGCCCTGGCTTCCTCGGACTCTTCATGGTAGGAGACTAGTGCCCCATTTCACAGATGGGGCGTCAGGGAGTGGGGGGAGGGGGAGGCTCAAAGATCTGGTGACTTCCCCAAGGTCTCTAACCGCCCCCAGCTGACATCCAGCCGAGATTCAACCATTAGAAACCGGGTGAGAAGGAATTCGTCGATGAACCCTTGCCCCCTGTGCCTGCAAACCGCATTGGAAAGGACGAGTGGAAGAAGCCTGTCCCTGGCCTGTTCTGTGTTCAGTGGAGTGGCTGAGGGGCCCGGCCTCAGTCTTGGCATCTGTAAAATGGCAGGGTTTCTCCCGAACCAGAGCAGGGAGCGCCGACAGTGATGGTGTGCTTTCTGCTCCTTGCACAGCCAACCCTGGGGGCCACCTATGGGCCCCTCCCCCGGAGGCCCGACAGGCGTCCCCATCTCTACCTGGCCCTGGCAAGGAGCTGGGCTCCCCCGCCCCCTCTCTGCCTCCCTCCACCAGGGGCATCCTCCCTGTTCCTAGTCCTAGGTCCACCTGAGACTCCTTTCTCACCTCCCTCACCGCGCCATCAGCTCAGCTCCCAAACTGCATCCCCCCCTCACCTTGGCACCACACCCACCCCTATCAGCCCCAGGATCTCTGTGTTCCCCCATTGCCCGTCACTGGCCTCCTGCAGCCGCTCTGCCCCTCCTACTGTTCTTGCTCGCCCCCTCCCCCAGCAGCCAGGGGGACCCTGCCTCACTCACAGTCAAGGCCAAAGTCCTCCCTCGCCACAGTCTGACCCCCACAACTTCTCTGGTTTTAATTCCCATCTCTCTCCCTCCTCCCGTCCCTCCCAGCTGCTCCTGCTCATCAGGGTCCTTCCCTTGGGGACTTTGCAGTGTCTGTTCCCTTGGCCTAGAATCTGTTCCCTGCAGACATCCTCAGGGCTCGCTGTCTCTTCCCCTTGCAATCTCTGCTCAACTGCCACCTCCTCAGAGAAAACTTCTGACCAACCACTTGAAGGATTTTCCACCGCAGCACCCACCGTGTCCTGGCATTGTTTTGCATTATCTGTTGGCTTTCATTTCCCGTGGCCACAGCAGGGCGCCCGCTCCTGCAGGGCCGGCTTCTGCCTATCTTGCTCTCAGCTGCAGCCCCAGTGCCTGGGATGGCGCCTGGCACTTACTAGGTGCTCAGTACAACACCTAGGTGCTAGGTGTTGAATGAATGGAGAATTCAGCAGCCAGTAGGTGGCTAAGGAGGGCATTTCAGGCACTAGGGGGGAGTTGGGGGCCCCGGCTGTTGCCTCCTTCACCCCCACCTCCTCCTTGAGCCCCTCCAGGAAGACCCCGGAACAGACTCCCGACCACCTCCCACCGTTGCTGAGTGTGCTGGAGAAGAGGCAGGAGCTGGCGGATGCGGACCGGGGCCTGCAGGCCCAGAAGGAGGTGAGCCCCCACTGTAGCCCTGGGAGTTTGGGGGGACCCCAGACCAAAAAAAAATGGTGATGAGCAGAGGATGGGAAATAATGGAGCCGACGTATTAGCTCCGAACTCTGAGACAAGTCATCGTACCACTCTGAGCCTTGGTTTCCTCATCTGTCAAATGGGGGTCAGATGAGATTGGTTGTTGGTGCAAACTAGTGTGCACTGAGTTTCCATGTGCAGTGGGATCCAGGGGGCTCACCACGGTCCCTGCCCTCATGGGGCTCGCAGCCTAGACAAGGACACAGGCCAGTGTCCAGCTGGTGATGCTATGAGGAGGGAAGCACTGAGAAGGAACTGTAGGAGCCAGAGGGAGCCCCTATTTCCAGCTGGGGGTGATCAAGGAGAACTTCCTGGAGGAAGTGGTGTCTTAGGTACTGCTGAACAGTAAGTCGGCTTGTTTGTCCAGCAAAGGGGGACAGTGTGACAAGGAAGAGACAGGGAAAACAGCGTGCGTATACAAAGACTGGGAGGCAAGGACAAAACACAGGCGGCCGTGTGGTGGGAAGACAGTGGCGGAGGGGAGCGGCCTGAAGGAAGGGCAAGGACACTGACACGCAGGGGCTGCAGGGGGGCAACCGGGCTTCATTCGGGGAGATCGGAGCAGAGGCGCAGGGACACGATCAGGAACCACAGACGAGAGAACGTGAATGGGAACCTAGAGGTGCTAGATAGCTTGAACCCCCAAACACACACCCAGATGCCCACTCCTCACGCCCCAGGTCTTCCAGACCACCATGGCGGCCCTGCAGGAGCGCCGGGAACAGCTGGAGCAGAAGCAGCAGGAGCTAAAGGGGTCCTTTCACCGCTTTGACAAGTTCTTGCAGGTAGGTGGAGCCTGCGGGGGCGGGAGGGGGGGGAGGCAGGTCACAAGGTCACAAAGTCGCAATTCTATAGGGGCCAGACATGTCACATACATTTTTAAAATGGGTGTACTGATACGAAGGCAAGCGCTGGGAAATACGTGCGCACTATCTGAAGCATCAAGACGTTTAAAAACGTGGGGAGGCGCGAGGGCCCCGCATCGGATTCTTACTGAGTTTGGCCCGCGGGCCGTCTATTGGCAACCCGTGGCTCAACATGCTTATGCTGGGGCCAGGTAGAAGCCCCGCAAGCTCCCGAGTTCTGAGGGTCCTCACCGCCTTTCCATCCCTCCCCCTCCCCGCCCCCGCCAGGATTCCGAGGCCCGGCGCAGCCGCACGCTGCAGAGGGCGGCAGAGGAACGACACCGGGCCGGCCGCCAGGAGGCCGAGGCACTGCGGCTTCGGGCCCAGCTCGAGGAGCTGCAGCGGGAGCGCGCGCGGCTGCAGCGTCGGCTACAGCGGCTGCAGCCCTGCGCGCGCCTGCTGGAGCGAGTGCTGGATCAGCTGCCAGAGGTGAGTGCCCTGCAAGAAGTTCTGGGGATCAGGACCACCGTGCAGCGCTGGATGGCCTCAGGGATGCCTTTGGAATGGTGCACTACTAGAGTGCTGGTTGTATGCCTGGAATCACCACTTACTGAGCACTAACTGTATGCCAGGGGCGCGCTTTGCTGTTGAATTCTCCCCAAGGCCCCGTGCAGTGGGTCCTATAGTATTGTCAGCCCCATTGTACAGATGGGGAAAATGAGCTTCAGAAAGGTAACACTCGCTCAAGGACACACAGGCAGGTGGGGGCGGGTAGATCCAGCCACTCAGTGAAAATTAGTTGAATGAGACGATGAATCAATAGTAATCACAGGCAGCGAGTTTAGCTAGGCTTAATGGGCAGGGATGGAGTAAACCCACTCCTGGAGCAGGGGCTGTGTGGTGTCATTTCACTGGTGGGCTAACTGAGGAGGCGCTGGAGAGCCAGGTGGCGGTGGGGAGGGCAGGGGAGCTGCAGGCCCGGTGAGTCGCTCTCCGGACCCTATCCCAGTTCCAGGAGGTCCCCGAGCTAGTGGCGCGCTTCGATGCCCTAGCCGACACGCTGGCCGAGCTGAAGCTCACGGAGCGCCAGCGGCTGGCGGAGCTGGAGGAGGCGCGCACGCGGCTGCGGCGGCTGCGCGACGCCTGGCAGGACGAGTTGCTCCAACAGGGCCAGCGGCGAGCGCAACTTCTGGAGCGCCTGGACGCGGCGCGGGAGCGCACGCTGCACTGGGTAGGGCCCAGCCCCCCACCGCCGGGATGGAGTGCCGGGGCTGACAACAGATGGGCGAAACTTATCCCAGAGGGGCGTCGGCACTAACGCGCAGGTTTCCGGCACCAGAAAGCACTTTGGGGCACAGGGGGCCAGTACTATCAGCACCTGACACAGTGCCTGCCCCGCCCCCTCTCGGAGAGCGAGGGTCCCTAGGGCATGAGGCCCCGCCCTCCTCTGGCCAGCACACCCTAATCGGGAAAGGGCGGGGCGTTCTCCAGGAATCCAAGTGGGTTCAGATCCAGAACACAGCCGCTGACAAGGCCCTGCTCCTGGCACGCACTAGGATGGCAGCGCTCAACTTGTTC
The DNA here is from genome assembly GCF_004126475.2 of Phyllostomus discolor. NCBI lineage: Eukaryota > Metazoa > Chordata > Mammalia > Chiroptera > Phyllostomidae > Phyllostomus > Phyllostomus discolor. Next base: position 46,881,734 of record NC_040915.2, read on the forward strand.
CAGTTAGTGTGCCAGCACCAGAGGCAGCCACCTGCCCTGGACATCGAGGACACCGAGGGGCAGCTGGAGCAGGTGAGGGTCTCTACTGTCACCTCCAGCCCCCAAATCTTGGGAACATCACGGGGCCTGGAATCCCACCTCTCTGGGTTAAGCGTGACCCTCTGCTATCAGAGGCCATCCTAGCACCACAGACGTGGGCCCGCGGCTGCGTAGGTCCCCTGGGCTGGCCCTGGTTCTGACAGTCGTCGCTGTGTGGCCAGAAGGAAGTCGGGCCGCTCTGGGTCTCAGTGTCCCCGCTCGTGCAGCGGGTACACTCATGCCAAGTTCTGCTTTTGTCCCAGGATCAAACAGCAGAAACAAATGACATCAACAAGAAACCAGGTCAAGACTCACTTTAAAAAAAATTTATGTTTTTTAGAGAAAGGGAAAGGGAGGGAGAAAGAAAAGGAGAGAAACATCCATCTGTTGCCTCTTGTAAGTGCTCAAACACACCCCTACTGGGCCAGACTTACTCTTTTTTTTTTTACTTTAAAAAATTTTTAAAAAAATTTATTTATTTTTAGAGAGGGAAGGAAGGGAGAGAGAGAAACATCAATGTGCAGTTGCTGGGGGTCATGGCCTGCAACCCAGGCATGTACCCTGACTGGGAATCGAACCTGCGATGCTTTGGTTCGCAGCCCGCGCTCAATCCACTGAGCTATGCCAGCCAGGGCTTTTTTTTACTTTTTAAAAAATTGATTATGCTATCACAGTTGTCCCAGTTCCCCCCAGCCCCCGCCCTGCCCACAGGCCCATCTCCACCCAGCACCCCTTCTCCTGTGGTGATCACCTCTCCTTTGTTCATGGGTCTTGCATATACATTTTTTGGCTACTCCATTTCCCATGCTTGCTCTTAACACCCCCCTGCCTATTTTGTACCCACCAATTTGTATTCCTTAATCCCTGCACCTTTCCCCCCATTCCCCCAGACCCCTCCCCACTGGCCACCCTCCCAAGGCTCTCCATGTCTGTGACAGTGTTTCTGTTCTGCTGGTTGGCTTAGTTTGTTTTTTAGGTTCAATTGTTGATAGTTATATATTTATTGCCATTTTAATATTCATAGTTTTGATCTTCTTTTTCTTAAATAAGTCCCTTTAACATTTCATATAATGGTTTGGTGATGATGAGCTCCTTTAGCTTTACATTGTCTGGGAAGAATTTTATCTGCCCTTTGATTCTAAATGGTAGCTTTGCTGGATAGAGTAATCTAGGTTGTAGGTCCCTGCTTTTCATGACTTTGAATATTTCTTGCCAATCCCTCCTGCAAATTTTCTTTTGAGAAATCAGCTGACAGTCTTATGGGAACTCCCTTATAGGTAACTAACTTATTTTCTCTTGCTGCTTTTAAGATTCTCCCTTTATCTTTAACCTTTGGCCTTTTAATTATGACGTGTTTCGGCGTGGGCCTTTTCACATGCATCTCGTTTGGGACTCTCTGTGCTTCCTGGACTTGTATGTCTATTTCCTTTACCAAACTACAGAAGTTTCCTTTTATTATTTTTCCAAGCAGGTTTCCAATGTCTTGCTCTTTCTCTTCTCCTTCTGGCACCCCTATGATGAGAAGAATATTGGAATGTTTTAAGTTGTCCCAGAGGCTCCTCACACTGTCCTTGATTTTTTTTGGGATTCTTTTTTCTTCTTGCTGTTCTGATTGGATGTCTTTTTCTTCCTTATGTTCCAAACCATTGATTTGATTCTTGGCTTCATCCACTCTGCTGCTGATTCCCTGTAAATTGTTCTTTATTTCAATTAGTGTATCCTTCATTTCAGCCTGGGTCTTTTTTATGCTGTTAAGTGCCTGCTGAGTTCCTCGCACATCCTTATAACCAGTGTCTTGAACTTTGCATCTGACAAATTGCTTACCTCCGTTTTGTTTCGTTCTTTTTCTGGGGTTTTGATCTGTTCTTTCATTTGGGCCGTGTTTCTTTGTTTCCTCATTTTGACAGCCTTTCTATGTTTGTTTCTATGTATTAGGTAGAGCTGCTTTGACTGTGTCTTGGTACAGTGGCCTAATGTAGTAGGTGTCCCATGCGGTCCAGTGGCACAGCCTACCCTATCACCCAAGTATTCAAGGTGCTCCCTCTGTTTGGGCTGAGTACTCCCTCCTCTTGTAGGTGAGTCCTCGTTGCTGTCAGCAGGTCAATGAGAGGGATTTATCCAGGCTAGACAGCTAGTAGGAGCGGCTGTGACTCTTGGCCAGCAACCTCCCTCCATGGGTTGTGGGGGTGGTTGGGTGGCGCTCTGACGTGGCCTGTAGCTGCCCACTGGAGGCACAGGCTCTGGGGTTTCCCGGGTGCAGGCCAAGGTCAGCCTCCACCTGTGTTGTGTCCGGGGCCCTTTGGCTTAAAGCTGTAAAGTATCTGCAGCTGGCTGCTGCTAGTGCTGCGCCTGGGGCCACTCAGCGAGGGAGTATGGGGCTGGGCTCAGCTGTTGCCTGTTTGAGAGGATTTAGGAAGGGCTGGGCTAGGGGTCCCTATGGAAAAGCCACTCCTACCAGAGTGGGAGGGCTGCTTGGGTGGGCCCCTACGTTGGATGGGGCGGACCCTTAGGTAATTGTCAGGGTGGGGCTTACCACCTGAGCCGGGTAGATGGAGACTCAGATACCGTGCGGCTACACTGTGGCTCTATGTGGGGGACGACTCAGAAAAGGTGCAATGGCCAAGGAAGCTGTTCCCCAGCTCTCGCCCCGACGCCAGACACGCCAGTTCCTCCCCGTGTGCCCCTGGCGCCCTTGAAGCTGCTGGAGCCCAGAGGGGGTGCATCTGAGTGAGTCTGAGTGCCGTGCGAGGCCCTTTAAGAGGAGAGGCCTGAAAATCCCACAGTTTCTCCCGCAGACCCCACCCCCACTGGTTTTTACAGCCAGAAGCCATGGAGACTTATCTCCCTGGCATTGGAACCCTGGGCTCAGTGGTCTGGTGCGGGGAAGGGATCCCTCGCTCCCGAGATACCCCTCCGTTTTATTCGCACCACACGTGGTTTGGGGACCGGTTCCGCGTCTCCGGTTCTCTGCCCCTCTGTCCTTCCCACCCGTCTGGATGAACATGGCTCCTTTAACTCCTTAGTTGTCGGACCTCCAACACCGCTCGACTTTCTGACAGTTCTGAGTGGTGGTTGTCCTGTATTTCAGTTGTAATTTTGCTGCGGTTGTGTGAGGAGGTGGGCCTCATTTCCCCACGCCTCCATCTCCTAGACTCACTCTCAGTCGATGCCTGGCCGTCCTGCTCCCCACAGAGGAAGGGCCTGGCTCACCTGGAGGGTGCGTGGGGGGCCGTGTGGTGGCCTTTCTGCACGGTGGCGCTGCGTGTGTCACTGTGGACTGAGGACGCTCAGTTTCTCTAGCTGTTCAGGTCTATGAGGCTTACAGCCAAAGGAGGAAGTTTCTGGGCTTGGAGACACCTGTTGTTTCTGGAGGGTTCCCAAAGCATGACCCCCTGGAGGAGGCGAGAAAGGGAGGCACCCCACCTTCCCCCAACCCACCCCACTCCTGTCCTGGGCCCGTGGCCGAGATCCTGGCCAGGTCCCCGCTTTGCGCCACATCCGGAGTGGACTCCGTGCAGACCGCTGCTCTCCCAGGTGGGGCCTGGGGACCCAGGTCTGCACCCAGATGACACCAGGGCGGGGACAGAGTCTTGATACGCGAGAACAGCAAACGCCGGTCCCCTTGCAACCGACGCCCTGCTCCCAGCAGGGAGAAAGGGCTCCATGGGGGGGTCCAGGCTCCCACCCTCCCTGTTGCGCCCTGGTCTGTGGGCCTGGGACCCACCCCAGGGGCATCGCCAGCTGGCGAACGCAGTGACGTGGTTCCGTTTCCACCGCGGTTAGTCTCGTCGCCCCTACGCTTGCCGGGGCAACCAGCTCCTCTCCGTGTCCGGTGGAGGTAGCGCTTCCTTCTCAGACGTGTGTCTCCGTGACAAACGTGAGGGAGAGCCTGTGGGGAGGTGCGCCGTCGGGCTCGGGTTCTTGGCAGCGGATCCAGGGCTGCTCATTAAGTTCGTATCAATAAGTAAGTTAATTAAAACAAAACAAAGGAGGGCCACCCATGGAGAGGATGAGAGTGTCATACACCAGCGAATATGACGGGTCCAATTAGAAGGGGGGAAAATGAACTGATGTAAGTGAAAATACAGATTTAATTATCACACAGGTGATCGCCAGCCAGCAGACTGGGAGGGCACCTGCTAAGGAACCGACTGGGGGTGCCGCTGGGGGCTTTAAAAGCCCAGAACAGTTTAGGCCAGGTGGCTGCCCCTGCGGACCACCAGCCTCGCCGTCTTTTAAGAGGGGTCCCCACCCCAACCCCTGCCTCGAAGCGTCCCACGAGCTGGGGGTGGGCCCTGGACACTCAGCGGCTGGGGTGTGACTCTGGCTGTTGGGGCCCCCCAGGTGAAGCTGTTCCTTCTGGACCGCTCTGCCATGCTGGCCAGCCTTCCTCAGGCCACGCCTGCGGCCCCCGCCCCATAGCCCGACCCAGGTGAGCAGTGGGGGAGGGGACCCCCCAGGGACCTCTCCACCTGGAGACAGGTGCATATGTGCTGCGGGGTGGGGGGTGGGAGTAGGCGGCTGAGTGGGTCTCACCTGAAGAGGGGAGGGTGGTGCCCATTCAGGTTGCGGTGGGCCATGAGGGGCACACAGGGAGCACTCGAAACACAGGGGCTACCTGGGAGCACCCATCACCTGGCCCAGGGCCAGGCCCCCCCTCCAGGGCAGCTGGGAGAATTAGACAAGCAGGTATTTGTCAGGTGCTTGCAATGGGCCTGGTGCAAATCCTGGTAATTCTGGATGAGTGTTTGGTAAGTCCAGTGACATTGATGGGACCAGCGAGAGGGTCGGTCTCAGGGGCAGATGCCCATTCCCAGAGCATCTGCTCACCAAGGCTCCTCCACGGTGCACTGGCACTTGGAGACCTTGGGCTCCACAACCCAGCTGCTGGAGCTGCCTTTGACCTTCCCAGGACCCCATGGGGGCTGAGGGGCACAGGCCTCAGAGGTCGGAGGCCAGGACAGGCTCTGATGTCCAAGTGTGTGGTGGGGCAGTGTCAACCCCTTCACAGCCAGAGAGGAGCAGCCCCGCCCTCCACCCCGGACCCTGCAGCCAACTCCCTCCCGCTGGCCACGCCCAGCTGTGAGGCTGGCCCTGGCAAAAGAAGGGGACTGACCACCAGCTTTGGGGCTCTCCCACCTCAGGTGACTGGCTCATCCCCTGGGCCTCATTTTCCTCATCTGCAAAATGGTGACCCACCCTCAGGGGACCCCTTGGGGGCTCGAGGGAGACTTGCCCACCCGGTACACCAGCTGGGATTTTGGTGTCCGGGTCTGTCCCTTCCAACTGCTCGAGTGGACTGCAGCTCAGGAAAGGTTTATTACACTAAGAACACACCACGGGGCCTCACGCAGTCACGGCTCAGACCCGTGTGGCCGCGGCCTCTGAACCCAGCGCACACGGAAGCAGCAGGAGCCGAGTCGCCCATTCAGGTCTTGGCCTGCCTGGCCTTGCTGGCGAACTCCTATGCACCCTTCAGGACCCTGCTCAAACGCCCATGGCTCAGGCAGAGGCAGCTGCTGCCCCCGTGGCCAGTACAGCACTCGTCTTCACGGATGACGGTCCCTGCAGGGAGCTCCCGGACACCCGGCGAGGGGACAGGCACGCAGTGGTATGCAAGGAGTGCCTGCTGACGTCCGCACTTGGGCCAGGCACGGAGCCGCAGGGCTGGGTCGTCTTCACATCCTCTTCCTCATCTTGCCCTTCTTGGAGCCGGCCCCCCGGCCGAAGGCGCCCCGCTGCAGCTCCTGGGCGTGGCGCCGGTTGCGGGCGGAGAGCTGCTTGAGGCCCCCGCGCTGCAGGAAGCGCATCTTCTGGGCTTTGCGCCTCTGCTTCAGGATCTGCTGCTTGGTCTTGAGCTCCGAGCGCACGCGGCCCGCGGGGGCGCCTGGGGCGCGGGGCTGGGGTGCACCTGCCGGGACAGGGGTCCAGGGAGCTCAGCCTTTATGTCGACTTCCAGTGTCTCCTCCTCCTCCCAGAAGCCTCCAGACTGCCCCCCACCCCCCATCCCCCTTCCGTGTTCACCGCCGTGGCCCCAGCCTCTGGCACAGAGCAGGTGCTTAATAAAGCGTAAGCAGTCTGCTCTACTGGTTGACAGCACGGAACCTCGAGCCAGAGCTGCCGGGGTTCAAATCCCAGCTGTGAACTCTTAGACCACGGGCAAGTCGCTTAACTTCTCTGTGCCTCAGTTTCCCCCTGAGTCATGAGTAACAGCACCTGTCTGGTGGGTCCTAGTAAGTCAGTGAGTTAACGTGTCCCGTGCTCGGGACAAGGCCCAGCCCGGAGTAAGGGCCCCCTCGGTGTGGCAATTACGATGGTAAACACTTCAACAGAGTTGGACGGAGCACCTCCTCTGCGCCAGGCCCTGGGCGCCCAGCCGTGGCTGAGACGGACCCCACCCCCTGTCCCCGTGGGAAAGGGGCGGTGCTGATGCGGACACAGGGGAGGCCACGCAGAGGACACAGAGGCCCTGGGTGAGGCGGAGGACAAGCCACAGTGGCCGTGACAGAGAAGGGGCCACAGGCTGAAGGACACAGGCTCACAGAGACACAGACGGGGCAGGGACCAGCCCTGCGGGGCCTGGGGTGGGGGGGGGACAGAGGCCAAGGAGGGCTAAGGCCCCCGGAGAGCCCAGGACACAGGCCGAGCTCCCCGCTCCCCGGGGGGCAGCACAGGTGGGAGGCGGCAGGCAGCTGGGTAGGCCCGGGCGTCACCCATGTGGGCACCCTCATCTGTGAGGTGAGCACCCCCAGTCTTCTCACCTGGTCACAGGTGGGGGTGTCTAGCGGAGCCTGTCCCCACCCTGCCAGGGGGAGCCCTCTGACAGCACACGGCGGGGTTGGGGGCGGGGGCAGGGTGGTGGACAGGACGGGCTCCAGCCCCCTTCCCTCAGAGCCGTCAGAGCCCCGAGGCCCTGGCACTCGGGGTGCCCGGGCCCCGCCATGGTCCAGCACAGGCTCTCATGGACCCCAGTCCAAACCCTTCGGCCCGTCACCCGCTGAGGGCCCCGGGCGGGGTCAGAGAGGCCCAGGTTCCCAGACGGCCAAACGCACCCACCACGTGACGTGCCCATCTGTGTGCGGAGGTCCGTCCTACCTTGGCCTTGGCCTCGGCCCCACTTCCAGCCCCTGCGCTCGGGGCCTCGCCGGTCCGACGCCCCTTCCTCCTCGGAGTCGCGGTCGTCGATTTTCTGTTTCTGCTTCCACTTCTTGTAGCTGGGCGGCCACGTTAAGGAGGCTGCTTGCGGGACCCTGAAGCCCCTGAGACCCCTGGGCTGGGGAAGCGCCGCCCCGCCCCCAACAGAAATGGGCGCTTAGCCCCGCCCCCAGGGATACAGGTCCTGCTTGTAGGAGCTGCTGATGTAGCGGCCACTTTCCGTCTTGATCTTCTTCTTCTTGTCCTCCTGCCCCGACTGCCCCACAAACCGCTTCTTCTTCCGGTCCCTGCAGGAGAGGAAGGAGAGTGGGCTGCCGTGGACAGAGGTGGCCTGGGGCGGCCTGTTCCCTCCGCTGACCCTCACGGGGGTGCTGGAGGATTCCAGAAAAGCAGCGCAGCCATGTCTGGCATGCAGGAGGTGCTCAGTAAAGGCCAGCCCCCTGCCCTTCCCCACTTTGCCTCGGTAGCCCAGGTCTCAGAGGCAGTATGGGGGTCGTCAGGAACAGGGTTCCCAGCCCTGCCCCTGCTACCTCCTGGCTCTGAATGCAGGTGGGGTGAGGTCCCTCAAGCTGACTATGTATGACCCCATGCAAACAGGAGGGGGCAGCACAAGCCGTAATTCGTGCTGTGCAGGATCAGTGCGGGGGTGGGGTAGCATACTTCCTGCTCTAGGGACCCAAGGGGAGCCAGGCCAGGCAGGAGTTCCAGGCCGGCTCTGCGGGGCTGCGCAGCAACAGGCGGGCCTGGGAGGGCCGTGCGGCTGAGCCCACTCACCACTTGAGCTGCTGCCGGCCCCTGGTCAGGTTCTGGGCCTCGTCCCCCATCAGGTCCAGGACAGCGCCGGCCACCTGCTGCTCAAAGGCGCCCCCGTCCCCGCCGACGCTCAGGCTGCAGAAGGAGAGTGGGGAGGCATGACAGGGTTGAGGGGGGCTGCCAGGCCCCACCCACCACGCACATGCACGCGCACGCATGCACGCACGCCAGCCAGCCACTCACCCCCGCTCGCTGTCGAAGTCCTTGGGCCGATAGGGGACGTAGAAGTCCTGGTCCCGCTGCCGGGCCTCCGCCCGCCGCCGCTTGGCTCCGCAGTCAGGTCCCGGCCGCTGCCGCTTCCGGCCCACGACCTCTGCGAAGACGTCCTGGCGGACGGACGCCCAGTCACACCCGCAGCCCCCGGGAGCCCCCCTGGCCCCAACACCGGTCCCGTTCGGCGCTGCCAGGCGGACCCTCCATCTCCTCTTCTGCACACGCAGCACAACCCGCCTCGAGCCCCAGCGGCGTCAGATAAGGTGGGCGGGGACGCACTGACCAGGGAGGACTCTGTTCAGTCCCCTAGTTCGTGTGACGGACACAAGGTCCTGGCCCTCCCTGGGCCTGGCCTTGCTCTGTGTGTCAGGGATTCATCCAGGGCTTTCAACTGTTATGCTTTGGCTACTGAACCCCTATGCAAATCAAATGCAAGGGAGGCGGGCGAGCAGGCCCCAGGCCCCGCCCACCAGGGCACCAGGACACCACGTGGTCCCCCAGCCCAGCCTCTGGCCCCAGGGCCCAGCGTCTGACCCTGCCTGGGTCGTGCCCTCACTGCTGCCAGGAGCCCCTGCTCTGTGCCCTTCTGCCTACCCCAGACCTTGGGCTCGGACTGCCACCAAGATGGTGACAATGTGGCCACCACTAGGCATCCGCTGGGCGCTGTCCTGCATCTGCCCGGCAGGGCGGGGACCGGGTGCCCCCGTCACTGGGCTGCAGAGCCCTGGTCCACGGGGCTGTGGAAACGAACTTTCCTGAAATTCACTCGGCGGCAGAGGCCAACTGGAGTCCACAAGGGGCTGTCTGTCTGGTTAGTTCGGGGACCGGCATGTCTCACGGCAGAAACTCTGATGCATTTGATGGCAGTGACACCCCAGACCCCGCCGAGGTGCTACATGGCACACGGGCCCCCACCCTCAAGATATGGAATCCCAAAACCCATCTGGTCCCTAGGGTTTCAGGCAAGGGAAGGTGGAGGAGTCCCATGAGCCCATCATACAGACCGGGAGGCTGAGGGCTGAGTTGCTGATTTCCACAAGCGTCACACAGGGGATCAGAATCCCCGAATCCATCCCCAGCGACAGCGAAGCCTTGGGGACAGCCCTGTGGCTGCTGCGGTTTGACCCACCCCTTTCCCCAAACCCAGGCCGGGACTCCAGGTCCCCAGGGCGGGGCCCGTACCTCCGCAGTCTCTCCTGCCGCCTCCTCCTCCTCCTCCTCCTCAGGCCGCTCCTCCTCCTCCTCCGGTGCTGAGCAGCTTGGGGCGGGGCGGGCCAGGCCCTCCTGCCGCTCCTGCAGCTCCCGCCGCTCCTCCCGCCCCTGCTGGAAGCTGGCGATGGCCTTGCTGTCCTTCCGCCGCTTGGCGCGCATCACCTGGCTGCCGAAGTCCCGGCTGGAGGCGTTGATTTCAAAGATGGTCTGCGGAGGGACACCCGCCTCCTTCACCCACGGGCCTCTCCTCCCCGACTCCGCCCCCACCAGCCCGGCCAGTGCACTCGGGCATTCCTCCTCGAGTACTCCCAGTCCTACCGAGAGTGCTCTCGTTACTGGAGTTTCACCATTAGAAAAGCGGCCCCAGAGAGGGCAAGTAACCTGCCCGAGGTCGCACAGCTGGGACGAGCCAGAGCTGGGATTTCGGCCCAGGTGGCTCCGAAACTCACGACACTCCAGCGCCTTTTCCCTGACGCGGGCCAGCTGGCGGGCCTGCCCCTGCTTTAGCACACGCCTCCCCTCCGTACAGGATTCTATCGAGTCCGTGGGAGTCAAAGGAGAGGAACGCGATGGAAAGCCAGCTCCTCAGGCCTCTAACAGGCCTAGAGCTCGGTCCCCCCCCCCGCCCCCCCCCCCCCCCCCCGTGAGCCTCAGTCCACCCATCTGTAATGGGGAGGAAATGGCTGCCACGTGGGGCACCTGCTGTGGACCAGCAGGGATGGTTCCAGAAAAAGAGGCGTCTCTAGGCATGCTGGCAGAGCCGCAGATGCAGGTTAAGACGCTGCAAGCTGAGCCGGAAATGCCTGCTGGGTCCCGCCGGGGCTCAGGCGCTGAGTCCGAGTCCCCGCACCGTGGTGGCCTCGGTGTTGTGGTCCCTGCCTGCCCTCACTCACCGCCCGCGAGCGGTACTTCTTGAGGGTGTCCACCAGCCGCAGCCGCTGCAGCTCCTCCTCCTCGAAGCGCGAGCCTGGTGGGGGCAGGGGAGGCGTCAGGCCGGGGCTCGGCTCCGCAGCGCCACCCGCCGCCCCTGCCCTGCACGCGGGGACTCACTGAAGAGGGGGTGCAGGCCCAGCCCCGCAAGGTCCAGCTCCTTGGCCCGCTTGATGGACTCGGGGGAGGGCGCCGGCCGCGAGCGCACGTACTGCTGCAGGGCGTTGTCGGCCACATGGCACAGGCCCCGCAGCTCCAGCGACGCCTCCAGCGCGCTCCGCAGGCTGCAGTCCTCATCGTCCACCAGGCTCTGTGGCACGCGGCCCAGCACGCCGTCCACCGCACCTGCTGCTGCCCCGCACCGAGCTCAGTCAGAGGACTGCCACCCCGCCCACCTGCCCAGGCCCCGCCTCTCCCTGCTGGGCCCACGCCAGCCTGATCGTCACAGAATTATCCCCGTGGCTGCTGACGCGTGCTCCGCAGGGAGGCCTACGAAGGCTGCATCTGTACTAAACACGCACAGGCTTCTTTTCCTTGTCGTTATTCTGTAAACAATTCAGTATCGTAACTGTTATACCGAAACAGTATTCCATGAAAGCTATGTATGATAGCTTCCACACTGTATCATTGTAAGTAATCTGGAGACGAAGTTACCGGAGGATGCACATAGGTTATATGCAGACACTAGCCCATTTTATATAAGGGACTCATCTGCCGATGTTGGCACCCGAGGGGGCTCTAGAACTAGCCCACCTCGGACACTGAGGGACGACTGTGTAAGGGATCCGCTTCTCCTGGGGTCAAGTCCAGCCCCGCCCCTATCAAAGCCAGGACAGCTTGGGCCCCACCCACATTGGCCCCACCTCTGCCTCCACTCACCTGAGGGCTCCTCCTGCGGGTGGGCGAGGGAGAGGGCACGGCCCAGGAACAGGTGCAGGTCGAGCAGGTAGGGGACCTCATCTGGGGCCACCAGGGAGTAGGCCGTGCCACTTCGGCCGGCCCGGGCCACACGACCTGGGTGGGAAGAGGAGGTCAAGCTTCAGCAAAGCCCCCCAAAGCCCAGCACAACTCCCTCCGGCCCAACCCTGCAGGTGTAAACCAGGCCAAGCCCGTACCTCACCGAGCTGGCGTCCTGCCCTACAAAAGGGGAGGGGACACCAGAGGTCACCAGGGTCACCTGCACGAGAGTGCATGAGCCGACAAGGCGCTGCTGGAGCACAGTCGAAGGGGACTTTGTGAAGCAACTTAGCCGGCGACCACCCGGTGGGGATTCCGCAGCAGCGGACAGGGGCCAATGGGCCAATGGGCCCAGGCGCCAAACCCTCCCAAAACCCTGTTCGTGTACATGGAGTTTTATTGGCACGCGGCCATTTATGTTGCCTGTGGCTGCTGTCGTGCGATTTCAGGGCCAAGGTCAGAGCCTACACGGCCCCCGCAGCCTACAGTACTCACTCTCCAGCCCTTCACAGAACCAACTCGCGACCGGTCATAAACAGTCGGAGGCGAGTGAAAACCTGCACGACGGGAGCTGAGGCGAGGTTTTCCTCCTCCTCGCTGCAGGGGGGCGTGGCCGGCGCTGTGCTGGATTTGCGTTAGGTAAACCCATTTTGGCTCATTGCTGCCACTTGCAAAACCAGTGTGTCACCACCCTTAGAAGAGTCATTTGGGGTGGTCCGATTTACACTGTTGGTCATGGGGTGCACAAGAAATTCCCTTTGGGGGTTCTGGGGTCCCCTTGAGGAATGCACAGAGCCAGCTGTTCCCAGGGCAGTGGGAACTGGGCGCAGCAAGCTGCCACCAACAGGGTCCCGGGGGCTGGACACCCAGGAGGAGGCCGTCTCTGTGCCCCAACTGGAGGTCAAACTGCTTCTCTGGGGGCTGCCATGGGCAGCTGGAACTCAGTGGCATCTAATCACAGGCAGAACAGCCCAAAGGACCCGGCCTCCCAGCTTCTCCTCTCACACACGTTAAATTAGCTGCATTTAAAAATGCGTTTATGAACGAAAAGACGGCAGAGAAAATAGGATGGTGGGCGCCGGCGGCCGGGGAGAGGGGAACAGGGAGTCATGTCTGGTGGGCGGTCCCCACGTAGGAAGACACCGCCGGCCTGGAGGCTGGGCAGCCGCGGGGACTGTTCCCCCACACGAGCATCCTCAGTGCCACTGAGTTCCACCGGACGACGTTCCCATGGCGATGGTATGCTCTGTGTCCTCTACCACAGTTAAGAACAAAAAAGGTAATGGCTGGGGCCAGACACACCATAGTGACAGCCGTGTCATCGGAGAGGCCACGAGAGTGAAGAGGTGGTTCCAGTCCCAGCCACCCCACCTTGCCACCTGCAGGAGACCCGGCCAATCAATAATCTCCTGGCCTCGGGTCCCTCACCTGCAAGGCGGAGCTCCCGTGCGGGGCCCACCGCACAGGGTGGGTGTGAGAACAGAAGGAGCCGCTGCCGTGAAAGGTGGCACAGGGCCCGCGGGGAGTGCGGGGAGGCGGGGGCAGGCACAGCCACCGTCACAGTCACCAGGCAGGAGTGTGCAACCTACTGTGCTGCTTCCTTTTCCAATATGCCCACTATGTGTGCATCTTGCTTGTATAACTGGAACGTTATACGCGGTGTTCTGGCCTGGGAGGGCTGACGGGAAGGCGGGGCCCAACACGCTGGCCTGAGATCCTGCCTTCGGTGGTGGAACGGGAGGCACAGAGGCCGGAGTGCGAGGGTCCCCAGGAAGGGAGCTAAGAGGACAGTTTTACTGAGAGGACTTCAGGGAGAGGGGCTGTGGGACCACCTCATCAAGCACCACGGCAAGAAAGGGAGCAAAGCCCAGGACTCGGGAATCCTGGACGCAGAGAGCTACCTCCCGAGAACAGTGAGGCCTCCCCGCAGAACCCTGAGGCCCCGCCTCCCCAGGTCCTGATGTACAGGTCAAGTCCCCGGGCCTCGGTTTCTCCACCGGTAGCACCCCAGCCGGCTCCTTACCCACACGGTGCAGGAAGAGCTTGCCCTTGGCCGGGAAGCTGTAGTTGATGACGTTGTCCAGCAGCGGGATGTCCAGGCCCCGGGCCGCCAGGTCGGTCACGATGAGCGTGGAGCACTTGCCGTGGGCGAACTTGGCCAGGTTGATCTTGCGGGCCGTCTGGTCCAGGGCGCTGTAGATGTGGGCGCAGCTCATCCGCTGGGCCGCCAGCAGCTGCTCGAGCCGGGACAGGGCGGAGGGAGAGGGGCGAGGGGCCTTGTAGGCGAGCGTCCGGGCCGCGGCGGGGGTGCCGCGGCCTGGTGGGAAGCTTCAGCCTGACTCGACCGCGAACAAGCTGCAGGGCCTTGACCGTGGCAAGTTACCTAACCTCTCTGTGCCTTCATTTTTGCTCACCCGTAGAACGGGGAGAAGGGCTCCTTCTGTGTAGCTTTGTTGCGAGGAGTACATGAGTTAATGCACATACAGCGCTGAGAACACAGCCCAGGCGCAGGCAGCACCGTGAAAGTGTTAACTGCCTCTCGGAATTCACTCCTTCGGTGTCTTGTCACTCATCAGTGACCCGGCAGCTGCGCGCCGGGAGGAAGCACCGTCAAGTGTGTAACAAACACGTGAACCCCGGTGAACTGTGTCCTCAGACAACAGACCCCAGGTGTGGCTGGCCAGGGAAGGGGCCCCAGCAGCCTCTGGGGCACGGGGACCCCCCCACACTTTGATACAGCCAAGGGTTATGGGTGTGCACATATGGAAAAAGTCACCAATCTCTAAAATTCTGTAAGTAAAAAAAAATATATATTTTTTAAAAAGGCCCTGGCTAGGTAGCCCAGTTGGTTCAAGCATCATCCCAATAAGCCAGGGTCGTGGGTTCGATCCCCAGCCAGGGCACAAACAAGAATCAACTAATGAAGGCATAAATAAGTGGACCGACAAACCAGTGTTCCTCTCTTTCTCTCTAAAAATCAATCAATAAAAAAAAAACTCATCAAGCTGCTCAATAAGATTAAAGCACTTTACAAAACTTAATGCATGTAGGGCATACCTCATTTTTAAAAAGCAAAACACACGAGACGCTGAAAATCTACAGAATGATAGGATGGCTGGAAAACACTTCAAAATAACCTGGATGGAGGGGGGAGTATAGATGAACCAAGACTGGCCATGAGTTGATAACTGAGTACCTGGGAGTTCATTAGGCTATTTTCTAACTGTAGTATGCATTTGAAATTTTTATGACAAAAAGTTTAAAATAAAAAATCACCAAGCCCAGGCCAGGCCCATGTCCTGCTCTGGTGCTGCCCTCTGGTGGCCGTACATGGGACTGCAGCCCCAGCTAAAGAAGGGCAGGTTCCCAGGGGATGGCTGGGAGAAGGTGTGTGGCCCCCTGCCAGCCTCTCTCACCTCACTGAGGTACTCGGCGTGGTGCTTTGTGGCCACAAACACCACCGTCTGGTCCTGGGGCCGCACCACCGTGCGCAGCAGGTAGAGGAGCACGGCGGCCTTGGTGTCCTCCCGCACGAGGAAGAACGAGGTCTGCAGGGAGAAGGGTCGTGTGGGTGTGGCTGTGGGGGCCCTGGGCGGGGCCCTGCACAGGGGCACAGGCGGGGCCTCACCTTGAGCTGCTCGTTGAGTTTGGTGTCCACGTCTAGCCGAATGAGTACAGGCTCTGTGAGGCCTGCGGGGGGGCCACAGAAGAGGGTGGGGGGTTGAGTCACATAGGGACATGGACCCCAGGCCCCCAAACCCCCAGTCCCAGGCCTCGCCCTGAGCTCACTCACCCGCCCGGGCAAACTCCACCAGCATTTTTGGCAGCGTGGCGGAGAACAGGACCGTCTGGTGGCCCCCGGGGAGGCGGCCGATGATTTCCTGCAGCTGCTCTGCAAACCCCATCTCGAAGAGCCTGGGACAGCCGAGGGCAGAGGACAGAGGTCAGGAGCAGGGCTCGCATTCCGGCAAGCTCCAAACCTCAGTCAGCGTCACCCCCACCGCACTGCCTCCCACGTGGACCGGTGTTTGCCCCACGTTTCTCTAACTCAGTTCCCTTCTTCTCTACTTGACAGCATCACCCTGAGCAATAACGACCTTGAAATCCTGGGTCTGCTCTGTTCTGTTTCCTACAAACTCACGCTGAAATGAGCGACCACAGCCCCTGCTCTGCAGGGCACCACTCTGAGTACCTCACAAATACCGGCTCCTGAGCGCTCACGGCCCCCTGGGAGGCTCACGCCGTCTCATCCCCACTCTGCAGTCACGACCCCCAGGCCCCCAAGACCCTCCGTGATCTGCCCAAGTTCACAGAGCTGGGATTTGATCCCACCCGAGTCCTCAACCTAGTGCTGCTTTTTCTAACTTTGAAATCATGGTGTTCATTCTATTACTCTTCCCAATATTCCCAAAAGTAACACAAGGAAGAACTGTTGGCCCAGGGAGCTCCCCTGCTGTGGGGAGACGCTGCTCTGACCCAGGACACCGGTCTTTCCTGGCAGAGCCCCTCCCCCCCAGGCGGCCCACCTCCCTCCGACTGCCCAGCCTCGGGGCCGGCCCGGACGCCTCACCTGTCAGCCTCGTCAAACACCACGTACTCCACACTCTGCAGCTTCAGGTTCATCTCCACGGCCACGTGCATCAGGCGCCCCGGGGTCGCAATGATTCTGGAAGGGTGCGCAGGCCAGGTCACCTGGGGCCCCCAGCAGAGCCCTGCGCTCACTCCCCAGCCGCTGGCTGTCCGGAAAGGGACCCCAGAGTGTTACCCCCAACCCAAACTCACATGTCAGGGTTCTCATGCAGGGCTGAAAACTGGTCTTCCATTCTAGGGGGAAGGGCAGGTGTCAGCGTGATAGTACAGGTCTCTGCCTAGCCCCTCCCGCTTCCCACACCAAATGCCCGGGTGAGCCCCACTCCCTGACCCCAGACTGGCAACTGGGGAAAAGGCTACTGGTGACATCCTAGGCAAAGGCACTGCCCTGACATGAGGTACAAGTTCAAATACACAGAAGGACTGATACAACAAAGAGATGGGCTCAGCCTCAGAACCCACCTCTCTCTCTTCTCTCTCCAGATTGCAACAGCGCTGCCTTTGCCCTGCAGCGCCACCTAGCAACCAACCCGGGAACTGCCCGGTGCACCTAGAATCCAGCTTCCGGGATCTCTGTCCTTATTCTTAAACCTTTGGAGCACGCACATCCCTAACTGTGGTCGCCCGCTGAGGCACCCTTGGGACACCTGTAGCAGCCAGAATTCTGGCCAGGCCTAGCCCAGGAAGGCTTCGCTCGCAATCACCAACAATGCGGGGGTGTCCAACCTGCAGCCCGCGGGCCGCAAGCAGCTCAGGATGGTTATGAAGGCAGCCCAACACAAAATCGTGCATTTACTTCAAGGTCAGATTTTTTCGTTTTGTGATTACGTGTCGCAATGTATTGAACGTGTGGCCCAAGACAACTCCTCTTCTTCCAGTGTGGCCCAGAGACCCCCAAAAGTGGGACACCCCCAGTGATAAATTACAATGCAGACAAAGGAGCACAGGATACAACACACTCGGGACTGAGAGCACATGGTGACGGTGACCTTGAGGAAAAGGGAGGGGCTGCCCTGGGAGGGAGACTTGGTCGGATGGGGGCAGGGCACCGAGCAGGAGACTCAGTGCTAATCTCGACAGTGCTGCCAAACCAATGCCTGGGCCAGCCCGTCACCACCTCAGCCTGCTCACCTGGAAAACAGGTGTGGTGCCTGCCACCTCGGAAGGACGGCACCAGCACCCCGGGACACATGCATTTTGCAAATCGGAGCAACTAAAACACGTTTGATTTTTGTGCATCCTGCTTTAAACAATGCGCAAGTGGGCATCTCAAGACATGCACAACCAGGCCACCCGCCCGGGTGACCCGTGTGCCCCCAGTGCCTCTGCAGTGCCCGTGTGAGAAATTTCTTTCCTTCTTTTACTGCCAGTCTCCCTGGTTAGCCTTTTCTGAAATGGGCCGAGAACTTGCTGTTGTTGGTACAGCGCACACGGGCTCCCCCGCTGCTGATGCCCTGGAGGCACCGGGTGGGCTCGCACGGGGGGGTGGGGGGGGAGCAGGGTGTAGGGGTGTGGGTGGCCGTGGCCAGGGGTGAGGGGCTCTTACTTGTCCCCGCCCAGGATCAGGGCAGTCTTGAGGCCGGTGAACTTGCCCAGCTGTGGGGAGAGAAAGATTGAGAGGGGGTGAGGGGCAGATGCCTCGGCCCGCTCAGGCCTCTCCCCTGGTCCCAGCTCAGACTGCCCACCCCCAACCCCCGGCCTGGACACACCTCCTTGGTGAACTTCATGGTCTGCAGGGCCAGCTCGCGGGTGGGCGAGAGAACGAGGGCGCGGGCCCCGGTCTGCGCGCTGCGGGCCTTGAGCCGCTCGAACATGGGGATGAGGAAGCAGGCCGTCTTGCCGCTGCCCGTCCGGGCCATGGCCACCACGTCCCTGCCGTCCAGGATCACCGGGATGGTCTGCAGAGGGGCCAGCGGGGGAGGGGCGGGTCAGCTCCCGCACCCAAACACCACGGGATCCAGAGCTTCCAGTCCCCGGGGAATGGGTGACCCAGGGGACCTCGGCGGATGGGAAGATGGGATCCCGTTCTTGCGGAAGCTTGTTTGCACACCTCCGGGGACAAGCAGCTCACCGCCCCCAAATCTGTCTACTCTTTGAACACCCACCTGCAGCTTAGGCCAGACTCTACCTCCCTGACTGCTCTTCCTCCTTGGGACCCCGAGGAATGCCTCCCTCCCAGCTAAATGTCTGAGGACGCCAGTCACAAGCCCCAGGAGATGACAAGGGGCCTGCGACCTGCCCGCGCAGGGGCTCGGTGGTGACCAGCCGTAAGTGGCGAAGAGGCCCAGGGTCGAATCTCCTCTCTGCCGGGCCCAGCTTCCCCCACCTGTGCAACAGGCAAGCTTGTGGGGTTTCCGGGTAAGAGGGACAACAGGTGTGACAGCTGATGCAAAGGGGTGTCCACCAAGAGGCGGAGAGAAGAGCCGAGTTGCTCCTCCCTTCCCCCCAGCCCCACCAGCCCTCCCCGCCGCATACCTTCCTCTGGATGGGTGTGGGCACCTTATAGCCCTTCTTCATGATGCCTTTGAACACCGCGTAGCTCAAGCCTGGGAAAGACAGGGGAGTGACTGGGGTTCCGGGGAGCCCCCACGACACACATACCACACTCCTGTGCAGCAGTAGCACAGGGCAAACGGCTCTTAGGTCGTCAAATACATAGCACGGAAAGAAAAGCGACAGAGCAAAACCAATAGACCAACGGAAACTTAAGAGACAAATCTACGGATGGCGGGACATAGCCTTGGGGGGATTCTGCCTCGAACACACTCTCAATGCCACGAGACGACCAGGGGTCTGGGCAACACCGGGAACTGTGGGGTTGGTTCAGGCGTGCGAGGTCCTGCCTCTCTCTGAGGAAGCAGAAGGTATTTCGGGATACAAGGAGGGGAGTATCTGGATAAGGAAGCCAGGGAGACCGGCTTCCGAACCCTCCAGGATGCCGGGGACACGTGGGTGAGGCGTGGCTGAAGTCGGGCTGAAAACAGTGGACGCTGCTGAGGGGCAGGTAGAGACTCACTGTCCGCTATTTTCTATGTATATGTTTGAAATGCGTAACTAGAAGAAAAAGGGGTCGTGCGCAAGGGCCCAGGACACGTGCAAACAGGGTGTGGACAGATGAGGCATGTGGTCCTATGAGAGGGAGGAGTGGCCTCTGGAGAGACAGCAGGTGACCTGGGCTCGTGGAGAGGGGAGGACAGAGGGAGGCCCGAGACAGGACGGTACCGTGTGTTTCTGTAGCTGCTTTTTGGTCAATTATCCTTGTGATTCACAAAGGCAAAAAGAGCTCCACGTAAATGTTTGCATTTGCTCTTTTTCTTTGATTTTTTTGATAGGTTTTTAGTGCATCTTCAATGTGGTGACCGGCTGTCTAGACTGATTCCTTGTGAGCTGACTGTCCACGGTGTTCACCCAAGTCTCTGTCGGGGTGCCTGTCTTATTCTTATTGATTCCTGAAAGCTCTTTGCATATTAGGCACAGTCACCCTTTGTCCCATAGGTTGCAAATAAACTTCAACTTAGTTTACAGTGTTTTTTGCCGTACACACGTCTAACTGAAAAAAGTCCAACAGCTCTCGGGTCACACTTAGAAAGTCCTTCTTATCCTTTCTAACATTAAAAAATGTTCATAACAGTTAACCCTTTGCTCCAGATGCTACTGATTTGTAAAGAGCTGGCAAGAGAGTCCAGCCTCATTGCCATCTAGCCAGGTATCCCAGTCCTGCCCGACTACGGCATCTTCTCCCACCCCGTTCTGAAATGCCATGTCCCGCAGAACCTCCCCAAACACCTGCTGCCCACCAGCGAGGCCCTGTGTCCAGCTCCAGCTGCTTTCTCACGGTGTCAGGCCTGTCGCCTGCTGCCTCAGTCTACCCAGCACCTACCACAGTAGGGCAGAGCCGTACTGTGCTGGGGCCCAGGGCAGAGGTCAGAGGGCACGATGGCCCCCTGCTGCTGCTCCTCCCACTCCCTGGGCGCCTGATTCACCCACCCATGGACTGGAAGCCTCCTGACTTCTTCTTCTTCTTGTTCTGGGCCCGCACCATCTCCCGTGTGTCCGGCTCCACATCCGAGGTGCACTCCGAGGTAGGGAAGGTGGGCAGGGGTCTGCTGGGTCCTGGCTGGGAGAGAGGAATAGAGAGGCAGCCCCATCAGACCCCTGGAGGCAGCGGGGGGGCGGAGGGGGTGTGGAGCTGTCCAGGTGTCAGCCTGCTCCCCATTCGAGCTGATGACACTCCTGCCAGATCACAGGACAGCGATGCAGAGAGTGGGCTCTGCCACCAGGCTGCCTGGGTTTCAGTCCCAACTCTGTCACTCACCAGCTGGGAGACCTCACACGACAGACTTAATCGTCCCTGAGTCTGGGTTCCCACATCGGGGAAATGGACGCCAAGGGCCTGCGCTTCAGAGGGTGTTGTGAAGGCTGAGAGAAATGTGGGGCTCACACAGTGCCCAGTGCATAAATGGTGATGATACCATTATCATCACCACCATCATCATCCTCCCGGCCTGTCATTCAAAGCCCTTGAAATGAAAAGCTCCAGAGAGCCGATCACAACATCTACAGCGTGCGAGGTACTAGATTTCTCCAAGCCGACCTGCCCCCCTCCTCAACCCCCTTTCTGACCCATCGCCCCCACCCAACTCTGGTCTCTCCTGTGCCTGCCTCTCCTCTGCCCACCAGCGTGTCCTGGCACAGCTAAGTCTAACCCAGACGCCTCCTCTGGGGAGCCTTCTCAGCCTACAGAGCTGTCCCTGTCCACTCAGAAATAACATGTATGGACCACTGAGTCACAGTAATGACAAGAAAGTACATGGCTCTTACTCTAACCTAAGTGCTGCTGAGCATTCATTAAGTTACTCCATTTCATCCTTACGACAACCCTGGGAAGTGGGTGCTATTATCTTGTCCATCTTACAGAGAAGGAAACTGAGGCACAGAGAAGTGACGTGCCCTGCCCAAGATCACACAGACAGCCAGTGGAGAATTAGAATCTATGTTCTGTCCACGGTGACTCTCCAAGGTCCACTACCCCATCTAGGTCGGAGCTACAGCCTGTCTCGCACAGTGCATGCGCTTTACTAAAAGACCGCCAAAAACAAGATGAAGAAGACAGTGACCTTACAGGCCCCGCAAAGACTAAACTATCCACCATCCGGTCCCTACAGGAAATGCCTGCCAGGCCCTGCTCCAGACACATAACAACAAGGTGCCTGGAACACGTGAGTGCCCGGCATTACACCGAATGAGTAGAATATAGAAGCATGTCGTTTAATCTTCTCCACAGTCTGGGAGGCCCTTCTAATCATGAGCCTTCTTCACAAAGGACACCTCTGCCGTCTACGGTGCGGCTCAGACAGGTTAAGCAGCTTCTCCATTATTCCATTAAGGACAGGGAGGAGCCAGGGCAAAGCCCTTGGTCTGGTCCACATGCACCGGCTCCCCTTCGGCCACCGCTTAGCACTCTGGTCTCCTGTTCATTATCTCCAGCAGTTTGTCCACGTTTACAGAGCACTACCGCGTGCCAGGCACCCGCCAGGCCGGGGAAACAGTGGGATGGAGTCCGGTCCCTGCCTTGGAGGAGTGCAGACCCCCCCTTCAAATAAACACCACCCATTCATCTACTTACCCAGAGCTGCTCTGCGCCAGGCACGCTGGGCACAGACCTCCCTCCCCGTTTGCATACAGTTGGCACTCAATAGTGGACATAGCACAGGCCCTGGCACAAGACAGTCCTGGGTTTGAATCCTAGCTCTCTCACTCACAACCTGTGAGGTCTTGGTCAAGTTCCTTTGCCAATCTAGGCCTCAGTTTTCCTCCTCTGGAAAATGGGGTGATGATACTTAGCTCACGGGGTTGGTGTGAGGATTAAATGATAAGGCTCCTAAAGCTCTCCGCACCGAGCCTGGAAAGGGTCCACAAATCCAAGTTTAATGTATTACTTAGTTTCCCAGAGGTTTGGAGGCATCGCCGCCCCAAGCTACGAGATCCAGACTCCCCTTAATTCAATCTCTCAATAATCCCCTAAACTCTCAAAGTCCGAGCTTCAGCACCCGCACTTTTCATTGGGCGATTAGAACTAGACCCGCCCCCTGAATACGAGGTAGCCAATGAGGAGCGCTCAACCAAAAGCCGGCCAGGAAGACGCGCAGGGCCCAGGCTCTGGAGCTCAGTGGCTTGGGCCGTCAAGACCCTGGGCAAGATGGGCCCCGAGACACACACTCAGACCGGCGATCGTGCCCCCGACCCCTGCCAGCTATCTTCTCCCCACCCTCGGTAGTGGGGAAACTGAGGTCGCGGGGGGGTCGGGGGAGGGCCGCACGGAGCCAGGGCTCAGGCGCCAACCTGTGTGCGGGCGCCACGCTCCTACCTTCTGAGCCCGGGTGTCATCTTCCGCCTGGATCTCAAACTCGCCGTCCTCCGAGTCGCTACTGAGGGCCTGGGAGGCTGCGCCCCGGCGCCTCTTAAGCCCCTTCTTTTTCTTCCGCTGGGCCATGGCAGGTCCCGACCGCGGTCTGGCCGCCGGGCGCTTTCCGACTGCCATGCGGACCCGGCGAGCGAAAACGGGAAGGGGCGGAGCCTACGAGGCTGTACCACTGCGCGGCCGGGGGTGGGGGGAGACGCGTCCACGCAGCCCCGACTCCTCTCCCTGCCCCTCTGCAGCCCCAGGAGGCATGGAGTGAGTACACACACTCCTCTGACTTGTGGGAGAGGCCCCTCTGCGAGGCTTTGGGGAACTCTGGAGGAGTCTGGATCTGGCGCCCCCCCCCCTCGCCCGAATGTTTCCGGCCGCGCCGCGCCGCCCCGCCCCGACGCTGGCTGGTTGCTGTTTGATGGGCGCGCGCGGCACACGTCGCTAGGGCCTGGGTGTCCCAGGTGAGTCTGTCCGCGCGCTGCTGCGGACTGGGACCCACGACGGCCTGAGCAGCCAAGGGTCCTGGCCTCCGGGATTCCGTGCTCCGGATAAACTGGGATCACGGATGCACCGCGCGCCGCGGGTGCCCGAGCACCCTCCCAGAGGAGTCCAGACCTGGTTGGGGGAGCACTGAGGGTTACAGCCAGCGACCGACGTCTGGGAGCCAAGATGCTCAGGTAGCAAATAAGAATGCAGGGTCCTAGGACATCAGCCCGAAAATTGACTTGGGGATCGGGGCATGTGGGGCAGTTGCGGGGGCGGGGGGTGGCTTGATCCCCTGTCGTAGAATGGTGAAGTGCACAAGTTCTGGACTCCTGTCAGGTTCAAATTCCTCTTCCTTTGTTCTAGCTTTGTAGCTGTAACTTACACGTGTGATGTCACCGTTTGAAGCCTCCGTTTTGTCATCTGTACAATGGGTGTAAAGCTACTTCACATGTCCGATGGGAGGATTAAATGAGACAATGTTTCTAAAGCCCTTCGCAGGAGGTAGGCATGAGATTGACACTGATTATTTCCTGCCCCATAAATACACACAGGGTACAGGGACTTTGACTTTCCTAGACCAGATTTTGTGGTTGGTGCCAAAAGGAACACAAGCCCCATCTCTGCTTCAGCCTCTAGCATTCTATCGATATTTATATGGCACACACGGTATGCTAAGAATGCCTGTTCATTAAACATTTGCCTGTAGCACCCCTCTTCCCATCACTGTTTACAACTAAAGAAATTGTCGAACAAATTTCTGAAACATCCCCAGAGGCTGGCAGTTCCCTTTTGAGGAGAACTCCTTGAGGGAGAACCTGACCCCTTTGCCCTTGGGATGGAGACAGAAGAGACTACCAGTCTCTCTGTGGTGGCACTGCCCATGACAGAGGGTTGGTACCCTGACCCCCTTTTCGCAGGGAGCCCTGGAGGCAGGGCCTGGTGGGCAGAGCATGCCTGCTGTCACCTGGGACCATGGGCAGCATGAAGACCCCGGTGGAGGTGGCCATCAGTGGGATGCAGACCCTTCACCGCCAGCGCCGCTGCCGGGGCGGCTGTCAGGTCAAGGCCAGGGCCTCATACGTGGATGAGACTTTGTTTGGCAGCCCCTCAGGCACCCGGCCCACACCGCCAGACTTCGACCCACCCTGGGTGGAGAAGGCCAACAGAACCAAAGGAATGGGCAAAGAGGCTTCCCGGGCTTCGGGGAGCTGTGAGACCACTTCCTCCAGGGGCAGCACCCCGACCCTCACACCGAGGAAGAAGAACAAGTACAGGTAACAGCATGAGCAGATACCCTGCTGCATTCAGGGCAGCCACCTAGGTTGCTGCTAGAGCCGTGCGGGTCACATGCTGTGTGACCTTGGGCAAGCACCTTGACCTGCCTGAGCAGCAGTTTCCTGGCATGGGAAATGGGATTTAGTGGGATTATTGAGAGGATTAAATGAGGTGAGGTGTGTACTGTGCTTGGCTGACACTTAGAAAGCTCTGAATAAAGGGCAGTGATGATGGTTGCCATGGTGGAATACCCATCCTGCAATGTCACAGAGTGGCTCCTGGGGCCCAGAGAGGTCAGGATTGGCCCAAGATTACAGAGCAATTTGCATACGATTGTAGTGTGGTTGATTCATGAAATGCCAGCGATGCAGTGGTTGCAGGTTTCAGCAAGTCGTTTTGAAAATGGTTCTTGCTGCGTTTTCACGAACAAGTTAGAAAAACAGAAGCTCGTGCTAATGGTTATAAAGTAAATAGATTAGATTTAGATTATTTGGATTATTCCAGATGAACATCAGCCTGGGAGGAGGTGCCTGGTGGTGGGCCCCAGGGCTCCTGGTTCCTTTATCAGGGGTTTGGACCGAGACGCGGGAAACTGGTGTGGTGATCGATTGTGGCTGCCAGAACAAAATCCCAGAGACTTAGTGGCTTCACAACAAGATTCTGTTTTCTCACAGTCCTGGAAACTTGAAATCCAAGATCAAGGTGCCAGTGGGGTTGGTTCCTCCCAAAGCCCTCCTTGGCTTGCAGATGGCCACCTTGACCCTGTGTCCTCTCGTGGCCTTTCCTCTGTTGAGTGTGTGAACTCCTAGTGTCTCTTCTTAAAGAGGGGCCCACCCCCGTGACCTCGCTGAACCTTAATTCCCTCCCTAAAATTCGACCTGCATTTTAGGAAGGACACATTCAGTCCCTGACAACCAGCCAATCATATATACGATCCATGCTGAGCCAGCAGGGGGCATCCTTGAGTCCAGAAAAGGGAATGATCCTGATTTAAGGAGATAAAGTTCAATGAGATAAAAGCAAGACTTGTTGCTATGATGTCAGGCTGGGGGTGATGTTCCTGACAGGGTCTGTGGGCCACCGCCTGACAAGGGTCACCCTGACATCAGCAGCAGTGACACCTACAATGTGGCAGAAAGCACTCCTGTAAATGTGAGGCCAAGTTAACAGAAGTACGGTGTCCATGACGAGGGAGGTTACAGTGAACGCCATGCCCTCCCGGAGGATGGGGCTTTGTGCTGGATGCTGACAAGCAGAGGGTGCCGCGTGAGAAGGCAAACGAGAGGTAGAGAGGTGTTACTGAGGAAAGGCTGTGGCACCAGACAGACATGCTTCAGTGAGATACGGTTTGAGAAGTTCAGTGGCTGGCATAGCTCAGTGGATTGAGCATGGACTGTGAACCAGGCATCGCAGGTTCGATTCCCAGTCAGGGTGCATGCCTGGGTTGCAGGCCATGGCCTCCAGCGACGGCACATTGATGTCTCTCTCTCTCTCTCTCTCTCTCTCTTTCTCTCTCTCTCCCTTTCCTCTCTAAAAATAAATAAATAAAATCTTAAAAAAAAAAGTTCAGTAGCAAGAGGTTGGCTTTCCAAAGACTTGAAGTTTGCAAATTTGAGTACTTTCAGTCCTGGCCAGAAACCATGGACCTCACAGGTTTTCCTTGAATACTTGTGGGAGTCATTAAAACATCATGATAATTGCTGAAGAGAGGCCTTGGAGACGTGTGTGTGTGTGTTTCTGATTTCCCTATTGAGCGCTGGGGTCCTGCAGCCAGGCTGGATCTGAATCTTGTCCCTTCCGTCCTTCTTGCTGCGGGGCTTCCCCCTCCCCATACCTCGGTGTTCTTGTCTGTAAAACGGGATTGTGAATATCGCCCTCCTGCGGACGCTGTGAGAAATAACGAGATGACGTATGTGACGGGCTGAGTCCAGGGCGTGTGTGGGAAAAGCCATCAGTAATTACTCAAAAATTTCAAGTCAGGGCGGGCCATAGAACTGCAAAGGTTTCAGCTGACAAGGCTGCTAGGACAAAGGAAGAGGGGAGGTTGGTAGAAAAAATGATGGCTATAAAAACTAATATTATGTTAATTAGGACTCTTGGTTGCAAGTGATAGAAAACTTACCCCGGACTGGTTTCAGCAGAAAAAGGAACTTGGGCCTTATATAACAGGGGCTCAGACTGTCGGTGGGATTCTGTCTTCATCTTCGAGCAGCTCCCCACCCTTATTCCAGAGGAGGTGGCCACCAGCTGTTCTGTCCTTACGTGTGCCAGCTTTGCAAGACCAGGAGACAGAAAAACTATCCAGTAGTTTAGCAAAGGTCCTAAGTCAGACTCTCATTGGACAGAATGGGTCATGTGGGTGAAATATGCAAATGACCAGGCCTGGAACACATGCCAGGGAATGGGGGGACTGGATGGTTGGCAGGGACAAAATAACAGATGGAGGGTAGTGGTACATGTGGGGGCTGTGGCCTCACTGTGGGTGCCAGGCTGGGGGACAGGGACTTCTGGGATCTACAGGTAGCCCTTTCAGGTGCCTGGCAGGGGTGGGGTAGGTTGGTGGGGGTTAAGGTTGTAGGGTTTGTTCCCTCTGTGGGCTCACTGTGTTTCTCTTCCCTTTGCCAGGCTGATCAGCCACACTCCGTCTTACTGTGATGAGTCACTGTTTGGCTCCCGACCAGCGGGCGCCGGCCTGGAGGCCCCCTGGATGGCAAAGGGGGATGCTGCAAAACTCCATGCCCTCTGCTGGACACCTCCGGCAACCCCTAGGGGCCACTCACCCCACCCCAGGGAGACCCCTCTGCGTGCCATTCACCCAGCCGGTCCCTCAAAGACAGAGCCCAGGGCGGGGGCGGACTCCCACCGTGGGCAGTCGTCCAGGGGCGCGTTAGATTCTCCCCGCCCAGCGAGGCAGGAGCGTTCCCACTCCGTCACCCACCTGGCTGTCCCCGCCACTGGCCGCCCACCCGCCAGTGGCCCCCACACCAACGGGCCTCGGGATCCCAGGCCTTCCTCGCTGGGAGTGACCTTCCAGAGCCCCCTGGTGACCCCCAGGGCTCACTCAGGCAGTGTTTCCGTGCCAGCTACCCCCCGACGAGGTGGGGCCACCCAGAAACCAAAGCCCCCTTGGAAGTGAGTTTCTTTTTAGAGAGGGAACGGAGGGAGAAAGAGAGAGAGAAACATCAGTGCGAGGTTGCTGGGGGCCGTGGCCTGCAACCCAGGCATGTGCCCTGACTGGGAATCGAACCTGCAACACTTTGGTTCACAGGCTGGCACTCAATCCACTGAGCTACGCCAGCCAGGGCTTAGAAGTGAGTTCCTTGGCCCTTTCCTCAGGTTCCCCCTGGGGGGGGGAGGGGGTCACGGCAGGGACCGCAGTTTCAGAGGACGGCACAGGTGGGGAGCTTCCGGGGAGACCTGCAGGCTTTGGGGAAGCTCCCGTGGAGGCAGACTCAGCGAGGGTGGTCTGGGGCGCGCCCTCTCCTGACAACCTCTGGTGGCTGTGAGGGCCACCATGTGCGGTGCCTGTTCCGGGCCTGTCCTAGCCACAAGCTGTCTCGGTGCCAACCCGGGGACACCCCCAGGGAGGGCCCTCCCCCCTTCACACATTGTCTATCCGCCAAGTAGGAGTAAAAGGTGTGGTTGCCAACCTGGAGCGTCCCTCCCTGCCCCCCCGCCCCCCACTCAAGCCAAACCCCTGGCTTGGGATGAGTTTCCAGCGGGGTCTGGAGGCCTCGGGGGTTTTCCCGGGCACGGCGTGGGGGCCGCAGCAGGACACGAGGATCTGGGTGGGGCATGGGCCAACTTTATTTCAATAATCATGTATTTATTTTCATGTATTAAATATGTCAGTAGCTCATCAAAACCATGACTTTTACTGATTTCTTTTTCCTAGTGGAAAGGCCAGTGTTAGGCCCAAGTTGATTTATTTTATTATTTATTTATTTTGGTAAGTATGAAACTCATTTATTCTGTCGTTCCAAAAGAGCCCTTCGTGTTTATTTTTTGTTTTTTTTTTATTGTTTTATTGATTATGCTATTACAGTTGTCCCAATTTTTTCTACCGTGCCTCCCCTCCACCCAGCACCCCGTACTCCCTCAGACCATCCCCCCACCATTGTTCATGTCCATGGGTCATATGTATAAAATCTTTAGCTACTCCACTTCCTATACTGTACTTTACATCCCCATGGCTACTCAGTAACAATCCATTTGTGCCTCTTAATCCCCTCACCTCCTCACCCATTCCCCCACACCCCCCTCCCACCTGACAGCCATCAGAATGCTCTCCGCATCCATGATTCTGTCTCTTTTCTTGTTTGCATAGTTTCTTAGATTCAATTGTTAATAGATATGACATCAATATTGCCATATTATTCAAATGGCCATTTTATTGTTCAAAGTTTTGATCTTGTTCTTCAATAAGTACCTTTCACATTGCATACAATAATGGCATGGTGATGATGAACTCCTTTAGTTTTCTCTTTTCTGGGAAGCTCTTTATCTCCCTTTTGATTCTAGATGATATCTTTGCCGGGTACAGCAGTCTTGGCGGTAGGTCCCTACTTCTCATGAGGTTAAAGACAAAGGAGTCCCTTGGCTCGGGAGCACTGCCCCTCCCAGATTTTTACCCACCACACATGGCTGTGGGACCAGCCCACTCCCTGTCTCCGCCCCTCCGACCAGTCTGGATGGATGTGGTTTCTTTAATTCCCTACTTGTCAGACTTCCATTCAACTCAATTTCTGACGGTTCTGAGTGATGGTTGTTTTCCGTTTTGGTTGTAATTTTGATGTGGTTGTGGGAGGATGCAAGCCAGGTCAGCCTCTACCACCATCTTGACCGGAAGTCTCCCCCTGCGTTGATCAAAATAACGTTAAATAACATAACAAGAGGCAGAAACCATGAGAGTGGTGAGTGGGTGACCGAAGTTCCAGAACGCAGGCCAGGCCTCAAGCAGCCCTGGGCCCCTCCCCACATCGGTTTCTGCCGATACCACCCACTCAAGAGTGGGTCTGCTGGTTCTTCCTGAGCTCAGAATGGGGGCTCGAGTTTCATACATTTCCCTCCTTTTCAAAACCAAAACACAGTGACTAGGACCTCACCGAGTGGAGGGGCCCGAGACCGGAAAGTTGCACACGCATCTGGAGAGCGCTCAGAATCGAGGCGCGAGGGGTCAGGGTGTGCCTTCCCTGCTTCCCTGCTTGTCAGCCGCCGCCCCCGCCCCCCCCCGTCAGGCCGCTTCCGAACAGCGGCAGACCCTGTGCTCAGGTGGAGCTGCACGCAGAACCCCAGCATCCTGGGCACTGGGCTTCGCCTCGTCCCTCTTTCCTCCTGATGCACCTCCAGGGAGCCCAGGGGTTCCAGGAGCCCACCGGAAGCCCCATCCCTGGAAGAGAAGGAAGGGCTGACACATTGCGATTGGGTAGCAGTCTGGCAGGGACCGACGGTGGGACAGACACCTCTGCGGGGCGGGAGGGCAGCGAGTCGGCTGCTCACACTTTGCATTTGAAACATGTAGGATGTTTAAACTTCCTAGACCTTTTCATAAAGAATTAGTTCCCTCCCTCTCCGATTTCATTTGCCTTTACCCCCTCCCATTTTACTAGACAAGGGCCAAAAATACCTCTTTCCTCCTGACTAGACTGAAAGAGAGGCAACAGCCGGAGTGTGATGGTAAGGGGCCACTGACTCTGGGCCATGGCGTCTGGGAAGACACTTGGGAGTGGTGAGGACTGGGGCAGCCTGCAGCCTCTGCCATCTAACGGTGCTACAGCTCAGCTCTCCAAGACATGAGGCCCAGTGCGTCTGAACGAGGTGTTTCCAGAGGAGGCAGGAAGCTGGATTTCTGTGGGTGGTCCATGATTTTTGTCAATGCCAACAGTGAATTTTTAAAAGCTACATTATTCGACTACCCAGGCACCAAATCAAGCCGATGTGAGGCTGCTGGTTTCCGATCCTGGGACCCCTGAGCTTTCACAGAGCTGGATGGGGGGGAAGTTGTGGGCAAAGGGACCATCCCAGGGCAGGGGCTGAAGCCCCGTCCCTCCTGGCGTTCTCTGCCTGCCCCGCACCCCCGTGAGCAGTCCTGGTGGGTGACGTGGCCATCGTGGCCAGGGCAGCTTCCAGTCTGGCCCCCCATGGAGGCTGAAGGAAGGCGTGGTTACGGGCGGACCCACCCAGCCTGTGTGCTCCCCTCACGGAAATAGCGTTGCTGACGCAGACGTGCACACAGTCAACAGCGCTGCGTAAAATGAGGTTTATTTATAGGGTGTGGTTTAAAGTGGTTTTTAATTTTGAAAAACTGTTCAAACCATAATGACAGGGCCTCCCTGTTCCAGTGGCTTTCTGGCCTGGATGCAGGGTGGGGCAGGACTGGGGCAGGAGGGCTCATTTCTTGCCCTTGGCCGCCTTCTTGCCCTTGGCTTTCTCGCCCTTGGCCTTCTCCTTGCCCTTGCCCTTGCCTTTGCCGCGCTTCTTCTTCTTGGACTTGAGCATGGAGCGGACCAGGTAGCCCTTCCACACGGCCTGGATGAGCGTGGCGGCCCGCACCATGCGCATCAGCTCCTGCTCGTCCTCCATGCGCTTCTTGGAGTTGATCTCCCGCTCCTCCCGGATCTGGGCGAACTCCTCCACCAGCACGTCGTGCCTCTGCTTCAGCTCCTCCAGCTGGGCCCGCTCCTCCTTGTGGATGATGTCCAGCTCCTCGAACTCTTCCTGGGGGGTGGGGGGTCGGGGGGGTCACCAGGCGTCAGGCCTGCCCTCCGCCTCCTCCGCACGCCCTCCCACCCTTCCCAAAGGGGCTTCCGCCCCCGCAGTGCCGCCTGCACTAAGCCTTCCTGCCCCCCCCCCCCCCCGGAGGCCCGGAGGAGAGTGGGAGAGGAGGTGGGATCCACCCTGGCTCGAGGCGGGAGCCAAGTGAAATAATTCTGGGAATGGCTGGGGGAAAAAACACAGCTTGTGGGTAGGCCAGAGGGAGCGCCTGGACAGGCTTCCCTTTCCGGCTTTCATTGTTCCTGCTCTGAAACGTGGGGACCGGTCCGAACCCGGGAGGGCTGGGGTGGGAGCTGTTTCCAGGATTAAATGACAGGGTGGCCACAGTGCCTGGGTGCCGTGCCAGGCACTCGTGAGGACACAAAAAATGCTGCCGCTGAAGCCGTCCTATTCACAAAGGTACGGTGAGTCGCACTTCCTCCGGCAACCGGGGCCCGCGGTTCTTCCTTATGTCTGGCGGCAGCCTCCCTTCCGCTAGCGTTTGCCAAGCATCCACCAGAAGCGAAGCCCGTTCAGAGGGTACAGAGTTGACCAGGCAGGCACCCCTGTCACTGGGACCGGAGGAACGAGAGAGCGGGGCCTCCGAAGTGTCCCTTCCCTGGAGCGCGCATGCTCAGCCAGCCCGCCCCCACCCAACGCGCCCTTCCCGGAGTGGCGCGCCTGACTCGGGCCCACACACAGGCTGGCGTCCCCTCCGCTGCTCACCGGGCTTCCTTTCCCTGGCCTGAAGCCCCGGCCGTGGGCCACCGAGAGGGTCGCAGAGTTCGGGGGAGGGTTTGAGGACACCCCTTATCGCGTAGGCTGCCATTCCCTGAGCACTTCCTCTGGGCCAGACCCATGCCGAGCACAGGCACTTGGTGCTTCTCGAAATCCCCGCCCTGGCCTTGGCGCGGGTGTGACTGCCTGCCTCTGCAGGTCGTGTGCAGGAAAGGGCTCAGAAAGGTCAAGCCCCTTGCTGAAGGTCACACAGCTGCTGGTAAGTGACACCAGAGAAGAACCTCCGATTGATAGTGGGGCCTTTCTTCTCTGCCGTGTCCCAGCACCAGGCACCCCTCAGGCACGTGGAAGAGCCTTCCTGAGCAGCCAAGAGGGACAGGCAAGCTGGTGTCTGAGTCCGACGGGGGTGAGCCCTGGCCTGGGTGCCGGCAACAGCTGAGCGGGGGAGGCACGGGCAGTGTGCGATGTGGACACTAGGTGGAGCTGGGATCCTCGGGCCCACTGTCGAGCCCTCCTCAGCGGCTCAGCTTCTGGATCCTTCCTTTCCCACCTCTCCCCTTGCTGCCCAGGCTAGACAAACCCTTGAGCCTGAGGAAGGGGCAGGGGAGGGCCTGCTGTGGGCCCGTGTTCCAAGGCCTCTCCAGGGAGGCCCAGAACTTGGCTGAGACCATGCACCACCCTGGGGCCTCCCCTCCCATCCCCCCATTCCTAGAGGATCTTGGGAAACACACTGGAGAGAGACTTGTGCAGCGACAATACCTGCTTTTCACCCATCTCCGAATCGTATTTCTGGATCCAATTCTCAATTTCCGTCTCCACTTTATACTTCTTCTAAAGAATAAAAAATAAAAAAAACCTCCTCTTAGTCGTGGTTCGTCAGACTAGTATCAACAATAACCGAGCACACACTGCATCAGCCGGCCCTGTGGTGGGTGCTGTGCGAGTCTCGCCTGTGAGTCCATGCGGGAGGGGCAGGCTCCCCTTCGTGTCCCACATGAGGACGCTGAGGATCAGCGCACTAATGCACAGTCTCAAGGTCACAAAGTCACAGGGTCACAGAGCTGATGAGTGGCAGAGCTGGCTTTGCAGCCGGCAGTCTGGCCCCAGCGCATTCTAAGCAGAGGGAGCAGCCGATGCAGAGGGCCCATGGTGGGAACACGCCTGCGGTGTTTGAAGGAGAGAACTGGAGTGGGTGTGGCTGGAAGGAAGGGGCTGAGCAGGGGCTGAGCAGGGGCGAGGTCTCCTCGAGGCCCGAGGGGAAGCTGTGATGCAGGGGGAGGGGAAGCCTTCGGGTGCATTTAGAGGCAATGGAGGGGCGCGGCCTAAGTTTGCTTTTAAAAGATCGGCTCCAGTCCATACAATGGAGTGTTACTCGGCCTTTAAAAGGGACGAAGTGCCGATACGTGTCACCACGTGGATGAGCCCTGGAACCGTGATGCTGAGCGAGAGAAGCCAGCCACGAGGGCCACGCGTAGGCTGTGGTTCCTTTTGTGTGAAGTGTCCAGAACAGGCTAATCCATAGAGACAGAAAGCAGATTAGTGGTTGTCAGGGGCTGGAGGGTGGGGGCGGTGGGGGAAAACCACTTAATGGGTGAGGCTTTTTATTTTGAGGTGATGCAAGTGTTTGGGAACACGACGGAGGCGGTGGCTGCACAACAGTGAGTGCACCAAGCGCCCCTGAACCGTTCGCTTTAAAGCGGTTCATTCTATGCTACGTGAATTTCACCTGAATGTAAAAAGGATAATAAACCAGCTTCCTAATCCTGCAGAGCAGGGGTTCTTAGCTTGGGCACCATGGACAGGGTGGCATGGGGGGGGCCTGGGACCCCCCCCCAGGATTGTTCACTGGTGTGCACATGCGCCGTGGCTTTTTTATGGGGGAGAGGCCCCCCGCTTCCATCGGATGCTCTAAAGAGTTGTGACGATAAACGGAACCGGGAACTAGTGTTACCGAGAGGAGCCCCTTGTAGGGAAAGGGGCTGAGAAGCAGGCGGCGCCCGGGGGCCTGGCTCCGGTGGAGAAGGCAGGTGGGGAGACGGTGCTCACTGAGCACCCACCTTCCCTGCACCAGCCCTCTGCCTGCCATCTCCTGCAGTTCCCAGAGGAATCCGTTCAGACCCAGTTGACCGCTTTCCTTGTAAAGATGTGAAAACAGAGGCTCAGAGGGAGCGGACTGGCCTGGGGCTCCTGCGTTCCTGCAGTTCCTTTGCACGGTTCCGGACACAGTGGGTCTCATCGCCCCCGACAGGCTGGGTGGAGTTGGGGGACTTGCCCGGTATCACGGAGCAGGTGGGTGGCAGCACAAGACCCCATCTCTCTGCCCCTGGGCCTGTGTGTGGCCCCCTCCCGCCTCCCACGGGACGCTGGCCCCACCCTGAGCTCCCTGGATGGCTGGGGCAGCCCTGCCCTCCGCGCTGGACCCCCTTGCTCCCTGTCCCCTCCCCAGCGGCCCCACCGTCCCCTCCTGCGCGCTCCCCGGGGCACCTTCCGCAGCGCCTGCTCCGCCTCCCGGTTCTCCATGATCAGGTTGTGGAACTGCGACCGCAGCTGCAGGATGTCCTGCTGGATCTTGGCCACCCGGGCCTGTGAGGCCCGGAAGTCCGCCTTCTGCTGCTTCTCGGCCTCCCGCTTGGTGCGGTAGAGGCTGTTCTCCGAGAACTTGAGCACCTGGTGCAGCTGGTTCTTCAGTTCCTGGATCTCGGCGTTCTCCTTCTCCACCTGGGGCAGGACGGGGGGCTCTGTTAATGCCTCCGTGGCCACGGGTCGCCACAGGGAGAAGGTGGCCATCACGGCAGCACCACCTTGCTGGTCCCACCACAGCCCCGACGGGCGGGCGCAGGGAGCGCCTGAGTCCAGGTGAGGAAGCGGAGGCTGACGGGGGTCAGTCAGGTCATCCGTCTAGGGCGGTGTCGCTGAGCTGGCGTTTGAAGCCAGGTCTGTCTATGACCCAGAGCTGGGATCTCGGCTCCCACCCTCTATTTCCCGGCACGAGTGAGGGGCACAGGTATGCAGGGTGAGGCCACAGGGGAGGCTGGGGACTGCAGCCACCCTCCTGCTTGAGGTGCCCAGCGGGCAGAGACACAGCGTGATGCCTGAAGGTGCAGGACCGCCACCACGCGTCCTGGAGGGCCTGGCTTGTCCCCTGCCCTCAGACGGTTCAGAAATAGGAATGAGGGAAGGGGACAGGGCTGTGTTGTGTACAGACACGCCAAAGGCCGACCACCTGGAGCCTCTCGCGGACCCCCTGGGGCTGGGGCTGGCGGTGGAGCTCCAGGGGCGTCCGGGCTCACTCCCCACGCACGGGGAGCGGGGAGGGAAGGGGCGGCTGTTGGGCAAGCTTATCCTGGGGCGAGGCTTCCTGCCCTGGGGTGGGCTTCTGGAGCAGGTGTGTCGTCGGCTTTCCCAGTGGGCTCCGTGACATGCCTGCCTGGGGCTGCCCTTCATGTCACACCCAGCTCCGGGGGCACGATTCAATTTGTATGCTTAGCAAACATGGGATTTGACCCCAGATCTGTCCTACTCGGAAGCCCCAAGCTGGCTCCACCACCTGAGTGGGACCAGTAACACCGCTTGGGGCTCTATCCCTGTCCCCAGGTGACACCCCTCCCACCTGTGAGTGGCCTGCTCTGACCGCGCAGCCAGGAGCCTGCCTCCTCCCCATTTACCAAATAGTGACTGTGCCCCTCCTTTTGTGCCTGGCTCACGGGGGGACACGACGGAGGGCCAGAAGGGACAAGGGCCCTGTCCTCTTGTGGGGGAGCCAGACCCAAATCAAATGACCAAATAACCATGCCAATGTTTATCGACAAACTCTGATGCACGCCCTGCAGGACAAGACCAGTGACAGCACCGGGAAGGGCACCACCTGAGCTGGTGCCCGGGGCGGGGGCGGGGTGGCACGCTGTTGCACGGGGCCTCGCCCGCTCATTTCTCACGGGGACAGGCATCCAAGTGCCCATGGCAGCGCTGGCCAGCTGTCCCCCGGGATCTGCTCTCCCTGGAAAGGCTGTGCAGCAGAATGCTCTGCCGAAAACCTGGCCCCAGCTGCAGACCAACCGGTCCGGGTATCTCTTGCTTCTGGGGGTGGCTGAGAACAGTACTGTATGCCATTTCCAGGTTTCTTCCCTAGAGGGCAGCACCCTCCCGCTCTTCCCCCTTCCTGTGGGCCGGGCCAGTGGCCACGTGATGGGAGAAAGCTGGAACAGCCTTTGGGTCCACAGTTAGAAGTCCCGTGGGGCACGGGAGAGAAGTCAGGGGGAAGGAGCCCGGACCCCTGATGATGTTACGAAGCAGGGCTTCCTTCCGTGGCCAGCTCTTAGACGGAAATACATTTCCATCTCGACGAAGCCACCATGGTTTGGGTCTCTCTGTTTTAGCAGCCCAACCTGTACTTATACGCCATCTGGCAGAGACTTGGGAAGGCTTTTAGTGAGGAGATAGAGGTAAAGCATAATACAGCTGACCCCCAAACAACACAGGAGTTAGGGGTGTGGATCCTCTGCTTGAAAATTCACATATAACTTTTGAGTCCCCCCCGAAACTTAATTCTAATAGCCCACTATCGAGCAGAAGCCTTACTAGTAACATAGTCCATTAACACGTGTTTTGTATGCTATGTGTATTATCTACCGCACTTGTACGATGGATGCAGTCAGCTAGAGAAAAGACAACGCTACTCAGAGAACCCCGAGGAGGAGAAAATGCACGCACAGTATTTGTGGAAGGAAATCCACGCACACGCGGACCCTGTGCGGTCCAAAGCTGGGTTGTTCCTAGGCCAACTGTACCTCATATGTGTCCCGAAATGGTTATTATGAGGTTGCGATCATTTTCCTTCTTACGAATTTTCCTAGAGCTTCCACCCCTGCCGCCTGCCCCTTGCCCTGAGGACAGAGACCACCTCCCCTGATTAGGCCTCAAGCCCTGCATGAGCCCACCCACCCCCACCCCCCACCCCCGCCACTCATCTCTCTAGACCCATCTCTGCCCCTTCCTTTTGGCTCACGGGCACTTCTTAGGTTCCTGACCCCGCCAGGCCTGTTCCCCTCTCAGGACCTAGGCGCGCACACCGCCCTCCCCCTTGGGCAGGGGTCTGCCAAGGAAGGCCCACAGGCCAAATCCAGCTGGACGCCTGCATTTGCAAACGAAGCTTTACTAAAACACAGCTCTGCTCACGGCTGCTCTCGCGCTGTCGTGGCAGAGTTGAGTTCAGCAGCTGCACCGGAGACTGGCCCGGCCTCTGAGGCCTAAACTCTCTGCTCTCCAGCCCTTTGTAGAGAAAGTGTGCCTGCCCTGGCCTGGAAGCTTCCTCCCTATCCCACCTGCCTGGCTCACCCCCTCTCACCCTTCGTGTCTTGGTTCCGCCTTCCTTGACCCTTCCGGTCTGAGATCACCATTCCTGTAACTCTCCCTCGCAGCGCCTTATACTTACCCTTCACTGCGTGTCTCAAGACCGTAATTCAATCAGCTCTTTGAGAACCACCTTCCTTACCGTGAACGCTGTGAAGCTGGGACCACGTGTGTTTGTTTATATAAGACCTGGCACCTCGTAAGCACTCAAAACCATATTTGTGGAATAAATGAATGAACACGTCTACTTAAATCCCTGGGTGATTTAAAAAGCTCCGGGCTCCTCCCGTAACTTGACCAACCCCCGCAAACGGTACCTCTGCGTTTCTGTCCTTCAGTCTCGCCGCCAAGTCTTCCTCCAGGGCATCGATGGCTTCCTGGTTACTTCGGTTCTGCTTGGTGACGTCCTGCAGGAACTGAGCCTTGTCTCTGGCTTCCATGGGACTGGTGAGCAGCTTCTCAAACAGGAAACCCCGCAGCTCCACCAGGCTGTCGATGAAGGTCTGGGCTCCCGCGCTTCTGGCCAGCGTCTGCATCTGCAGGAGCCCGGCGGCCTGCGGGTTGCGGAGCAGGAGCCGCAGCACGTCCCTGGTGGATGCTTTGATCCGCTCCATCAGCGGCGGGAGGTGGGATTTCTGCTGCTCGAGGGACAGGAGGTGCTCTCGGATCCACGGCTCGTCCTCAAACTCCTCCTCCTGCACCCGCCGCTCCTCTTCCCGCAGGAAGCTGACCCTGTCCAGGAGGTCCTGGCAGAGGTCCTTGTGCTCTCTCACGGCCCTCGCAATGTCCTTCCCCAGCATGCCCTCCAGGTCTTCACTGTCGGACGTCACATAGGACAGGAGGGTCACCAGCTGCACCTTGTGGATGGTCTCGTCCAGTACGGACATGATCCTCTTGGTCTCGATCGTGGTGAGTTTGGTCTTAGAGGGGACCAGGGCTTTCAGCGGGGAGGTTGGCTTTTTGGACGGCTCTGTCATCAGCCTTATTCTGTTCATGTCAGGGCCTTGGTAGAGAGGGCCCATGGAGAGGATGTCTGAGGCCATGGTGTGATCGGCCTTCTCTGTCTCCGTCCGCCCTGGGAGATGGAGACGTTGGCAGACTAGATGGGTCTCCTGCTTGCAGTGTCCCTAGATATTCTGAAAAAGGAAGGAGTAGGCAGTTGGTAGAGCTACGCAGGCCCCGGTGTGGCCGGTTTGGCCGAAGCAACCATAAACTTGGTATTTGGGCTCATATCAGGCACTTGGCAGATTCATGCAGAACCTCTCACTGAAAGCAGTTTGGAGCTTTGGGTCGGGGCTGCCGGGGTAGGAAGGCCAAGTGCGGAGGTGGATCTCGGGCACGTGTGTCAGGCAGGGACCCACCAGGAATGCCAACATCGTTCTAACCCTTTAAATATAGGTGATGGAAGAGTTGACAGGCCAACCGGGGCAAGGTGAAGTGCACCCTCCCACCCTGAAATTGTTGGTGGCAGGAAGCCACCTCAGGAGGAGGAGGAGGTGGTGAGCTTCGGGATCACGGTCACCAAGGGGACCGCTGGAGCCACAGCCAGTTCCTGTGGCCACTGCCAGAAACACAGCCAGTGCAAAGAGGGGAGAAACACTCTGGTTTCTCCCTCCTGCCCACCCTCCATCTGTACACCGGGGCCTCGCGTTGGTCAAGGGCGGTGAGGAACCAACTGACAAGGGGGCCTGGGCAATGCAGCCCGCTGCAGAGCAGAGCAGGGCGGAGCGAGCAGGGCTGGGCCCCCCAGAGCACTCCTGCACTGGCTCTTTGCACGCCCCCAACTGGGGACCTGGCCTGCAACCCAGGCACGTGCCCTGACTGGGAATCGAACCAGAGATCTTTTAGTTCGCATTCAATCCACTGAGCCACACGGGCCAGGGCTAAGCATGGATTTTTAAAACTGAGTGGGATGAACAATGCCTTCGAAATACAATCTTTTACATTGCATCCGGGATTGTATTCTGGAAGGTGAAATCCAAATCACGTGGACAGTTTAGTCAATAGCATTGTATCAATGTTAATTTCTTAGTTTGGACAAACACACCGTGGTTAGTGGTTATGTAAGACGTTAACGTAGGGGGAGCCGAATGAAGGGCACACGGGCCTTCTGTGCTCTGCAACTCCTCTGTAGAGCTACAACTGTGACAAAATAAGAAGCCTTTTTAAAAGGCTGCTTCAGAGAAACCTACGGGGCAATCTGAAACCCGTAACTTACACTGCCTACACGGCGTGACGGCTGAGAGAACTGTCTCTGAGGCAGCCCCGCGTGGGCTCAGATCCTTGCTGGGGGTCCTGGAGCTGGTTATCTAAAATGCCCCTAAGCCTGGGCTGCGTCGGCCATACGACAGGGATCTTTGGATTCAGTGGGACATTTCCGGCCCAGAGCCTGGACATTGCGAGTGCTCAATAAACAATAACCAATGTCAAGCCAGGCAGTGAAAGACAAATACCACATGATATCACCTTTAACAGGAATCTAAACAACAAAACAAAACAAAACAAAAAACTAGCAAAATATAACCAAAGACACTGAAATAGGGGATAGTCTGACAGTGGCCAGAGGGGAGAGAAGAGGGAATTTCAGGGGGGAATGGGTAGGGATTACAGGAACAAATTTGGAGGACACATGGACAAAAACTAAGGGTGGGGGGTAATGGGGGGAAGGGGGGAGGGTTGGGTGGAGGGGCTGGAACGGGAGTAGGGGGCAGAAAACTGTACTTGAACAATGATTGAAATAAAAAAAATTAAAAAAAAAAAGAATGAACAGTAATGAAAAAAAAATAATTAAAAAAAAAAACAAAAACAAAAAAACAATAACCAATGTCGTTAGCCCAGGGAAACCGAAATCCCAAGTGCAGGCCTGCAGTGATCGCCCAGCCTGAGTCTCTGGGGCCCGGAGGTGTCCAATGACCACTGACCGCCCAGGATGGGCCGGGGTCCCGGTATAGTGCGTCTAAGATGGTGCCCACCACGTGCCCGCCCACCCCTCGCCCTGCTCCTTCTTCATCCTCCATCTTGATGACCAGCTATCCATCCGAGTTGCAAAAGCCAGAAACCTGAGTGACACCCCTCACTCCTCCTCACCCCCTACGTCCGATCTGCCACTCAACTCTGCCCGTGTTCTCTCCTTGACGGCTCCCACTCCCCGTCCTTCCTTCTGGGCAGCTTCTCTGCCACGAAGGGCCTGATAATCTCTCACTTAGATGATTAAAGGGCTCCTTCACTGGTCTGCTTACATCTACTCCTGCTCCCTGCAATAAAGATCACCCCCAGAGTCCTCTGCTCTGGTCTTTATTGAGCCCCTGGGGATATGAAGGAGCTGCAAGGGACGGTTCCCGGCCTCCCGGAGTTTATAACCTAGTTTGGGACATAAAACCCTTCATGCTTACGTGAAGGGTCAATGAGCAGAGGAGGAAGGGAATAAGTTGTAGTCACGGAACAGGTGGAGATGATGGCCTAGTCCACACAGGAGTGGGGACTTTATCTTGTAGGAGATCACAGGGAAAGCGGGACCAGATAAAGTTAGATCTGTTGCAGGGGTGATTCCTAGGGAAGGACCTGGGGCAGGCAGATAAGCTGAGCTGCTAGAAACCTTCCACCTCAGGGCCTTTGTACCTCCTGCTTCTTTTCCCTGAAATGCACCTCTCTGTCTTTCTTTCTTGCCCAATTCGTTCCTTGCACTCGGATCTCAGTTCAAGTGCCACTTCTTCCGGGAAGGCTTCCCTGGGCTTCCAGCCTTGATTGAGTTCTCATGGCAGGTTCTTGTGATGCTGAGCCCCCCGGTGGGGGGGGCAGGCACCCTCCCCCATCCCAAGCCCCACCTGTCCCTCCTGCTTGCCCACAAGTAGAGGCTGGGAGCACCTGACGCTCACCTCCTCAGCCCCTGTACAGCGGAGGGCGGCTACAGACGCAGTTCAAGCCAATGCAAGTCCAAGGGAGGAAGAACCATCAGGACCTGGGGAATGAAAGACAGTGTTGAGTGTGAGTGACCGGGAGAGAATGTTGGGGCACCGGTCACTAGGGGAATTGGCAGAGGAAGTTCGGAAGGGAGGACAAAGAGCTCTGTTTAAAGCCCACGGAGTTCCAGCTAGAGCGGACAGTGGACAGGACATCCCGGCCTTCCCAGAATCCATTTCCTCTTTGTCGGGTGATAGTGCATGCCCCAGTCCCCCTTTGAGAAACTCATCCTCTCCCCCACTGCATGCCGTCTTGGTGGGGCCTGCTCTCTCCCCCCTGGGAATTATGAAGAGGGACCCCTCAGTGGGAAATGAAGGGGACAGACGCATGCCAGTGGGGGGGGTTCCAGGAGAGC
The DNA here is from genome assembly GCF_004126475.2 of Phyllostomus discolor. Lineage (NCBI taxonomy): Eukaryota > Metazoa > Chordata > Mammalia > Chiroptera > Phyllostomidae > Phyllostomus > Phyllostomus discolor. Next base: position 46,923,010 of record NC_040915.2, read on the forward strand.
CTGCTACAGAGAACCCCGGAACCTCCCCCCCACCCCCAGTTGCTGTCCTTGCTGAGGCCTGGCCCATCAGCTTTTCCATCGCCATCCTGTTTAGCCGGGTCACTTCCGGTGCTTGCAATCAAAGAACCCCAGCTGATATATGTAGTCTAGGCAACTGACAACACAAGAAGGGGGGTGCTCCTGGGAGACGGTGGGGGTGGAGATATAAATGCAAGGGAGAAGGAAGTGATCTCTGAAGACACAACAAGAGATCTTCAGTTCTCCAAACCAAAGAGCGAACGGAGCCTAGGGGATGGAGTCAAAGAAATGCCCGCAGTGGCTCAGAACAGGGACGAAAGGGAGCGAGACCAGGTGCAGAGGCTGCTCCGTTCCGTGGCCGTGCAGACTGGGTCCCCGATTGGAGGCCTCTGGGAGCTGGGCCCTGGGTCCAGCCGGCATCTCCTTCATTCCCACCCAGCCCTGCTCTTCTCCAGCCTCGTGAGCTCCACGCAGGCTTGTCCTGAAAATAGCGTTCCGTGGACAGCCATGGACCGTCCTCTCTGAGGATGAAGGATCTTTGCCCCCTGGCCACAGGACGAATGTGACCAAAGTGTTTAATGCATGCACTTCTCCCCGTTGTCCCCCGAAGCTCGCAGGCATAAATCAAAACGCCCCCGAATTCTTCAGGGATGGCGGCTGGAAATGCAACGTTGTATGAAATGTTTCCAATTTGCTTTCAGCCAAATTACCTCTTATGCTTTAAAGGGCAAACTTGTTTTCTTTGATTATGATGGCGCCCATCAGCTCCCGACAGCTCATTTGGGTGAACAAGAAAACGCCCGTGGAACTCGGACTGGGGGGAAACGCGTCTGACTCTGATGACAAAAATCACTGGAAAATCTCTTTTCCTTGAATTCTAATATGATCATTTCATGTCCCCTTTAACGCCACCAACCTTAATATTTAAATCATTTCCAACTCCAGCCTCTCCTTTGAAAATTCCTGCCCTGAGAGTTGAAGCAAGATTGTTAATGGTTGGGGAACTTTAATTGGATCTTCCCTTTATTTGTCATTAATTCTGCTGATGAACTTTATAAATGGAAATATATCTTTATCATGCAAATTATGCCTCGTCTTCATTCAAGTTGGGCTGCTTGGATATTTTATTACTTTCACTCTCTGAACATTTTGAAGAAAAAAAAAGCATTGAGGTAAATTATATTTTTCCCCCTTGGGAGAAAAAAGAGGAAGAACATCTAGCCTTACAAATCTCCGGGTGCATGGAGAAGTCAGCAGGTTTTAAGGAAACTGGAGTGTGTGTGTGGATCTATGGGGGCAGGGAGCTCACTTTAAGGAGTGCCATTTTATTGTTTTTAAGATTTTTAAAATTTATTTTTAGAGACAAGGGAAGAGAGGGAGAAAGAGATGTAGAGAAACATCTATCTGTGGCTGCCTCACATGGCCGCCACTGGGGACCTGGCCTGCAACCCAGGCATGTGCCGTGGCTGGGAATCGAACCCTCGACCCTTTGGTTCGCAGCCTGCTCTCAACCCACTGAGCCACGCCAGCCGGGGCAGGGGTGTCATTTTCACATTAGCTAAGTTCTGAGAACATATTGTGTGCCAAACACTAAACTCTTTATGTGAATTGACTCCTTTATCCCTCACAAAAACCCTCGTGCGGGAGGAGCTGTCATTGCCTCCATGTTGTAGGTGAGAAGATGAGGCAGAGAAAGGTTTGATGTTTGCATTCGTGCAGAGCTAGTAAGTGGTAGAGCTGGGAGTTCAACCCCGGGCGGTCTGTCCGGGAACCACTGCTCCGTCCAGTCTCCCAGTTTTAAGACTGACTTCCCAGGAGGACTCTTTGCTGGTCCCGTTTCAGTGAGTCCTGCTGACTAGGGCCTCAGAGAACAGACTTGTTGAAGATCCAGTTTTGCTCTGGCTGGTGTAGCTCAATGGATTGAGCACCAGCCTGTGAACCAAAGCATCGCAGGTTTGATTCCCAGTCAGGGCATATGCCTGGTTGCAGGCCAGGTCCCTAGTAGGGGGCATATGAGAGGCAACCACACACTGATGTTTCTCTCCCTCTCTTTCTCTATCTCTTCCTCTCTGTAAAAAGAAATAAAATATATATTAAAAAAAGATCCAGTTCCTACAGCAGTCAGTCTACTTAACAACTACAAATACAAATATTTGTATTTGTTTTATATCTGTAAGTGTACACACACACACACATGCACACATGACTCGATCTTTCTGCTACCACACAGGGTTCCTACCAGTGTCATGTTCCCATGCGGACACCCAGCATCAGACACAGCTGCCACAACAGAGCTGTCACCCCATCCCTTTCTCCTTGAGAAAAGCTTCTCAGAACGTAGTAAGAGGAGCAAATGAATGGTGGTAGGGAGAGCTTCTAACGTCTCTCACTGATTTGTTTATTTTCAGTCCATCATGCATAGATACTTTGGAACTCATTCTCAACTAACTACCAAGACGCACTTCGTAACTGATCACGACGCAGGGGTCACAGGTCAGCGTGACGCCACACCACAGGGGTCAGGAGAGAGGCCTCCACGAGGGTTAGTTCTAGTCCAGTGTTGCCCAGCATGCCACCTCTGTGATTTCTGCCAAATCTGTAGACCAAGTCCTGCTATTATCAACTTAACTTTCTAAAGTATACATACTTTCATTCGTAAGTACTTTTCATTAAAAAGGAAACTTTGTATCTCCTCTGTAACTGCAAAGTCTGATCACTTTCCTGAAGTGGAGGATAACGGTGCCTGCATCCTGGTATTACTCCATTCTAGCGAGACACTATTACCCAGGAACAGTGGGTCTGAGACCAGATCTCCGCTCTCAAAGAACAAGGTTAGTGAGTGGCAGGGAGATGCTAAAGACATGCTAATGGATTACTAATGTCGAGAAGGAGAGAGGGACCATAACTACTGATCCCAAGAATGTGAAAATGACAATGAGAAGATGTTAGGAACAACTGCACGGCACAAATTGATGATCTAGATGAAACGGACCATTTCCTTGAAGGCACAATCTACCAAAAACTCGTACATGGTGAAACAGAGAACCCAAATGGGCCTACATCTATTAAAAAATTGAATCGACAGTTAACAACCTCCCCAAACAGAAAGCACCGGGCCTAGATAATTTCACTGGTGAAGTGTACCAAATATTTAGGGAAGAAATTATACCCATTCTCCGTAATCTCTTCTATAAAACAGCAGCAGAAGGAATATCTCCTAACTGATCCTGCGAGATTAGCGTTCCTCTGATACCAAAACAGACAAAGGCATCAGGAGAAAGGACAGTGCAGATGGATACATCTCGCGAACACAGATGCAGAACTCAACAGCATGTTCTCAGAGTGAGGCGACAGGCAGAAGCTGTGCCTTGGAAGCCACAGGAACCTTCTGTTTGGCCCCGGGAAGCTCCCGTGGCCTGCAAACCACACATCTAGCTCGATGCGCTTTCTCTGAGCCTTCCAGGGAAGGCAGGGGCTGGAAAGGGGCAGAAAATGCGGGATGAAGGCTGTTAACACAAGTGTCCGTCCCACGGTAGGTGCTCAGTACGAGGAGATGGCAAACCCAGAACCCCCAATGGGCCCCAGTTCCTCACTGAGCGGTGTTGGCACAACGGGGCGATGTGATTTCACAAGATAGGGGAGGCCCGAGCTAGAACCAGAAAGAGCGTCACACTTCGGCAGTGGGCCAAGGCGTGGCCTAGGAGTTGTCCCCCATCCCGGGACTCAGGGCTTGGGATTTTAAAATAAAAGACTTAAAACCAACTTGGTTTCATTTTCAGAGTTTGGTTGTATTTTTGCTGTTGCCGCTTTTGAACCCTTCCCCAGCCCTCTCTTGGCCTTTGTGAGAACCTGCGTTTTGTGGGTTATACTGGGTTTCCAGATGAGTCCTAGCCTGGGACCACAGCGGTGAACGCTGGGGGTGTGAACAGGCGGGGTCTCCACCGTTGCGTTGGCTCGGTGGCCACGCCTCCAAGGTCATCCAGGGCTTCGGAGACGGAGGACACTGAGTGGCGACCGAGGCTGGGAGGGGATGTGCTCCCGGGGACAGATTTCTAAAACACTGGTGACAGTGACCATCTCTCTGGCAGCCGCTGGCCACAGCTCCAGCCCCGAGCAAATGCGCTTGACCTTCTGGGCCCTCATCTCTGACGGGGAAAAGAAACACGTGAGCCTGTTGCACAAGGACTAACTTTCTGGGCGCTGGTGTCAGACGAATTTGGAGTTCGAGCCCAGGGCCTCCCCGAGATACAGAGAGATCTGATCCAATCTCTGGGAAGGAGGAGGCGGGAGGAGGAGGAATTCACGGAGGCAATGGAAACAGCCTAGGACGGGATTGGCTGAGCGGCGGAATGCCTCCAGAGCGCGTGGGATTATGGGCCAGAAGGTTCGATATAAAAGGAGGGCTCTTGGGCTTTTGGGCGACCTGGCACTTGGGCTGTCTTTGGCTTCTTGCTCGAGGTTGGCTGGGTGATCGTGCTGCGGCGGCCTGCGTTTCCCAGCAGAAGGTATTTGGGATGGGAAGGAAGTCCGGGTGCAGCCCCGGGCTAGGCCGGCCTGCGGGGGGACGGCAGGGTTATTCTTCTGAAGTTCTAGAGGGGACGACCTCTGAGGCAGAAGCCTGCCGTCCTGGAATTGTGCAGCTTTTGTATCTTATATTATTCTCGTGTGTTCTACCTATAGAAATAAGATAATTAAAACTAACAGGAGAAATGCTAGGAGAACTCAGGTGTTGAAGAGTTTAGCTTTAATGGATGGTGTTTAAGTGATTACAGCTGTAACTAAAGAGTTAAAGAGTTTAGCCTTAATTGATAGGCTTAAGTGACGAAGGCAGGTGGAAAACTGTTATTCCAAAATTGTGAAGGTTTTGCATAAAGACTCCTTCCCTATATCACCAAAACATTGCGTCTAGAATTTTCCCTAGAGGGTGGTGGCGGGCAGCAGGACCCCCCCCCCCCCGACCCCACTTGCTGTTGGGTTACCCCCAGTTCCGCACTGTGTGGCCTTAGGCAGTCAGTCCTCTCCCAGCTTTGGCGTCTCATCTGCAAAATGGGGACAGTCGGGGGACCCACAGCTGCTAGAGTTGCTGTGAGTAGGAAGTAAAGTCCAGGTTTAATCACGTTTAGCTCCAGGAACAACTAAAAGGACACATGGAGGAAACCAAGGCCGGGGGGAGGGGTGGAATCAGGGGAGGGGGGTGAGGATGGCTGGGGTTTGGGGGGAAGTGGTGGGGGGTTAATGCAGACAACTGTACTTGAACAACAATGAAATAATTAAAAATGAAAAAAATAATTTTTAGCTTTCGTCACTTTTATTCTGACCTCAAAAATGATGGAATTTAATATTAACATTTGGATACCTCTTAAATTAAAAGATAAGATTTTCCCTTAAAACAATGTATATGTTTTTGTGAGAAGGGTTTATAAAGGGGCAAAATGGAACCACTCTGTACTACTTTTTACTATTTCTGGTTTTAATTTTTCTGGTTTCTGCATTACTCGTGTTTTCCTGTGAGTGACGGGAGAACAAAAGTTCATTAAACTACTCACCAGTTCGCTCCTTCTTAACAAGTTAATTCATCAGAATTTTAAATTCGCCCTTTTGTTAACCTGTCGCTTTAGAAGTGTTTATTTCTAGTTACAGCCAACTGTGGATAGTAGCCTTTTGGCTGCAGACCGAAGAAAGAATTTCCTAGTAACGAACTTAGAGTTCTTCTAACATAAATTTCCCCCACTTAAACAATATTGAAGTCATCACCTTATAAAGTGCAAACAACTGGCTTTTCCTGGGTGATAGGTTATGTTGAATCAGTGTCTTTTTTATGTTTCTTTTGTATCCTCACCTGAGGACATTTTTCTCATTGCGTTTAGAGAGACAGCAAGGGAGAGACAAAAACATCGATGTGGCAGGGAGATATCAACTGGCTGCCTCGCGTGGGCTCCCTGACGGGGAATCGAATCCGTGCTCTTTCAGTTAAGGGATGACCCGCTAACCAACGGAGCCACCACGGCCAGGACTGGGAGTGTCTTTTTTAAACTGAGGGTTGTGCCCCTTTAGTGAATGAAATCAATTTGCCAGTTAAAAATAAATGAAAGAGAATGGACACTATTAGAGTACGTGGCATGCAGTAAGTACTCATTTATAATTAAATAGGTGTCTGCTGGGTTGAGGAGGAAAATAAGTGCCTTTCTTTGGTTTGTGGTTAAAAAACAACCTGTGTTTGAAAGCCCTTGTGTTGAGGGCATTAGATTGGTTGTAGGATATAACCCACTGCTAGTATTTGAGGGCTAAGTTCAAAGAGATACTTTATCCTGATTCCTCTGTATTTCAAATGATCCTGATTTGTAGTCACTTTTGTTTTCAGTTCCACTATCTAGGACCTGAAGGGAAAAGATGTGTGTGTGTGTGTGTGTGTGTGTAGCATTTGCCTTGCATGAAAATACCAGTCTAGAACAGGATTTCTCAACTGCCACCCTAACACATTTTGGATCAAATAATTCTTTGTTGTGGGGGCTGTCCTGAGCATTGTAGGGTGTTTGGCAGGATCCCTGACCTCCACCTACTGAATGCTGGTAGCAGCCTTCTCCCACCACCAGTTTCTTGCCAAATGTCCCTGTGGAGGTGGGAGTGTGGGCTGGGGGTGCCCGTGGTCTAGAGAATTACTGGTCTGGATCACAATGGCCTTGCTCTGCTATAAAACTCCTGGCCTCTCCATCCCACGTCTAGTGCTCCACCCAGGTTCCAAGGAAGGCCTCTCCAAGTCTGGCCCAGCTGTATCTGACAAGCTAACATCTGTGCCATCTAAAGCCACCATCAGCCCTGGCCCGGTGGTAGCTCAATTGGTTAGAGTGTCATCCTGATACACCAAGGTTGCAGGTTCAATCCCCAGTCAGGGCACCTACAAGAATCAACTAATGAATGCATCAGTAAATGGAACAACAAATTGATGTTTCTCTCTCTCTCTCGCTATCATCAATCAATGAATAAATGAAGCCACCATCAATTACAGAGTCAAGATCAGCATCACAAGCTGGTGTTAGGAAACCTGGGTGCATGACTCACCCCTGTCAGTGGCTCTGGGAATAAGTCTGGACAAGTCCCTTATCTCTCTGGCACCTGGTGATACACCTGTCCTAGCTACATCAAAGGGAGCTCGGTGGAGGAGGGATAATTTGATACATGGGAAAACCCTTACATGAGTTAAAAGCCCTCTTCAAAGGGAAGTAGTATAATAAGTTCATAGTATACCACTCAGGTGGTACATCGGCCTCATTGCCCTGAGCTCTTCTCTCCTAGGGAAAAAGAAAGTGTGCGGGGGCATCTAGCAATGGAGCTAGGGAAGGGAAGGCTAACCCCTTTCATACAACTTCCCCCTGAAAAACAGGTGACACTGGCTAAACTGGCATTTATGTTGGGCCACATGTGCCTGGAATGTGCTCCAGAGGGACACCCTGCTCAGAGCCAGGGCAGAGCTCTGTCCAGGATGCCCTGGGCAGCCCGGTCCAGCTCGGTCCAGCTCAGAGGTAGGGAGATGGATGCTGTGGCCCTGCAGCCTCTGTTACAGCTGCTTTCGAACAAAAGGCGTTCAGAGTGGTGGCTGACGTCTGGGAAAGGGAATGGAGGGCTAGGTTCTTGCCTTCTGCTGACAGCGTTTTTATATTCAGACAGGGCAGGGGCAGTGACCTCAGAACTCACGGCTTCTCACCCTTGACTTCCCCCCGACTTTCCACCCTTGGCCTGGTTATCTTAGTTATGATTCTCACTTCCTCTTGAACACCTTTCAGAGGGACTAAGGGATCAGAAAGTCTCCCTGATTTGATTGGTTGGGAAATGCAGCCATCACAGCTGGCCTCATTGCTTTTTGAGGAGGGGATGTGTTGACCTCCTCACTCCATCATCCTGGAGGTGAATCTCTGCAGGTGTAATTTCACATTTACTTATATATTAGTATTTAGACAAGTTCCACGAGGGGAGGAATGAAGTTTCTTTGGTCGATTAGTCAGCACTCAGCAAATACTTGTTGAATATATGAATGTTTAAGATATGGAAAGAGCTAGTTCGGTTGGAGCAACTGTAAGCAGGAAGAGTGGAGGACAGATGTGTTTTTTTGGGGGGAGAATGCTACTTTTCACTGAGCACTTACTGTGTTCCTCAGCTCCATGCCAAGCTCTCCTTTGCCTGACCTCATGTAATCCTCGCAACAAACTCTGTGTCTTAAGTATATGAATGGAATCCCATTTTAAGGGCAGGGAATGGGAATTAAGTTTTAAAGTTATCAGAAAAGGCAAAAATTGGCATAATCAAAAGGCCTATTTGGAACACTCATTCAAGTGAGATCCTTTCGTTGCCTACTTACCCTGGAATAGATGGCCATTTGGGGAAATGGTGGTGGGCTGAGAAACTATCCTCTTACCCCCAGCGCCTATGTTGGGCTTGAAATTACTAGTTAGCTACGATGTGACTCCACTTTTTAGGGATGAGAAAGCGGGACCAAGAAGATGATACGCGGAGGGACAGTACAGGAAGGGACAGCGAAGATGTCCAGTGGTCCTTGCAGGCAGGGGCTGGAGAGCAGGGACCTGGGGCGGGGACGGGACCACCGTGGGGGCTACTGATTACTCAGAGAGTCAAAGGATGGCAGGCTAGAGGTCATTCCACAGCTCCCCCTCATCCCCAGCCCTTCCCCTGGTCACTCACCTGCTCTGAGGGATCCAGGCTTCTGCACCCCGTTACCTTCGGTAGTACCTGCGTTGCTAGGTTACCCGCCAATCTTAGAAGGCGGGACTCGGTGCCTGACTGATTTTCCTTTTCGCCATTCAATGCCGCTCAGCTCCTCCCACTTCGAGGTCTGACCAATCAGAGGCACCATCTCTCCGACTCTCCACCAATTGAAAGATCCGGACTGGCTCAAAGTTGGGCTGAAAGAGTAAGGCGGGGAAGATGGGAGAGTAGAGGGGCGGAGCTTCTTAGTCCCTCCCCTTCCCTAGGAGGCGGGCTGGGAGTCCTGCACCCGCAGTGGGCGAGAACTGTGGAAGGACTTGAGACTGGGCCAATCAGAACTCACCATGGCAGCCAAACTAGCGAATAGGCCTCAGCTAAGGGGGAACGGGGCGGGGACAGAGGGGTGAGGGGACGGTAGGCGGTAGATGAGAGAGCTGGCGCAGCTGCCGTGGTGGCAGCGGCTGAAGTGGCGGCAGCAGCGGCAGTGGTGGTGGCTGCAACATCTTCAGGCTCGGGGTCTCGACGGCAGCGCCACCGGCAGACTGGGCTGCACGGTGCCGAGCCCGGCGCGCGGTCCGGGTTGCAGGGGCGCGTGTAAGAATTTAAGGGGTGCAAGGGATGGCCTGAGGAGAGGGCAGGGGTCAGGGGTCAAAGGGCATGGAGTAAGAGTAAGGGGTTGCCGCTAGCTACTGGAGTGTGGGCAGCGAGGGCAGGGCGGGCGCAGAGGGACTGCGAGGAAGTCACCGCGCGCTTCTCTCCCTCCAGTCCAGGCCGGGACTTTGCACCCTCTTTCCTCGTCCCCGTCTCTCTGGGGCGACCCCCCTCTCGGGGGCCCAGACCTGGCTCGGGTGCACGTGGAGTGCGGGAATCGCACTCCTCTCCGTACCCACCCCCCTCCTTCCTCACTTGCTCTCCGCCTTGGCGCCCTCAGGAGACTCCACTCGCGCCGGTCAGGCGGCTGGAGCAGACAGCGTGACGGCTCGCGGGGCCCTCCCCTGGGACCCGTCCCTAGGGGTGACCCGTCCCTTCTGTGCGCTCTCTAGAGCGAGCAGCACAGCCCGGCGCGCAAGGAGCGCTGGGCTGGGACCCCCCCGAGCTCTGCACTGTGTGCCCTTGGGCAGGTCCCTTCCCGCCCGGGACCTCACTGTCCCCGCCGAGGAAACATGGGCTGGAATGAATTCAGGCTGCAGAACTGGTTCTGGGAGGGGGAGCAGGATTAGGGTTACGCCGGAGGCCAGGGATCGGGCATTTCGGAATTCAGACTGCCTGGGTCGAAACCCGGGCTCCGCTGCTTCCCAGCCGTGCGCTTCCCAGAGGCAGGCGGGGCGAACGCCTCCCAGCCTCAGTTTCCTAATCTGCGAAGTGGGTGTTTCTCAACAGCAGCACCAGTAATATTTTGAGCCACTTCTCACTCTGTCGTGGTGGGTCTCCCCTGTGCCTTGTGGGGCGTTTAGCAGCAAACCTGGCCTCTACCTCCTAGCACCCCCGTCACCTCTGGGGAATGGTTACAATGGAAAATGCATCCACACAGTGCTAGTGTCCCCTGGGAAGGGGACAAGATCAACCCCAGATGAGAGCCGTGAGCTAAGACAAGGCATGCAAGGAAATAGTCATGTATTAAACAGTTAAAATAAAACCCACCAGCCTTTATGATTATAATGATAAAAATAGGAAACTTCTTGATGAGGGGGTGAGTCGATTCTCCCGCCTTCAAAACAAATACAGGAGAGAATGGCAAAATGTTTTTAATTGTCAAAACGGAGTGAAAGTTACTAGGAAGTTCATTTACATATTCTCTCTACTTTTGAGTATGTTTGGAAATCTCTGTGGTAAAAAAAAAAAAGTTCAACCAAAAAAAAAAAAACAAAAAACAACAACAACCACCACAAAATAAATAAAACCTAATTCTTAAGACAGCCAAATGGTAATGTCTCATTTGGGATTTCCTCTTCTGCCTCCCTGGTATTGAGATTTGAAAGCAAAAGAAATCCCCGGATCTGGAGGAAACATAAAAAATCTTACAGGAAGTTTGCCGTGCAGAGAGCTACAGGCTCAGCAGCAAGCAGACCAGTTCTCACTTGTAACTGCCTCGTTTTAAGAAGAGACACTGACGCCCAGGGACCTGCTTGGGATTATTCCGATGATTCGTGAAAGGAGTAAATTGCAGGGTTGCCCTTCCGCCAGTCAAGTGTGGAGGCACAGTTGATTGAGCCCAGAAAGCCTGGGCTTGAGGAAGGGACCTGCTGCTGGTTTCAAGTTCAAAGGTCTGCCATCAGATCTGCTGAGCGCTGGCTTTTCTCTGGGTCCTCCCCAGCGGAAATGGGAATGTGTATAAATAGGAACTCGGTACAGGCTCCTGCTGAGTGTTTCAAATCGGGGACTCGGGATGCGCGGCCTTTTGCTGGGTGACTGGAGAGCAGAGGATACTACGGGCCAGTGTCGGTGACCTGTGGCAGTAACTCTTTACAGGTCGTGGGAGCCGAGCGCAGCCCAAATCCCCAGCCTTGCACTGGGGGGAGTTGTAGCCTGGGGCTGGAGTCAGGTTGTGCAGCTCAAGGCTCGTCTTGCTTCCTGGAGGTTCTCGGGCAAGTTACCCAACCTCTCTGAGCTTAAAGTCTCCCCCTGTGTAACGGGAGGTACCATTCCTACCTATTATGACGTTTCAATCAGCTTTACTGAAAAATTGCAGGAGTCGTCCCTGGTACCTAGTAGGCACTCACTGAGTATTAATTACTATTGTTTTAATAGTTGGGTTTTTTTTTTCAGCTTTTAAAATCTTTATACAACTCACACAAACAGGTACAAAGAGGGGTGGAGATGGAACATATTAGTCCTAATCTCCATCTCCAGGCATTGCCATTCGCTTTAGTATTGGTTCTTGCAGAGTTTTCCCCGCACTTTTTCACGCTATTGTATACTGCAGTACTCCACCGTTTTAAAGGGGTGCATTTCAGTGGTTTTTAGTGTGTCCGCACGATTAAGCAACCATCACCGCTACCTAACTGCAGATGATTTTCATCAGTAGTGGTTGTATTTTAATGCTTGTCTTTTTTCGCCCTGGCTGATGTGGCTCAGTGGATTGAGCACTGGCTGTGAACCGAAGGGTCACCGGTTTGATTCCCAGTCAGGGCACATGCCTGGGTTGCGGGCCAGGTCCACAGTGGGGGCCACCTGAGAGGCAACCATACATTGATGTTTCTCCCCCCTTTTTGTCTCTTCTTCCCCTGTCTTAAATAACCTTACAAAAAAGAAAAACTAAAAAAAATTGTCTTTTTCTTTTTATCCCCAAATCCTAGAAGATGCCTCAGATGGAGGAGTTTCTGAGAAGCACCTGTAGGCCAGTGGCTTTGAATGGCAGCTTAAAGCAGAGACTATTTGCATCCCTGAACATCACATCCTGAGGCCCACAGGAGAGAAGACCATGGCCATGAATTTAGACGACGACGTTCCCCTCATCTTGACCTTGGACGAGGGTGGCAGTGGCCCACTGGCTCCCTCCAATGGCCTGGGCGAAGAGGAGCTGCCTAGCAGAAGTAAGACGGTGGGGTGGGCCGGGGCTGGGGGTTGGGGGGCAACCTCAGGGGGTAAGTAGTGGCCTTGGTGGTCTGAGAATAGACACGTGTACCCAAAAGCCCGACTCTGTGTTTGACCCCCAGGATCTGACACACACTTCTGGGAAACTGTAGGGTCCTAAAGCTGCACCCCCCAATCCTGCCCCTTCCAGCGGCCCTTGCCCCGCTCAGCGCCTCGCCCTGTCCCCCTTGCACCTGAGGCACCCTGGCCTTGCCCCTGGGTGCTGGGAGGGGGAGGCCTCCGTCACACCTGTTCCTTGGCGAGCTTCCCTGCCCCATTCCAGGTTAAAAAAAGAAAGAGATTTCAACACCGGCCTCCGTCTGTTCCAGCCAGAAGCTGCTGGCAGGAAGGCAGAGCTGCCTCTTCCCGCTGGGGCTCCATCCCTGCATTGCCCTGCACAGGGTGGAAGGGGGCAAACCGATGTCGTGATCCATTGATTGGAGGGTTTGGGGTTTTGCTTTGTCTTCCTCTGAACCACAGCCTAGCCCAAAGTGAACCCAAGAGAGGTGGTGAGCTGTAAATTTTTTAAAGTTTAAGTGTGTTTCTGGCAGAACAGGAGGCCTTAAAAAGCTTTCTGGTGCTTGTCCCAAAGCCATTTGCCTCATTTGCTCAGGCCTTGGGTCTAGGAGAGGCTTAAAATAACTTGCCTTTTACACAGGGTCCGAAGATGGCAGGGACTGGCACTTGAGGGTCCCTTAGCAAATAGGTGTTTCCCCCGCCAGCTGTGTGCCTGAGCCGGGATGGGGGGCATTGCTCTCCTCCAGGTCACAAGTGAAGACACTTGGGTCCAGGGAAAGACCAGCCAGGCCCTCCCGTCTCCCTTGTCCAGAGGGAATACAGTGGGGGCGCAGGGAGCTCCGCAGGCTCCCCCTGGAAGGGGTGGGGAGAGCGGTGTTCCTCTGGATGGGAGTCCGTGGGGGGCCTGGCTCCCTATGCAAGGGCCTCCTTGCTTTGGCCTGTTCACGCCGTCTGGGGTGGCAGACCTGGGTGGTCGAGGAAGGCGAGATGCCGGCCGGGGCTGAGGACGCAGTGACTGGTTTCAGGCTCACTTCTTAAATGCGCTAGAGCTTGCAAACGCAGTGGTATGCTCTTTTTCATCTGTTACCTTAACTAAGGTCCTTTTGCAGGGTAGGCAGTATTGTCCCTGCTTTATAGAGGAGGAAGCGATGAGTCAGAGAGGGTAAGCGACTTGCCTGATGTCACACAGCCAGCAAGTGGTAGAGCAGAGATTTGAACCCAGGACTGTCTGGCTCCCAAGTTCTCCCTCCCCCACTCTTCTGCTCCTCCTGCTTCTTTTCCTCCTTTTCTTCATATGCCCTTAATAAATGTGAGCACTGGCCTTTAGCATTTACATATATTTTCTCATCATATAGTCTGAAGATAGCTATTGTTATCTGCATTTATCTTAGCCTCAGAGAGGTTAAGTAACTTGTCTGAGGTCACACAGCTAGTAAGCAGCAAGCCTCCCCTGATCTTCCCTCTCATGCCACGGGGTTGGGGCTTGCGGAAGGGGTGTCATGAATGTGACGCAGTCTCAGTAGTGAGGGGGGGTTTCCGTCAATGGCCAACAAGGGAACGGACTGCAAGGGAGGGTGGTTGACAAGCTAAGGGCGTGGATCGTTCTGGAAAGAGGCTCAAGATTCTAAATTGGAATCCTGACCGTGGTGGTGTGTTCTACATTTCTCCTTTTCTGCGTGCCACTTTTAAGTCCTTCCAAGGTGTCAGAGCTGATGGCAGGGTGTCCAGCTCTCCTGTGGGATCGAAGTGCACAGAGCAGCCTGATCCTGTGTCAAGGTCGGGTTTTGGACAGAGCTCGATGAGTAGGAAATATTCCAAAAAGACAATAAAGCTAAGCTTGGATAGGTCTCCAAGGGGGGCCCTCCTTATCCTGGCAAAGTCGTTGGCTGATTTGGGTTTGTTTCTTGAGAAAAACAAAATAGCCCCAAATGGCGTGTCTCAGTTGGTTGAGCATTGTCCTACAAAGCGAAAGGTCGCCGGTTTGAGTCCCGGTCAGGGCACATGCCCGGGTTGTGGGCCAGTCCCTGGTTGGGGGCGTGCGAGCGGCAAACCAATCAATGTTTCTCCCATACTTTGATATTTCTCTCCCTCTCTCCTTCCCATCCCCTCTCTCTAAAAATAAATAAATAAAATCTTTAAAAAAAAAAAGAAAAACAAAATATAATGCCGCCCAGTGTGTTAGCACCTCAGTTTCCTCTCACCCTCTTACTGGGGTATTTGCTAAAACCTCGGAGAATGAGGGGGTGCAGTATGCACCAGGCCTGGCTGGGAAACGGCAGGGCCTGTCTGAGGAAGGAGAAGATTCCCGGGAGGCCTGCTGTCCCTGCATACAGGCCTTGGGCATTGCACGCTCGGATGTCGGCATTGCTCTTCCACCCAGCGTCCCCCTTCCTTGTCGTCCGAGCATTCCGTCTCAGACACAAATCCAGCCAGGCGATTCCCCCAGCCCGAAGCTCCCCAGCCCAAGCCTCCTGTCCCCTCCCGGATGAGGGCCCAGTTCCTTATGAGGCCTCGTGTGTGCCAGCCCTTCTGACCCGGCCCGTGGCATTCCCTGCCTCAGCCCACAGTGTCGCACTGCTTCTAGTTCCGGGAGCCCCCCCATGCTTTCTCACCCCTCTCCGCCTGGCTGGGGACTCAGGGCGGGATGCCCATCCCAGCCTCTCGTTTGCTCATGAGCTTCACTTCTGTCCTGGAAGTCCTGCCAGCGATCCCGTCTCTCTGACCCTTCCCCCCGCCACTGACAGGGCTAATGAGTGCCCCTTTCTGCTTTGGCATCTCGACTGGGCTTCCATTATTACAAGTAGCTCACTGTGTGGTAATTCCTGAGTTAGCCGTCCGACCACCTACTAGGCCTGAGTCCCATGCATCATGGTTATCACCCAGCTCGATGATGCATCCAACAGGCTGTGGTTAAAATGAACCTAGTCGGGTTTCTGCAGCCTTGTCGCTGGTGAGAGTGGCCGTTGTCTGAGGGTCCTAGTCAGAGGTGGGCAGTGTCCCCCTGTCTCTTCTCCGAACCGGTGGTTTGGGTCTCATTTCTCCCAGTGGAGCTGATCGTCCTAGAAGCCGCCCTCTGTGGCTGACGTAACTCTTGAGGTCGAACGGAGCTGGCAGGGTGCAGGCAGAAGCCTTTGGCAGCAGAGTGGGCGCTCCCTGGGCACCAGGCACTGGCAGCTAAGCCGGCTTTCTAAGGGCGTGAGCCTCGGTCCAGCCTGGCCTCCGCCGCGACCCGGCGGCTGTCACCAGCGCCTCTTCCTCTGGCTCTGCCCCGACGTGGTCCTTGTCTCGGCTTGGGCTGCCACAACAGAACAGCGCAGACTCAGGGTCTGAACAACAGAAAGTTGTTATCTCCCAGTTCTGGAGGCCGGAAGTCTAAGCTCGGGGGTCAGCAGGTACGTTTCCTTCTGGGGCCGCTCTCCCTGGCTTGCAGAGGGCCGCCCTCTCACCATTCCCTGACCTGTTCCTCTCTCGGTCTGTGTGCCTGTGTCTTCGTCTTCTCTCATGGGGACACCAGTCAGATGGGATGGGGCCCACCCATGTGACCTCATGGTGTCACCTTGGTTACTTCTGTAAAGGCCCTCTCTCCAAATACAGCCATATTCTGAGGTCCTGGGGGTTCGGGCTCCAACAGAGGAATCGTAGGAAGACGTGGTTCAGCCCATAACTCTCCTGCTCTTTGCCCGGATGCAGGTACCTGGGAATCTGGCTGTGCTGCCCATGACCCTTGATTCCGTCTAGGGATGACGTATGATGGGGCATTATCCCTGTGTGGAACTGGAGGGTTTGGGATTTTTTTTTTTCCTTCTGTGGGTAAGGATGGATTTTTTTCCAAGACTCAGGCATCTCTGGGCCATGAGGGTGGCTGCCGAAATGCTAATGAGTGACTCATAGGCAGAAAATGTCAGGTTGATAGAGGAGGCAGGTATGAGCAGAGGTATTTAAAGCTTGCAGTTAGGAATAACCTTGAACACAGTTCAGCGGGGCTGGCCTTCTGACAGTGCAGTTTAGAGACAGGCCGAGCTCTGGGCCTCAGGCCGTGGCCTGGGCCACCACTAGACACGGTCTGAATGTCGTGGGCAATAATACAAGGGGTTTTTCAAGGGAATACAGGTCACACTTAGCCTCTGCCTGCTCATTGCCTTTCAGTGCAACAGCTGCCTAAGATGGGCCTGTGTGTTATGCCCTCTCTGGGTGAAAAAGGGGCTGGGGGCCAGGGAGGTGGCAGAGTAGTCTCATGGGCCACGTTGGTGCTGGTAGTCCATGGTTGGCAGGTGACAAGCCATGCCCCGATAAGGTTTAAGGGGATGGAGCAGAAGAGGATCTCTCCCTCCTTCATCCCGACATCTACTATTGCCATTGGCTGTTCCCTGGAGCCCAGTGTGGTATCTAGCGGTGTGGAAGGTCATTGTCTCTTTGCAGGGGGGTCAACACGTGGTGCTCTGGCTCTCTTTCCAGAGTGTTCATGCAGCCAGAGCCCGTTGGCACCAGGCTCAGTTGAGGTGGGCCAGCGCTCTTGGCCTTAGGGCAGACGCAGCCAAGGTGAGCTGGAAAGAACAGTGGGTGCATATCCCAGGATGCTCAACCCCAGGTGGGCTCCGTCGCAGAAACCTGCAGCTCTTTCCCTGACCCACTGCCCCTAGTGTACTTGCCTGAGAGTGAAGCCAGAGAGACTTGCGTAGCTTTTGCGATTTGTGGTGTCTTGGGCAGTGGAGTGGTCAGGCCTGTGGGCTTTGGAGTCAAGTGCTGGGTCTCCCATCCTAGCTAAGTATGGGGCCTAGCTTCTCCAGGCCTCAGCCTCCTTGTCTGTACGCTCGGGTCAGAGAGCATCTCCCAAGGGGGCTGTCGGGGGCATTTAGTGAGCCCATGTGGGTGATGCCCACGTGAGTGCCCGACCGGTCACAAGCGTTTTCATCATGGCCAGAGACTCGGCTTGTTTGCAATATCACGGCACGCGAGCGGGGGTCCTGAACCCAGGCCAAGATCCGAGCCCCGTGCGCCTCGCTCCTGGCCCAGCAGGTGGCCCCCGCCAAGCCGGGAAGGGAGACAGCGCGGCAGCTGGAGACCAAACAGCAATTAGACTTTCGCGGCCTCCCAGGGAGCGTGGGCATTTGGCTCCGCCGGAGTCGTTCCCCCGGTTTTCTTAGGGCCTCGCCGAGGCAGAATGCCGGGTGTCACCGGGCCGGCGGAGGCACCAATTAAAATGAGCAAGCACCCGGCATGCTGGGTTCCAGCCTCATAAGCGAAACTTGAAGCCTTTCGCTTTCTCGGCCCTCTGCGTCTTCGTGGGGGATCCTGTCTGTTGCCTCGGGCCCCCCTGCCATGAGATGCCATCTCTGCCCTCCACATGCAGATAGCTGCCGCGTCAAAATGGCAGCAGCGACAGCTGGGTGCTGGCGGGAGCGCCCGCCGCACCGCTCTTTCCCCGTCGCCTTAGGGGGGTCTAAGCTCGCATTTGCTCTCAGAGCGCTTCATGAGCCAGAACACTCAACTTCTCGGCCTCCAAGCTGGGGAGGGAGCGTGGGAAGGCTCTGAAGGCACCCAGCAGCGTGCCACTGGTGGCTTCTGGTTGCAGCGCCCTCCCCGGGGCCGCCTCAGATTAGAGCTCAGTGGCCCAGGAAGGAAGCCCTTGCTCTTTAGAGGGGACACCAAGGGGCCGGGACTGCCCACCCCCATCCCACCTTCATGCTCGGGGAGCCCACAGGGCAGCTCCCCATTCTCCACCCTTTGCTGGGTGAATTCCCTGCTTTGGACATTTGCTGACTCCCTCCCTCCGGTCTGAGCTGAGGAAGGTCATGTATGCGAGACGAATAATGGCTCCCAGGTATTGAGCTCTCACCATGTGCCAGGCAGTGTCCACAGCACTTTTCCTGTGCCGGCTCTGTCACTGGGTCCTCTCCGCAGACCTGCGCACTTGGTGTGTGCATCACCCTCACCAGGTGAACAGGAAACTGAGGCTCTGAGGCCGGAGCTTACCCACGCTCGTGCAGCCAAGAACTGCCCGCACTCGCATCAAACCCGTGTCTTCTGGCTCCAATACTCAGGCTCTTAACCGGCATGCCGCACACTGGGAAGGAAGGCTCAGTGGCAGAAGCAGCATTTTAAGACGACTTTGCTTTTCCAAAAAAGCCAAGGTGTCCAAAAGAAAGCTGGTGTCCATCTTTATCTTCATTTTTTTTTTTTTAGTTAAACTGTTATTTTCTGCAAGGCATTTGTTCTGAATTGGAGTTCTGTGTGTAGACCTCCCTTTCAGATTGTAAAACTAGCAAAACCACTGGGGTTTCATTGTGTATGCCGTGTCGGATCATCCCCGAGAAACCGGAAGACGTGAATGAAAACAAAACAGAAACAAAAACACCGCAAAGGACGGCCACAGATTCACGCCGCCGTGACATCGACAGCTTTCTCCTCGAGATGCGCCCTCCCCCCGTCCCCCCAGCTCTTCACTGCACAGGCTTTTGGCTGAATTTTACATCATGGCGGTTGGAACCAGACAGTTTGGGCTGGAAATGGGAACTCACAGGAGTCAAGATCTGGGGATGGGAAAGGCAGGACAAAGGAGGACCAGCCTTGGATTTGAGCATGAGACTCACGAGGCCAGCTGAGGTTGCTGCAGAGGGCCCCTTCAGAGGTCACAGGTTCAAAGGTCAGGTTTGACCTTCCTGGGGTCCAAAGGCAGGTGGCCCCACACTGGGACTTGCCTGGAGAATGTTCTGCGACTGGATAACCAGCTTAGGTCACTGGTGCTTAGGTTGTCTTTTGCACTGGGGACCCCCTTTGCCTGTGTGCACCCTTTCTAGGGGCAGCTGCCACCTCGCTCTGGCCATTCTCGACCACGTGGGATCACAGGCTGATTGTTACCATGTTTTCCGATGTTTCCAGAGAAGTCAAATTCTGCAGTTTTAATCAGGAGTTCACTGATTTTTAGACGTTGGCGGCTAATTCATCATACTCGTCCAACACAGTCAGTGAGTCAGAGCTGGTCAGGGGGCTGCCCCTTCACGACCTCTGACGTAGAGCACACCCATCAGCCTTGGTTTTCCGTTCGAGCAAACTGTTTCAGAGTAAGGAAACGGCCTAACACCACGAATGAACCCTCCACGGCCTGGGAGGTGCCCTTTACCTGCGGGTGGAGGTGTTCAGTGGCAGTAGGACCTGGCGGAGGGCCTGTGCTCTCCGTCTCTAGGGCAGGGCAGGTGAGGGTGAGCGAACAGAACAGATGGGGCGTCTCCCACACACCCGCTTATCTTCCCTTTCTGTTGATTCTTTTCCTCCTTCGTTGTAGTTCCTGGGACTCCCTCCCCGCTGGAGGGCCCTTCCCCCCATTCTTTCATCTAACCTGCATTCTGTCCAGCTTGACCCACCACCATCTCATCTGTTCTCAGCCATCGGTCCAAGCCGGCTGGGACTTTTTTCAGTTTTGTCTTTGAGATGTGCAGTAAAGACTCAAGCAGTCGTTAGGAGCTTCTTTTGTTTTTATTGTTTGTTTATTTATTTTTAATATTTTGGGGGAGTCGTTAGGAGTTTAAAAAAAATAATACTTTAGTCACTAGTCCTTGTCTTCTAATGCTTCTTTTGCTCATCGCCTGCTTGTCAGCTGGAAAACTAACAGTGTTCCAACTGCCTGGCGCCTATTTCTTACGAACTGAGAACAGCTGCCATGGAGGAGGCTACGGGACATGGGGCCGACGTGGTCTGCAGGGCTGCGTGGTCCGGTGGGCAGTGAGACGAGCGAGCGTGTGACACGCTGCATTTGCGGTGTGTTTTATACTCATGGGAGGATCTAGAGGGGGGACAAGCGAGGACGGTCAGGGGAGGTGGAAGCCAGGGCAGGAGACGGAGTCAGTCTGCACGATTCAGGGACAGAGACGTGCCGGGAGGGTCTTTTGATCGTACTTGAGTGAGTGTCCCGAGTCTTTAAAGAAGAGATGAGTGGGCAGTGAGAGCCCGTCCCACAGCACAGCGCAGGGAAACGGGGGGTAGAGGCATCGGGGCGGGTGGGCAGGTGTTGGAGGGTGGGGAGGAGAGAGTGGATCCAGACCTTGGAAGGTACTTGGATTACACATTAAAAAAAAGAAATTGGATCTCTTTCTCAGTGCCCTTTAGCCAGAGACGCAAGGAGTAACGCCGCAGCGGTGTGTGCGGTTGGCCTTCGAGGCATGCATACTCCAGGGGTTCTGTTTTCCGTGGAAGACTCCGCTGTGTTCGGGGGGTCTCCTGGGGAAGGTTTGGTGGCTGCAGCCTGGACCTAGGGAGCTCACAAATGTCTGCCAGGAGAGCTCCTCGGGTCCCACCCCTGCTCCCTGGCCCGGCAGTGAACCCCGTAGCTGCAAACCAGGGTGTCCTTCCTGCCCCCTGGAGGCATTACTCGTTTTCCTCCGAGCCAGCCTCGTTGCTCTCCTACCGGAGGGGCAAGCCCCCAGCTGCAGTCTGAAGGGATGCGTGCTGTCGCGCTTATGTGGACGGCTCTTCCTCACAGCCTTGTGACGTAATGGGGTTTATCCCCATTTTTCAGATGTGCACTTGGAGGCGTGGGAAGGGAATGAATGAACGGCACAGGTGGACAGTGGGGCCATGGGGCCGCTTCATTCTGCCAGTGTGGGTGGTCTGCCGCATACCAGGGCCCCCCCCCCCCCCCGCAGGTGTGTGGCGCCCCCTAATCACAGAGCGCTGCCACCTCTGTTCTCAGGCCTCGAGCACAGGGAGCACTTCTCCGCCCGGGCTCTGGTGGTCTTGGAAGTTTCATTAGCCTCCACGTGTAGATAAGGAAACCATGAACTTAGTTAGACGTGCTCGCTTGGTGAGAGTCAGGCCAGGTTCTTGGATCAAGTGACAGATGAAGCCGTTGCAGTCCCCGTGCCCTGACCCACCTTCCCTGCCTGGCCCTGGACGCCTGGCCCTGGACGCCTGGCCGTGGCCACAGACTTTCCAGGCCATGGGACATTTCGCCCCAGTTACACTCCTGGCGCACCACCCTCCATTCTTCTGCCCCCATCCCCCCAGCAGTCGGAACCAGTAACCAAACACCTTAAAACTCGGGGCTGCTCCCATGGGCTCATGTGTTCAGTCATCCCACAATGCCCTTTACTTTCTCAGTTAAACCACGTTCACGCCCCAGCCTCCTGGGGGCTGCTCGTCTCTTGCTTCCGGTCTGTCCCCACTTCGACTGAAGACCTTTGTCCTCCTTTCCCCGGGCCTCCCCAACCCTCCTAACCGGTTGGTTGGGGTGGTGGCTGTGTTGCCACACCCCGTCCTGCTGTGAGTGCACGGTTTGGCTGCCCAGTCCCTGAGCTCCCTGGGCAGAGCCCTCGCGCCGCCCAGCACCTGCATGTGGTAGGTTTGATGGATGCCTTCTGTACAGAGTCGGTGTTCGCTTTGTGCCATGATGGATTCCCGAAGGCTGTGAGAAAATGGGCTTTTGGCGAAGTAGAAAATTTAAAATACGGGCAGGAGGACTGAGTTTGGCAAAGCATCCTTTCCCTGTGTGATGAATAGCCCTCAGCTCACCCAGTGTTGAGGTGGGTTTTGTGAGCCACGTTCCCTTCTGTCAGTGTTTGTGGATTTTTTAAAATGTATCGGTTGACTTTAGAGAGAGAGAGAGGGAGGGAGGAAGGGGGGGCGAGAGAGAGAAACATCAATTTGTTATTTCACTTATCTGTGCACTCATTGGTTGATTCTTGTATGTGCCCTGACCCGGGATCAAACCTGCAAGCTTCCCTTACCAGGACGATGCTCTGAACAACTGAGCCACCCGGCCAGGGCCCATCTGTGATGCGCATGCGAGGTGGCCAGGTGGGATGGGAAGGGAAGGCGTGATGCCCAAACTGATGCAGTGGCTGAGCAGGTGCTCCCGTTTGGGGTCCCGATATTTTATATAACTTTGCCCCTTTCCGGTAGTCTGAATTTTGCAAAGGTGGGGACCCTGTCTTTTTCTACGCACACCCTGTGCACTTAATAAATAGACGTCAAATAACGTAGCTAGGAGCGAGTCACCAGTTTTTAAAAACACCCGGGGTCCCAAGTGACTCTGTCAGGCAGAGCCCAACCTGCCCCTGGAACCATCTGGGATGACAAGGAGACTCACTGTCTCGTGATCGGGTCAGAAGTAGCCCGGGCGGGGCCCGTCCCTGCCTCCTCTAGGAGCAGCCTGCTTTCTGGTCTCTGCATTTATTTAGGGCTTTGCAGTTCCCCAGGAGCTCCAGCGTGCCCCACAACTGCTGTCCCAGCCCCGGGGGGGGGGGGGGGCTGATTCCCACCTTCCTCACATCTGAGCTCACCCCACCACCACCCGCCCTCGGCCGGCCGCCTTCCTATCTTGCTAATCTCCCTTTTTGTTAAGTTGGGTTTTTATTTTTTTTTCTTTTAGCTCTTGCTGAAAATCAGCTCGGGCAGAGCGACTGTGCTCCATGCCGGCTAATGGCTTGGAGCCGCTCCAAGCTGCCGGATGTGTTGGCTTTCACTCGTGGGTGGCCGACGACAAGTGTGATGTCTTCTGTCCGTGACTCTCCAGGGTCCCCTCTTCTTGCGGGCTCGGCTGTTCACACTTGGCTGGGCCGCCTTGTTGTCTGGAGTCGCAGCTTTGACTGCGCACCCTGCAGCCAGGCTGGTCGCTTGGGCAGGGCTCGGATTTTAACGGAACCAGAGCGCCCTCGGCCTCCAGGCACGCTGGCTCGTTGGGTCTCCTCCCATGTTGTTTTGTGCTGTTTCCGTTCGTTCGGATCAGACACTGTCTGTCCCAGGGCGTGTCAGGCTCACAGATGTGGGGGTGGGGTGGCTTGGGGGAATTCTCACGTTGTTAGAAGTGTGTGCGTGTGTCTGGGGCCTGAGTCTGTCTGCTGATACTCCACGGCATTCCAACACTCCTTCAGCCTCTTTGTCTGTTGCAAAGGATGGGGTTTCGTTTCCGGCATCACCTCCTGGTAGCTGTGCAAACCGTGAGGGAGGGGCTGCGCTTCAGTTTCCTCCGGAGTTTCAGTTTCTTCATCTGTAAAATGGGGATGAGAATTTTCCCAGTCAGGGTTGCCATAACGATTAAATGGGAGCCCTGTCCAGGCAGCTCAGTTGGTTAGAGGGTCGTTGGATCAACCAAGGTTGCGGGTTTGAATCCCGGCCAGGGCACATACAAGAATCAACCAATGTGAGTGCATAAATAAGTGGAACAACGAATCGATGTTTCTTGCTGTCCTTCCCTCTCTCCCACCCTCTTCCTCCCTCCCTTTCCCCCTCTTCCTCTCCCCCTCTCCCTCTCTCTCACTCCTTACCCCCCCCTCTCTAAAATCAATAAAGTTTTTTTAAATGGCTAAAGGGAAAATTGCATAGAACGGTTCATAGCACCAACTCCGTAAGTGGACATTCTAATAGTGGGAAGCGTCAGGGTCCCATTCTCACCGTGGCAGTACAGTTGCCTGCTCTTGAGCCCCTGGGGGGGTGACCTGAGGACTCTCTGCATTGAGGCCTTGAGCTCCCTCTCCCTTCTGTTAAACTCTCTGACTTCTCCAGGAACGTTAGCTGGAGTTTTGCATCTTCTTAAGGGTCTGATTGTGGCAAACAGGGGACCAATATGTTAACCTCCCTGACCGCCGTCCGGGTGCCCGCAGAGATAATTCAACTGCAGCAGCTCGGTCCTCTGCCCTCTCTTTAGGGCGGCTTCTTGGTTCCTCTTGTCTTTTTCTTTGTTTGTGCTGCCTCTTTGGGGCTGCCTCCCCGCCCCCCTTGGTGGAAAGGGAATCTGAGGACAAGGAAGAAGAAGCCGAGCCCAGTGCCTGGCCCCTGACCGCGCAGGCTGTCAGGCCCCCGTCAGCTCCTCCTCCGGGAGCGGCAGCCAGGCAAACCCAGGTCCCTGCAGAAGCGGCACACCTCGGCGGTGGCCACCGAGCTCTCTGCAGGGTGTAGACTTCCTCCCAGCTGTCACTCCCCCAAGGGCCTGTGCCTCCTTGTCGCTGCTCTTCTGAGCAGAGCTGCCGGCCGTGGCAGCAGATCCAGGTGCTGGGGCGTGGCCAGTGTTCAGGAGGCTCTGGCCAGGCTCCCAGCTGCTCCCAGGTAGGGGCTAGCGCGGACCTCTGCTCCGTGCTGAGCGGACGGCAGCAGCAGCAGCAGCAGCAGCACGGAGGGCACGGCTCCCAGCCAGCCTTGGTCCTCCAGCACTGCTGGTCCGCTGACCCCGTGCAGGGGCCCGGGGAGTGCCCGTGTGCCGTGAAAAGCGCCTCCCGTCTCCGTGCGCTGCTCTGCCGCTCCCAGCCCCATCCCCGCGTGCTCCACAATTAGCATTGCTGATGCTTCCCAGCGAGTGCGGACAGATGTTCGCACAGGTGCTGCACTCTTCACTGGGTAAACAGAGTGGGGCGTGCGTGCCTCCGAGTGTGCGTGTGTGTGAAGCGTGGGGCCTTTGAGAGGCGCGTAGTCTTTACAAGTGTTTTTTTTTTTTCAAAGCATCTGAAGCACTTTGCACACGGTAGGCGCTCAATAAATACTGCGTGATGAGTGACTGGCGGGAGGGAAAGCCTTTTGTTTCACAGTGAGCCCCGTGGCACAGGAGCGGGAAGTACAGTCGCAAGTTAAACCTTGAACTTCACAGACTAGGGAAGGTAGAAATCAGGTCCTGCCTCGCCACGAGATTACCCGCGGGCACCTGCAAACCACTTGTGCTCTCTCTGCGTAGGCCAGAGGTGTGGTGGAGGGTGTGCCAAGGTACGGATCTTTACGCAAAGGGTGGTGAGGAGGGTTAGATGCTAGAAATTGCCTCAGTGGCTCCTCAGATGAAGTGTCCTTTAAGTGGGAGCTCTCCACGGCTCCCCCGGGAAGAGGGACTTGGATTTTGCCCAGGCAGGATGTTTATGAATGGGGTTATGACGGCAGCTGAGACTGGCCACCCGGCTGCGTGTTTCCCATCGGTGCACGCAGTCCAAGCGCCCTGCTGGTAGAACTCACCGGTTCAAGTCCAGTCTCCTTAACATGCGTGCAGCCACCCGCTGTCCCTGCAGGTGAGGGGCAGGGGATGAGTGCTCAGACCGTCTGGCCTCGGACCCCAGCTTGGCCACTCTCTCGCTCTGTGACCTTGAGCAAATCACTTAGCTTCTCTGGGCCTTAGTTTCCCCCTCTGTAAACTGGAGATGAGGACAGTCTGGGGTTCATAGGGCTTTTTCGACCCTTGGAACTCTGTTTGGTGCGCGTTAAATGCTCATCGTGGGCTGTAGTTCTTGCTACCATTCCCGGGACATCAGCCTCGTCTCTGGCTCTTGGAACCTCAGGATTCCTGAGCCTTCTGGGTTCCCAAACAGGCCCTGCTGTTTGCATCTCTGTGTTTTGTGTGTGATCCTCCCCATTTCTGGAAGGTATCCCCAGTCCGGGGCCCCACCCCAGCCACCCTGTGACACCTCTTTGTCCTTCAAAAGCCTGCACGGACATCACCCCTGAATCCCTCTCTGCCTCTGCCCACCAGCCCCCGTGAGGGGAGTTGTTGTCACATCCTTTTCTAGGCTTTTGTAACCAACAAGTGACTTGAACGCACCAGAATCACATTTCTTCTTTCGCCTCCTGGTAGTGCACCCTGTGAGGACGCAACTCACGGTTTTACTTTTTCAAAAATCTGACACCTAGCATAATGCCTGGTATACAGTGGGTGCTGCATAAATGTCTCCTCCAATTAAGTCATGCTTATCTGCATCTGGAAAGTCAGCCTTTGCAGTCTCACCCTCCCCTTTGTCTCTCCCAAATGACTACATTTTCCCCTTAAGACCAGAGAGCTGCTGTCAAGGTCATGTTGACACCCTCAGGGTGGAAGGTTCCCGGGCGACCGCCTGGGAGTCGGCACCTGGGACAGTGACCACTGCCCTGGGTCACTGAGGGGGGCTCATTTTCCCAGCCCCTCGTGCCTTTCCGTTCCTCTCCGGTTACTGTTCTCAGCTTTCTGGCCAGTTCAAGGCCCTTCCACGGCCAGCCTTACGTATCGACAGGAAACCCCTCTGGATTTGGCCACTTAGGACCCTGTCAGCTGGCCGGAAACAAAGTCGGAGGTGGTGCCAGGCATTATCCTGGGCCGTTTCAGACCACACCCCCTCCTCCTAGAACAGTGTGTGACCCATGGGACTGGCCTGGGTGAGCTTTTCGTTTTCCCTTTCCGCCTCTGGCTGAGGCCTCTGGCAAGACGGGGCCTTGGGCCCGAGTCCAGCGATTCAACTGGGAGGGCTCTGTGCCAGTTCTCCCCACTCTGGGGGTCGGCATATGGGCCCGGGGCTCCGCCCGGGGCTGCAGCCTTCTCTGATGTGTGTGGGTGATGTGGGTCTACCTCCCACACCATCCTGCAACCAGTCATCAGCCAGAGAAGGCCTGAGCGGAAGGAAAGGTGCCCTCTGCTTGCTTTCGGTGAAGTGTCTCCCGCCCAGTTTGTATCTGGGGGCCTTGGTGGAGCCCGCCGGCACCGAGGCAGCGTGGCGACGCCGTGCCTGGAACACTCCTAAGTGTCACTCTGCTTTATTTCCCTCTCCTCTGCAAGCTTTTTCCCATGGAGTGGGGCTCTCAGCGACAACTGGCGAGCAGTTGGGCGATGGCTCGTTGTCATTCTGGCGGGCACCGGTTTCCGGAGGGCTCCGAGTGCTGTGTGGGTACTGGCATTTGTTTCCGCGGTGCCCGGAGCGCGGCTGGCACCGGTCCCAGTTAATGGATGAAGAAACTGAGGCTCTGGGGATTAGATCGTGAACCGGGAGAAGGGAGGGGTGCAGCTGGGAGTGAACTTGGGTGCTCGGGCTATCTTTTGTCTTGAAGAGGATGTGCAGGGCTGTGTGTGTAGTGGGGTGTGTGTGTGTGTGTGTGTGTGTGTGTGTGTGTTTAGAATGTGTGAGGTTGTGTATACATAAGAGAGAATGAAAGGAAGCGAGTTGCGTCCTCGGTATAAACCTGCTCAGGGCAGTCATTGCCTTGCATTCTTTCTGATCAGGGCTGCCTCCCGTGAGGAGGGGGTTCATAGGCCTTTTATCCGAAGCAGCCTCCTGCCCCAGGCCCCAAACGAAGGCCCCGGGTGGCTTACCCAGCCCAGCAGACTCCGCACTCGCCGGGTGGGAGGCGGGTCACGGAGGCCCTCCCTCCGCCTGTTCGTTCCCTGTCCTCCGCGGTGCAGCTTTATGGCCGGCATATGGAAACTGTTTCTATTTACCCAGCACCACCAGGACGCTGCTGCACGCTGTGCTCCAGCGAACGGAACCCTTGGATTCCCCGCAGGGCCGTTTCAGAGGCTGCATGCAAAGCAGCCAGCTGTTTTGCAGGGAGCGTCTGGGCCCTGTTACATCAGCGTTGCCATCTGTGCAAACAGGTCATCCCGGTTTGTCTGCCTGTCCTCCGGATGGGGAGCTCCTCTCGCACTTGGAGGCAGAGCTTCTGGTATTGTTTTGTATCCTAATGGCTTCCAGTTCGGGGGTGTTTTTGATTTTTTTTTTTTTAAGTTTCTTCTCCTGCCAGTGATGTTAGTTCACCTCCCCCGGCCGATCGCCAGGACTCGGGGAGGGTAGTTGAGGGGTAGGTATTACGTAAGTCTTTGGTGGCTGAGGTCTCGGGCCTGGAGAAGGCTGGGTTTCACATGAGTGCTCTCTGCCCGGGGCACCAGAAGTGCAGAACAAGATGTTTCCCGTGGGGGAACTTTCCCCGGAGGCGCAGAACGGGATCTTCCTGGTTGCCAAGAATGTTCCTGGTCAGCCCCCCCCGCCCCCCCGGCCCTCTGAAACCTCCTGCCAGCAGAGAAACGGGCTTGCAGTGAGGGCCCGGACCACGGCCGCTCCCACCCTCCTGCCCGCTGTGGGCCTTTCCCCTTCTTCCCTCCGTGTCCGGCCCCACTGCCGCCGAGGCGGAAATGCTGAGACGAGGGCCAGCTGTCGTGTTCCTGGAGGAGGCGGCGGAGGGCCAGCTCCCCGACGGCCCCGCCGTGAGGTCGTGCTGTCTCCTGGAGCGCGGCCTTTGCGGCAGGCCTCCACCCTGCCTCGCCAGCTGTCCCGGGAGAAGGTGCCCCGCCCCGGGTATGGGTAAGGACGGCGCCGGGGTCCTAGGTCACCCGCACCGATTCTTGCTTAGTCTCTAACAGTCCCCCATGCGAGGGCCGGCCCAGCACACGGGATGGGGCTGGACCTGGGGGGCTGTGGTGAGAGCCCACCTGACGACTTTGGTGGCCAGGACCCCTTCGGAGCAGGGGACGCTCAGAAAGAATCCGGCACCAACCATCTACCTAGGGACCTTTTCTCCCAGGAAGCGCAGACTTGGCCCAGGTGGGCAGGAGTAGATCAGGGCCTGGCTGCAGGCCACCGGGGCAGGTGGGTGCTAATTGTCACTGGGCTCTGAGACTCCCCAGGCAGAGGACCTGGGGCACACCCATTGGGCTTCAGCAGGGATGTGGGGACAGGCCATCCCCTGGGACTTGGTGCCCAGCGGCGACCAGGGGAACGGGGTGGGGGAGAGTTCCCCGCAGCCCCCACTTCCAGCTCTGAGGGAGGGAGCACATTCTGAGGAGGCCCCTGGGATCGGTTCCCCAGGAAGCCTCACGTCACTGGGGCCTCGTGCCCCCGCCTCCACCCGGCCTAATACCGGCCACGCTCGGGTGGCCCTCTGACCTCCAATGGGCCCCCTCGTGCCCCCTGCCTTCTTCTCCTTTAAAGGCCATAATTGTCCTTTCCCTTTAGGGGACTGCTGAGCCTTTGAGCATTCCCATAACTGCAGCAATAAAGCACTTGGGACTTGGAGCCCGTCCATCACCCCTCTGGCCACTTCTCCAACCTGGGAGTGGGAAACAGAGCAGAGGGGGCAGGGGCGGGGCCCCACATGGCGCCCCCAGCCCCACTTCCGGCGGTGCATTCAGAGTGCTTCTGAACTCGGCCGTGAGGCTGCTGACTCCGCTAGAGGCAGCGAATGAAAGGAATGGGAGGGAGGTTTGCAGCTCCTTGCCTTCCGTCTGCGGCCTTTCTGTGACCCCGAACGCTCTGGGGCCTGGTGTGAAGGGGGCTCTTTGAAGTCACCTGTGGCTCTCTTGAAAAGCCCCTCGGTGGCCCTGGACTCCCTTGTCTGTCACCAGGGCCTTTCAGCCCTCAAACAGGCTATCAGAGAGCCACACACAAGCTATCGGGCTTTGCCTCCTGGTCCCTGGCCCGCAAGCCAAGGTCTGTGTTCCGAGCAAGTGCAAGGCTGAATGGCCAGAAGCCCGGAACAAAGTCCGCCTCAGAGGGGAGAATTCTCCATTCTTCTCCTCAGCGGTGCTGGTCACATTTTATTTTTCCTTTCTCTTCTATTGGAGGCGCTGCTCTGAATTGCTCCTATTCAAAATAGTCGCTCTTCGGCAGGTCCTTGAAAGAATGATCTTTAGAAACTGCAAAGGGGTCACGTCAGCCCCCTCCGAGCGCCCTTGGGCCCCTGCAGGCCGGCTGGAGTCCGCTCTCGAGGCTCCGCTCGCCACACCTGCTGTGCCCTCCGGCCGCCGGCTGTTTTAAGTGTCCCCAGGAGCGTGCCATAGCCTCCCTTTCAGATGTGTGTCAGCCTTGCTCCCTGGAGTCTGAGACCACCCTGGGCTCTCAGGACCCCTCGGTGGGTGAGTGAGACAGAAGTGCCCGCCCTCGCGGGCTGGCATCCGTCCCCGGCAGGGAGACAGGCCCCGAACAGGCCCGCCAGTAAATGACCACTCGGTGGGAGACGGGTGCGGGGTCCAACCGCAGGAGGAAGCAGAGAGCGGTGTGGGGGACACAGAGGGTGATGGTGACGTGACCCCCCGGTGGAGTCCAAGGCAGCCCGTGAGAGGACGGTGGTGGGCGGACCCCCGGGAGATGGGGAAGGCGGCCAGGTGAAGATCTGGGGAGGGCAGAGCCGGGGGAGCAGTGAGCACTGGGAGAGTGATGGACGCCTGCACCCGCACGGGCACTGTTGTGCTGTTACCTGGGCCCGCCGTGTCTCGAACCCGGCTCCTGCCATGGTGTGTGTGTGTGTGTGTGTGTGTGTGTGAAGGTCAGGGAGGCTGGGGCGTGGGCACACCAGAGGGCGGCACCGTCCAGTTGCCTGTGGCTGCACCTGCACTTGCTCCCCAGTCACAGGGTGACTCCTGCTTCCCTGACCCACACGAGCAGGTCGGGGAAGGTGGTTCGGCCTTCTGTCGGTGCCCAGGGCTCCGTCCTTGCAGAAATGGGCACTGGGACCCGAGCTGGGGATCACTGGCCTTGGGCAGCCAGGGGCCAGCATTCCTGAGTGCCAGCAGCAGCAGCCGGGTGTCCCTCGCCCTCCTTGTTCAAGTCCATTTTCGTGGTTTCTGCTGCTGAAGTTTGGTCCTTTTGTGCTACCCCGCAGTCACCTTTCTCGGGTTTCCAGTTCATGAGAGGCAAGTAGCCTCCCGCTTGGGCGCTAACCGGCCTGGATCAGCCCCCAGCCCCGAGTCTCGCCGGCGGGTGACGTCAGGGCAGTCCTTAGCCATGTATTTCCTCACGTCTGCAGTGCGATGCATGCTATTGCCTTGTTCACAGGACTGCTGTGGGAATACATAGGTCGGCTGGTATGAAGTCCTTAGATACGTACGTTATCCATTGCTGTGTTATCCAACCACCTCGACACCCAGTGCCTTGTGACAACAGCCTCATTTCCTTCGCTCGTGACCCTGTAGTCCGGGCAGGGCTCGGCAGGGGCAGCTTCCCCGTGTCCCACCCCCCGCCCCGTGCCAGTGTGGACCCCTGACCGCAGCGGAGATGGCTCGTTCGGCTGGTGGACACGTGGGTGCTGGCTGTGGGCTGGCAGCCCCGCTGGGCTGTGGAGGAGGGACCTGATTCTTCTCACGCGCCTCTCCTCAGCACGGTTTCAAGAGCAAGGGTCCCAAGAGAAAAAGGCGGCAGCATTTGTGTGACCTCAGACGCCATAAGCGTCACATCCTCCACCCTCTACTGGCCAAAGCGCCACAAAGGCTCTGCCGGGACCCGGGCTCCGCCTCTTGGTAGGGAAGCGGGAGGTTCCAGAAGAGCGTGGGGGACGGAAGGGAGCACTGCGCCGTCTTTGGCAGTGAAGCAGAACCCGCCACGGAGTGGGTTTGAAACAGGGTTCTTCATCCTTCTGTGCCGGGGTTCTTAGGAGTGTGGGTTGCGGGGAACCAAATTCTCAGGGTAGGTGTTCCCCTTCCCGATAAGTTAATGAGCTGACAGTCATTTCTAGCTGTCACTGCCGACCACGTGTCAGTGGAGACACTCGGTATTGTGATAAGCAGGCGTAAGTACCAAAGGATCTTTATGGGCTCAGGTTTTGGAAGCGCTCAGAGGCAGATTTCAGGCAGAGCGTGATCCCGGGGCTGCAGCTTGGGTGCCTCCGTTATTGTCTTGCTCTCCGCTGGCTTCCTCCTCACGCAGGCTTTCCCCGCGTGCTGGCGGTGGCCGCCGCCAGCTGCAGCTGGCCAGACTTGGGTCAGCACGCCTTCCTGAACCCAGCCCTGTCCAGGGGAGTGGAGGGGCTCTCAGCGCACCTGTGTCACCTGCCCGGGAGCCAGGGGTGGGGCCAGGAGCCAAAGAATGTTCTCCAAAAACAATCGGGGCAGAGAGGAAAGGACACTGGTGTCAGCAGACAGCAGCAACAGATGACCCCATACCAAGGAACAAATCCAATTATTTAATTTTTTGACTAAGTGGAATATTAACATGCATCCAAAAGCCAAAAGTCAACAAAAAGGTCACTTCCTTTGAGTGACACTTCTACTCCCCTCCCCATCTCTCTCGTAGGGACCCAGTTTCATCGAGTTCTCATTTCCCTTTCCCATGTGTTTTTCCTCTGGTCAAATAGATAGCTGTGTGTTTTCTCGTTTCTTCCCTGTTTTTACACAAAAAATATATGCGCTCTTTTGCCCTTGCTTTCTTCACTTAACAAGAGCAATAAACATATTTTAACTAGCCATGCGAATTTTTGCTGCCCGAGCGCACGGAATGGAGCACAGACTTACCAGTAATGGCACACAGGTCTGAGCAGGGGAGGCGCCTGCCAGCCTTTGTTTGCTTCTGGTGAACAGCGGCTTCGTTCTCTTGCGCCCGGGTTGCAAGTGAGCCTTTCTCTTCTCCCCATGCAGATGGGGGCAGCTGTGCCGTCCATGACCTCCGGGACCCCAGCCTGAGCTCGGAGGGCGAGGGCTTCCCATCCAGCCCCCCCGGACACAACTGGGAGATGAATTACCAAGAGGCAGCGATCTACCTCCAGGTGAGTGCCGCTGGGCCCGGATCCAGCCCAGCCCCAGCCCTTCCCGGCCCCTGTGGGTGGAGGAGGGGAGCCGGGCTCTGTTCGGTGCCCAGGAATTCAGCCGCAGCCTCGGCTCTCTGCGTGAGCTTCTCACCTGTATGACAGGGAGAGCCGATTTGACGGTGTCCACATGGGAAGGGCAGTAGACTCGGGCTGGTCACGTGACCCCCATGTGTGGCTCCACCTGCCCCCGAGGCTCCCCGAGCCTGTGCCCTTGGCCTTCTCCGCCTCACTTTCCCTCCTCAGAGGCACACAGACAGGCCGCTTCCCGGGAGGGAGTCCTCCTTTGTACACTTGATACCGTAGCAGGGGTTTGCTGGCCTAGCGTGCGGGGGGGCGCAGAGGTCTTTATTCCTTTCCTGCTTAACTTGCTGTTGCCTTTTGTTTCTCGTTTCATGTTTGGGCGTTGTTGCCGTTTTTATAAAAATAAGCCTTTTTAAAATA
The DNA here is from genome assembly GCF_004126475.2 of Phyllostomus discolor. Lineage (NCBI taxonomy): Eukaryota > Metazoa > Chordata > Mammalia > Chiroptera > Phyllostomidae > Phyllostomus > Phyllostomus discolor. The sequence continues at coordinate 46,955,995 of NC_040915.2, forward strand.
AAAGTACTACATGTTTGTTACAGTAATTTAAGTACAGAGGGAATGTAAAAATACTTCCACCTAAGGCCAGCACTGTTCATATGTACTTTAAGAATGATACATAGGTTCTATGTGTTTTCTAAGATAACTTTGGTTGTGTGGTATCTACAGTTGTATAGCCCGCTGTTTCCGTAACATGTAGCATAAGCTTTTGTCACATGTTACTGTAACTCCTGTAAGCAAGTTCTAATGAGCTGAATAATTATATTAGACAACTGCGTCCCAGTTTGCTTCAGTATCCTGGTAAGGATGGATGTGTTCCCTCGTTTTGTATTATGCATTTCCCCGTTATAAAGTACAGTCCAAGGGCCATTTCTGCATGAAGCTATCCCTTTCTCTCTTTAATATCTAGGGTCGTTTTATCAGGAAAGACTCGAGTCGTGGAATTACTGGGTGAAAGGAATGCACATCTTTCAGGGCCCTGGATGTGGAGCGTTAAATGCTCCCCAGGGGCCATTGCCTCTCACCTGTCGGTTTCATCACCATGACACACTGCCACCCTCATCTGCCGCTGTGCGATTTCAGTTTCCGGGGTGCCCCGAGTAGGGTTTGGCTGGGGAACTGGAGTCTTTCTTACATTTATTTGCATGATAATTATCCCTAATTCTTTTTCTTTGAAGCAGCTTTCCATTGCAACGACCTGTTTTATTTATTTATTTTTTAAGTTTAATTAAAACCAGACATTTTTCTGGTGGCCGTGCAGTTGGCTGTGTGTTTCTAGGTTTTCTGCAGGGTCGCAGCTGTGCTCCTCAACAGTGAGCTCTGGGTCAGGATAAGGCTGAAGCATGTTTGAGGGACGTTCAGGCCTGCCTGTTGACCTGACAGGGTCACCCAGGGTCACCCTGGGCACTGTCACCTTCTCCCAGGTTGACTAGGTGCTAGACACCCACGAGGACGGGGTGGGTCAACACCCAGAATTAGCATGGCCTGGGGCTTTTCAGAAACCCGATCATTTCCTCTTTCTTGAAGCAGGTGGGAATATTAGTGATGAAAACATCTAAGTGGGCGCTTGCTCGTTTTTCTAACGGCCCTCGGAGGTGGTTCAGTCACCGCCCACTTTTAGACCGAGACTCGGAGGGGCTGACCGAGTCCGAAGCCACCCAGCCACTAAGTCGCAGAGCGTGGGTTTAAACCGTGTCTGTCTAGCCTCCAAATTGCCTTCTTTCTCTTATACATCGTTGCCTCATTTCTAGACCCACCACGTGTATCTACTTGCAAATGAGCCGTACGGCTGTTGGAAAACAGGTTACGGAACAGCAGTGGTAGCTTGACCGCTTTTGTAGAACACTCATGCCCACACATGCAGACACATGTATAGGTACATACATACACACACACACACGGATACAGCAGCATATACCTGCGTGTGTGTGTTTTCGAGCAGATACCCATGCATGTTGGAAAGTTGTTCATCTCCATATTAAAGGTGATTAGCTGACGGAGTTTTCACGACCTGATAACCCTGTGAATGATTTGAATTATTTTTATCAAAAAATGCATTAGTTTTAAAACTATCAAATCAGAACTGGGGTTTCGCTGCTTTTTGGTCAGACGGTCCTCCTCTTCCTGCTCCGCCGCTGAGCTGCGCAGCGCACAGACCCCGAGCCAGGCCGCTGCTGCCCTTGGGCGTCTGGCCCCTCGCTGCTTTAAGGATGCCTGGTCCCTGCAGTTCCTCTTCCCAGATTTTATCTGTCAGCTCCCTCGCTGTCGGGAGCCATGTGCTCAGCGGTTGGGGTGCCTCCAAGATGTTCCCGTTTTCCGTGTGGACTTCCGTCCCGGGGCGCAGAGAGCGAGGCCCTGGAAGTCCCGTACAACTGGCCTGCCTTCTTCTTTTTCTTCATCTCACTCACCATCAGCAGCCAGGAAACGAGGCCAGAGTTCTCTGGGGGTCTGGGCTGGAATCCAGTGACATGGGTCCTATTTCCCTCAGTCCCTATGGGTGGAGCCCTCACTCCCCGCCTCCTGCGGCAGCTCCCGGTCCGCAGTGGAAGTCAAGGCCCCCGCGTCAGTGGTTTCCTCCAGGCGGACCTTCGACCCTGGCTGTTTGCGCAGAGAGCTTCCCAGAGCATTGCACTTCTTCATTAATCCGAACCAGAGGCTTCTGCGTGGCCACTGTGGGTGTGCCACGGCGGCCGTGGTGAAAAACCGCAGCCCCGTGCAGATCACAGTGCCGGCAGCGAGGCTCGCCCAGCCTGCCCTCTGGTTGACAGCCGGGATGTGTGTTCCCTCGTTGGGTGCCTGCGGTTGGCCTTTGTCTGCTGGGAATGAGAGTGGTGACGTAGCCAGCTTCAGGGAAGCGATCTGCTCCCCACAGGGAAGGTCAGAGCCCCCCACTTCCCGGCTACCGGACAGGCACCAACCAGCCTGGGCTGGGCCTGGAGAAGCGGTCCTTTGCAAAAATGGTTCATCCTCCCAAACATCTATGAAACGCCTGGGGTGTGTAGCAGACGCTGTCCTAAGTTTGTTCTTGCAGGAGCCCCGAGAGGAAGGGCTGGTGTTATCTCGCTGCCAGCTGGAGAAGGTGAAGGGACTCTCTCAGTGTTCCCCAAGGAGGAATGGTGGGGGGCTGTGCTTGTTTACCCCGGAATCTCTTCCCCCCGCCAAGCTTTGCATTCTGCTGACATTTCTGAGAGTGAGGGTTTGGCCTCTGAAGGGCCCACGTGTGCCCACTGCTCTGCCTTCCCTTCCCTTTTTGCCCTGTGACCCCTCCGTGTGGGTTTTTGGAGGCAGTGAGTCTCTTTAGCCCCCTTGGCAGGCCCGGGGGAGGCTCAGCCACTGCGCAGTTCTGCGGCCACATAGCACCTCTCAGTTTCCATCATCTGCCAGCTCTGGTCCGAACCTTCTCTCATCCGCCCAGGCCCCTCCTTGCCCCGCCTCCCGGGCCCACGTGCCGTGTCTCAGAGGCTTGCCGCCCACGTGACTCTTGTCTCCCCAGGAAGGTGAGAATAACGACAAGTTCTTCACCCACCCCAAGAACGCCAAAGCGCTGGCGGCCTACCTCTTCGCACACAACCACCTCTTCTACCTGATGGAGCTGTCCACAGCCCTGCTCCTGCTGCTGCTGTCCCTGTGCGAGGCCCCCGCCGTCCCCGCGCTCCGGCTCGGCATCTACGTGAGTGTGCGCGTGGCCGGGAGCCCCTGCTCTCCCGGGGGGGGGGGGCGGGGAGCACCAGAAGCTGTCCTCAAGCTAACGCGAGCCTGAGAGGGAACATTCTGGAAGGGCAGACAGTGGGAATGGGTTTAAAAGAGACAGGCCCTGGGAGGTCCCAGGGGCCTCAGGGGCAGCGATGACTCCCTGGTCTCGCTTGGGGTCCTCGGTCCGTCTGTGATTCTGCTCCCCCAGAAATTCCAGGGAGGGTGCCATCTGGCCGCCTCCCTTAGGGCCAGGGCCTGCACCTCGGCCCCTGGGGGGCAGCACCCCCGATAGCAGTGCCACCCACTCTCTCCGTCCTCAGGGGAAAAGGCGGGCGGTGTGGTTGACAGTGGGGAGGACAGGGGACCGCTGACACCACGTCTCCACACCCTCTGCTGGCAGGTCCACGCGACCCTGGAGCTGCTCGCCCTCATGGTGGTTGTCTTTGAGCTTTGCATGAAGTTGCGGTGGCTGGGCCTGCACACCTTTATCCGGCACAGACGGACTATGGTCAAGGTGACGTGTCCACTCCTTACGGCTTTTCCCTCCCGCATCACCTTCCAGCCCGTCTCTTCAGTTCAATTCCAAACCCCCCTGCGCTCAGAAGTGTCACCCTGGGTCCCTGCCCTCGCCCTGCTCCGGTGGGTGGGTCACAGTGCTGCTGACAGTAGCTAATGTGATTCCGGATTTGGGGCGTGCTGAGCACCGGACCAGTAACCTGTGCGGGAAGATGCATTACTGTTCCTAGTTCCCATCCGGCCGGACAGCCGAGAACGGGGTCTAAACCCCAGAGAGAATGGGGTCCAGCCCCAGGTCAGTGTGGCCTCCAGGCCCACGCCGGTCTGCAGTCGGCACTGTACACATGCTCTCTGTGCCACGGACAGGAGCACGAGTAGGAATGCGTCAGGGTGGCGCTCTGCAGTGTGAAAGGCACGCACACATGTCCAGAGAAAGTGTCCAAGGAATCAGAGGTCAAGGGGCTCTGCAGACCTCCCTCGGGGGTCTTCACCGTGGAGGTCAGGAGAGCCGAAACGAGGGGGAGGGTAGATGTGGCCGGGCAGAGCGGCAGTTTTGCTCCATGAAGACCACCTGAGCAACTGCTGGGAGCGCGCCCCTTGGGTTCCCTGTCCTGGGACCACCCATAGGTGCCCGCAGCCTCAGGCTCTTCTCCACAGGCCGCTTGGTGTGGGGGGAGGGCCCTGGAGAGAGGGTACGGGCCCCTCCAGACCAGAGCGGGCCGTATCCAGCCAGCCGCGAGGTTAGGGTGTTTGGGAGGGCGCCTGGGCAGAGGAGCTGACGGTGCTCCGTGTCTCTGCGCCCCAGACCTCTGTGCTGGCGGTGCAGTTCGTCGAGGCCATCGTGGTGCTGGTGCGGCAGGCGTCCCACGTGCGGGTGACCAGGGCGCTGCGCTGCATCTTCCTGGTGGACTGTCGGTACTGCGGCGGCGTCCGGCGGTAAGGCCGGGGGCGGAGCTGCTCAGACAGGCTCACCGTGGCCGGGCCTGGGCCTCTGGGCCAGCGGAGCGGGGCCCGGGGGGTCCAGTAGCGATACGATCCATGCCGCACATTGGGAGGATCTCAGCACGCTCTCTTCCCTCCGCTATTCCACCCACACAGAGAGGACGGCGGGGTGTCAGCTGAAGTTTAGGCCCCCTGACTCCAGGTCCCAGGCTCTGCCCCATCTCACTCACAGCTCTCTGGGCCTGGCTCCGCTCCCTAAGCACGTTATATGCCCGAACACAGCAGCAGCAGCACCACCTAGAGCAGGCAACTTGGCAAAGAGTCCACAGGACTCGGCAGCCTGTCCTGGTGCCTCCCCTGAGACCAGGGGACTGCTCCCAAGCCAGACCGTCCACCTGGAGTTCAGCTGAGCTTTGAAGACTGCATCCGGAAAATCTGTTGCCTGGGGTGCTGTTGATAAGATGGGCTGGCAATTCATTCTTTCTGCCCGTCCGCAAAGCTGGACACAAGTGTCTGAGGCCCAGGGAGCCCCAAACTGTCTTCCTGCATCCCACTCCTTGCGGAAGCTGACCTTTGCACCTGAGGCCATGCTCTTGGCCTTCGGCTGCTCCCTCCCTCTCTTGCGTGCACCCGCCTGCTTGCATTCTGTAGGCAGGAGGAGGTGGCGGTGGGTGCTACCCCCACCTCCCTTCTCCCGGTCACCCGCTGAGAGGAGATCTCCCAGGACAACACTCTGCATGATGTCACAGGCTGGGGCACAGTGGGATTTAGTGTCTGTGGGTCAGGAGCACCAGGCCCAGTCTCCGTGAGCGTGTCTTCGGGCCCCGCCCCTGCTGCGCCTCACCCACCCCTCTTGGCGCCCGTGTCTCCCCAGCAACCTGCGGCAGATCTTCCAGTCCCTGCCGCCCTTCATGGACATCCTCCTGCTGCTGCTCTTCTTCATGATCATTTTCGCCATCCTCGGTGAGCTCCCCGCGCCCTGGGCCCAGGCGGTCTCTGGAAGCACAGTCCCAGGGGGAGAAAAATTGTACTCGGACAGCTTTGGAAATTCAGACAGGTCCTTTTGACATCTGGATTTGGGACCTCTCCCCTAACCCTCTTTTCAATCTGTTTTCCACCACCTTCTAGGTTTCTACTTGTTCTCCCCTAATCCTTCAGACCCCGTAAGTAACCACCGTGTTTTGTCTGTTTCTTCCTCTATGGGAGGCCTTTCCCCTCGGGCAAGGCAGCTGGACGGGAGGCCCTGCCTGGCTTCTCATCCCTGCTCGCGGCCCCTGAGGGTCCCTGTTACCCAGACTTGAGCTGTTTCCTTCCTTGAGCATTAAGGGGCATGTTAGTCCATCCTGAGAGCCATGTTTCCAGGGTCAGATTTGGAACGTGGGAATGTTTGGAGGTTTCAGTGAAGGAGAGTCAAGCTAATTGTGCAAATGTGTGACTCTCTAGGAGAAAAGTCCCAAAGTCACCTGTCTACTTCTGCCAGCCCTCAGGGATTCTGGGGGAGGAGGAAGAGTGGGTGGGGTGGGGAGGGAGAGGGCCAGGGCGCTCCAGGTGGCCCACGGTAGCCTGTTCCAGGCTGGCGCGGGCTCTCGGGCTGGCGCCAGCATGTCCTTCTGCCTCCTTTCCCGGACAGTACTTCAGCACCCTGGAGAGCAGCATCGTCAGCCTGTTCGTGCTTCTGACCACTGCCAAGTGAGTTTCAGCTCTGCTGTGGCCCCTGCCCTCGGCTAGTGCCCAGCCAGCGGCCGGGGGCACTGTGGGGACTCAGAGTGGCCTGTGACTGAGAGTCAGGGAGGGTGGGGTGCAACTGGGAAGGTAGAGATGGGAGATGCCCCGAGAGGGGACGGAGGCCGGCAGACACGGGGCCCTGCAGGTAACACCCCGCAAATGCAGTTTCCCAGACGTGATGATGCCTTCCTACTCCCGGAACCCCTGGTCCTGTGTCTTCTTCATTGTGTACCTCTCCATCGAGCTGTACTTCATCATGAACCTGGTGAGTGGCCGCGTCTCGTGCCCCGCTGGAGCGGCCTGCACAGTGCTGGGCACCATGGGAGTGGAAAAGGAGGGGCTGCCATCGGCAGGGGCTGGGGACCCAGACCGTAGTCAAGTGCGGTGTGGTGGGGAACGCCCTGGCGGCCTCCCTGGGTTATTGCCGTCATTGCTGCTGGCAGCGCTGGAGTTCAAGCCAAGGCTCCCTTGGGAACCTCTTCATTCCCCCAGCCAATGTGCAATATAATAACTATAAAAGCTGGCACTCAGGAAGCCTTACCCAGGCACCATGCAAAGTGGACTAAATGATGTAACACAAAAACCCTGGAGGTCTTGTTGTGATTCTCACTTTGTAGACGAGGAAACTGAGGGCCAGGTGGACAGAGCGACGTGCCCACGCTGCACAGCTTGGCACGGCCAGGCGAGCCGGCTGAGTCTAAGCCCCGCTCTTTTTTTTTTTTTTTTTAATCATTGTTCAAGTACATTTTTCTCCCCCCTACTCCCATTCCAGCCCACCCACCCAACCCTCCCCCTAAGCCCCGCTCTTAACCACTCAGTCCTGCTGTACCTGCGCGCTGGGGTGCCTGCGTGTTAACACCCCATTGGTCACAAACCGTCAGAATATCCAGTGCAGGACATACTCCGTTAGGGACCATGTGAAGTTCCGTGCACACTGGGAGCTGGGGAGTTGTTCACGGACCCTTGGGTGGCCACAGGCACGTGCCTTCCATGGGGCCACCACCTTCCATGGGCCATCACCGTCCGGCTGGTGCCAAGACCACACATCAGTGCCGGAATTGTCGGGGAGAGGCTTGTACCAAGTCTTGGATTATTTTTATACTTCTGAGAACAGTCTCACACCAATCATTGTAGTCAGGCCCGGTATAGAAATAGAAAACACTTTCTCTGGAGAAGACGTGTGAAGTCTAAAAAGTTACAAGTCTTAAAAAGGAAAAAAAAATTTTTAATTCCTCAAAACCAAAAAGAAATGTGTTGGATATCTCTTTTATACACACATTACAGTTCTTATATCCTCTAGTTAGTTTGGAACCATAACAGTGTATTATGTATAATTGATTTATTTTAGTTTGTTAAAATGCAGGGTAAGGGGCTGCAAACCACAGCCTGTGGGCCTGGCCAAAGCCTGCATTTGTAAATAAAGTTTTATTGGCATGCGGCCACGCCCACTGGTTTCCGCATCCTCTGTGATCGATTTCGTGCCACACCTTCAGGGTCGAATAGTTTCAACAGAGACCATCTGGCCTTCAGAGCCTAAAATAGTTGGTATCTGGCTCTTTACAGAAAATGTTAGCTGACCTTCTCTTAAACTAAAGGGGGAAAAATGGGGGGGCAGCTGCAGTTTGAAGGGGTGGGAAGGGCAAAAGAGTTTCCCCCAAAATATTTTTGAAAGAGAAAGAACGTGCGTCCAAAAAGGCTTCTCGCAGATTCTGCCCCCCGTCCTGCCGCCGCCCCTGGTAACACAGGCTGTGTGGTTCACGCGCTGACCTTGGAATCTGGCAGTTCCAGAACGATGTGCACTCAGGGGCGGGTCTCCTCACTCCTGCGGTTTAGGGGGCCAGCGCGTGCAGCCGTGACCCACCGGGACAGGGAGCAAGCAGACGGAACGGAGGCAGATTCTGGCATGTGATGCTCCTCCCTGCTCCTCGGTCAGGAGGGCATGGGGTGGTCATGGGCTGAACAGGGCGTAGGGCCCAGCACGCTCCTCCCTGCTTCCTTCTCACCTTACGAGACTGCCCAGCCAGGGAGGAGCTGTAGGCAGAGAGAAGAAGTCCCCGGGAAAACGTAATAACAATTATGTCTTCACGTATCTGAAGAGAGAAGATTTGCAAGGGGTGATGCGTGACCTTCCCTGCTGGGACTTGGAGACAGACTCCTGCACCGGGAGAGCGGGGGGGGGGGGGGGCAGGAGGGTTACCCCCAGCCCCTTCTGGAAGAGCGCCCTCTGGAGGCAGAGGGTACAGTCCCTACTCCTTGAGGTCCCGCCACGCATGGGAGCCAGGTCTCTCTCTGCTTTTCCCTCGCAGCTTCTGGCCGTGGTGTTCGACACCTTCAATGACATCGAGAAACGCAAGTTCAAGTCTTTGCTGTTGCATAAGCGAACCGCCATCCAGCACGCCTACCGCCTGCTCATCAGCCAGCGGGTAGGGAGGAGAGGGGGCTGGGCCGGGAGGGGTCGGCCCCTGCTCCCTCCCCCTCCCCCTGGGCAGCCTCTAAGCATGGCAGGAGGGGCAGGAAGCAGCCAGGCACCCTGGGGTCCTTGCTGTGCTGGCCACCCAGAGCAGTTGTCCTCAGGGGAGGGGCAGTCCGGGCTCTGTATTTTCCTGTGTTGACATCGACATCCTTCCTGCCCCCAGAGGCCCGCCGGCATCTCCTACAGGCAGTTTGAGGGCCTGATGCGCTTCTACAAGCCCCGGATGAGTGCTGGGGAGCGCTATCTCACTTTCAAGGCCCTGAACCAGAGCAACACGCCTCTGCTAAGGTAAGAGCACAGGCAGGCCAGGTGGGGGCGCTGTGGCCCCGTGAGGCATGCAGGAGAGGGGCTTGGGGCGTGCCAAGGCACTGGGTGGGACAGGGGGCCCCCCCGCAAAGAGCCTCTTGGAGACTTTAGTTTTCTTTGAGATTCTTGTACACGTAGACCGTATTCATCAGGAGCCTCTCTGCAAGTGACAAAAGTCCCACTCGAATTTCATTTGAGCTGAGTTGACAAAAAAAGGAATGTATTGGATCATGAAATGGACTGACTCAGCTGCTCACCTTTGATCTGAGAGTGAGGTGGGGTGGTTGTGTGTGAGCAGATCCACAGAAGGGGGCGTGCGTGCACACACACACACACACACACCCCTTGCACAGCCTCAGAGGACTGGCCCGCAGATCTCCGGGGCAGTCTAGTTTTCCTGGGCTGCTGGCGACCAAACCCTTCTTCTCCATTTGAAAGGAAGTTGGCCGGCTGTAGAGACAAGAGTGGGGGAGCTCCGTTGGGGGTGACCTCTCAGCCCGTTTGTTCCATTAAGCCCTCTGCTAACGGGGCTCACTCCCTGTCCGTGTAAGAGCTGGAGTGATCCCGGGGCTGAAGCTGTCGCTCAGCGTAGACCAAGCACCTAGAGGAAGGAGGGGGCCGGCGTGCCCTAGGCACCGATGTCTCGGGACTCCCAGACGTCCCCTCCTCCCTTCCCACCTTCTCCCCATCGAGGCGACCACAGGCAGGTGGGGGAGAGAAGCGAAGCTCAGTGGGGCCGTTCTGATTTTTTTTCCTTTCCATGTCACTGGGCCAGCCTGAAGGACTTCTACGATATCTATGAAGTCGCTGCCTTGAAGTGGAAGGTGAGCACACGAGTGAGACCAGGGCGGGGGAGTGGGCAGAGGGCTCCACACACGTGGACATGAAGCCGAGAGGCCCCCGGGGTCCAGCTCTTTCCCGGCTGGAACAGCGCCGTTCTGGGCGCTGGTCCTAACGCCCTCTCCCCGGCCCTGTCTCCTGGCCAGGCAAAGAGAAACAGAGAACACTGGTTTGATGAGCTTCCTAGGACAGCGTTCCTCATCTTCAAAGGTAAGGTGCACCTGAGTATGAAGGCATCTCGGCAGCTGGAGACAGGTGGACGTTTCCAGAGATTGCAGACCAGCCCGGGAAGAGCATGCTCAGAGGGTGTGTGTGTGTGTGTGTGTGTGTGTGTAAGAGACACAGAGAGGGTGATTCTCCCAGCAGGGAAATGCACGTTGGATTAGGAAGGAAATTGGTGACTTAAAAACCAAACCAAAAGGCACTGGTGGACTCTTCATCTATTAAAGGAAATTGACCAAGCCTGGTAAATAGAAGAAAATGAAAATTTCCCACCCGGAGATAACCACTGTTCATTTTCTAATGCGTTTCTTTCTGACGTCGGTTCTTTTTCCTGCGCTTTTAAAAAGCAGTCGTGGGATTACATTATATCTTTTGTTCTGAAACCTGCCTCTTTATCTAACAGTGTTATCTTGTCCATCCTCCTGTGGCAGGGTCTATACCTTATGTATACGATGTCTTGCATGGTATAAAATCAAAACATTTTAAATCTGAGTGCCCGTATCATTTACCTAATAGTTGCCCCTTTGTTTACTGCCAGTTTTGAAGTTCCATGTGGGGCTGTGGTTAACGCACAGGGAGTTTCTCATGCAGAAAGCCTGCAGCCTGGGTCCAGGCCCCTGTGATCACAGTCAAGGTGGCATGCCCTCCTTTGTGCTTTCTCCCCCAGCTGGGGCTTCGGGCACAGCCTTCGTCCATGTTTTCTAGAGAGTTTTCTGCTCTGCTGGGATGACAGTTACCCAACTGGCTGAATAAACTGTCCCGGGCCCAGGCCAGCAGTCATACAGGTTCCAGCCGTGGGCAGCAATGCTTTGCTCTGTTTCGTCCTGGGCCGGGGTTGCCCAGCCTGCCCCAGAGCAGCTGTGGTCACTGTAGTTGCGTCCAGGTGTCTGCGTGTCACCAGCAGAACAGGCCCTGCCACTCCACCCCCGGGCATGAACACCCTGGGTGCTTTCGTGCATGAACGAGGTCATAGGGGGAGGCGTGCTCACCTATGAAAGTGTCGATGCTAACATTTCCTCTCTTCCAATAGGAATCAATATCCTCGTGAAGTCCAAAGCCTTTCAGTATTTCATGTGTAAGTGTGAAATCTCAGCGCCGGGCCCCTTTCCTCCTGAGCCTCACCCCTGCAGAAGGTGGGGAGGCGGGAGATGGGTCCCGCAGTCGTGGTGTTGACTTCTCACCGTAGGGAACTCCACGCGTGTATAACAGTGGAGAGAACCCCGTGCGCCCATCACCCGACTCAGTTGTCATCCAACGGCCGGTCTTTCTCGTGCATCTGCCCCCTCACTCCGGCTCATGGTACCCTCTCTGGACCTGGAGTCCGGGGAGCAAATTCCAGACCCACAGAGTGCGGCTGGTGGTCATGTCACTCATGTCTGCTTGAATCTGTAGCCGCCTCCTCCATCCCTTTTCCCCTCTTGAAATCCACAGTTGAAGAAACAGAACCGTATGTCCTTCAGTCTGGTTTTTCCATTTCCCCTGTCGCTTATTTCCTCTCATCCGGTAGTTCCCTCTAGAGCTGCATTGTCCCAGGCGGCAGCCGCTAGCCTCAGGGGGCTATTTACACTTCAGCCGGTTAGAATGAAAAGTCCAGTTTCCCAGGCACAGGATCCACATTGAAATGCTCGGTAGCCACAGATGGCTAATGACTAATGCAACAGCCCGGATGGGGAAATTTCCGTTGTCACAGAAAGTTCTCTCGGACAGCACGAACCTGGGGGCTTGACGGGAGTCCGTGTTTCTCAGGGGCTCCGGGCCTTGCAGTGGGAAATGGGGTTCGGCGACCCCAGTCTGAGGTGCTAGAGGTGTGCATTGCTTGGAGTGCGTTATTGTTTCTAAGGCTTTTCAGGGACGGAGCTGGGGGGTTGGTATTTTTAAAGACAAACTATATTGAGTTTATCCTGATATTCCTAGTTCAGATTCAGCACTATGGAGTTCCCCCTAACTTCAGCATCCTTTCCTGTCCGGATTCCCAGTCTCAAAGTCCTGTTTCCCAGCAACGCTGACACAGTTGCTCACGTGCTTTATCGCACAGCACACACACACAGCGGTCTCCGAGAACCAGCACCACCCAGCCCCTCCAAGCACCCCAGGGATGCCAGAAACGCCACTCCAGGGGCCACAGGCCAGGCGCTGTGTTTTAGGGTCCCCTGGAATTGTTCCTCTCCGAGTTGGTGTGTCACCAACTGAATACACATTTAGGTTTATTTATTTATTTATTAAGATTTTATTTATCTTTAGAGAGAGGGGAAGGGAGAGAGGGAGAGACACATCAATGTGTGGTTGTGTCTTGTGCGCCCCCTGCTGGGGACCTGGCCTGCCACCCAGGCATGTCCCCTGATCGGGAATCGAACTGGTGGCCCTTTGGTTCGCAGGTCAGTGCTCAATCCACTGAGCCACACCAGTCAGGGCATACATAGGTTTCTTTATGTCCTTTTATTTTTAACGTTTAGGGATTGCTTTTTACATTTAACTTTGTTTTATAATTACATAAAATATTTGTATGGTTCCAAGCCAGATCTTTCAAAGAAGTCTCATTTATATCTTGTCGCCTCCTCCGAGGGGTAACTTTTCATGTGGCTTATCCTTCCATTTACAAAAAACTGCATAGATGCACATATATGCATGGCTCCCTGGTCGTCCTAAGTAAACGATAGCATACTTTACGCACTTTTTTTCACCTTGCTTTTTCCAGCTAACCATATACCCTGACAGCACTCCATAATAGTATAGAGAGATGTCCCCCATTTCTCCTCATAGTGGACAGCATACCCTTTCATGACCGTGTCACAGCTACTCCCCCAGCACCCTGCTGATCGATTAGGGTGTCTCTGGTGTTCTGCTGTCACAAGTAGTTCTCCAGTGACTAGCTGTCCATGCATGTTGTGTTGTGTCTTTGCTGGCGTCTCGCCGGGGTGGGTGCCTAGCAGGGGGACTGCCGAGTGAGAGGCCAGATGCACGCACATTCCGCTAACCCCGCAGTCTCTGTACAATCAGACGTGTCTAAGGGAAAACACATACTTCCAACTCTCAAACCCTCTGTGTGTTGCCCACCGTTTATACTGACCTAGGATGACCAGCAGGTCCTACCAAAGCCTCTTAACTGGCTTCCGTGCAGTGACCACATTGGTGTTTGTAGAAACCCTTAGCTGTTTCTCAGCAAAACAATCCATTGATTTAGCTCCAGTGGTGAAAGCTCAAAGGGAAAGAGGCCACCTGTCACTTGGGTGGGTGGAATGGCGGCTCTCCGAATCTCCCAGGGCTGCCCAAAAATTAGCCACGGGCTGTGGGTGTGGCCTGTCGATTGCCACGCCCACCCGTGCTTTCTCTACTATGGGACTGTCTGTTGCAGACTTGGTGGTGGCCGTCAACGGCGTCTGGGTCCTCGCGGAGACCTTCATGCTGAAAGGTGAGCCCGGTGGGGGCAGTGGCCCGTCCAGCGGGCACACGTGGCCTGCCTCTCGAGCTGCTGCCTCTCTGTCCTGCAGGTGGGAACTTCTTCTCCAAGCACGTGCCCTGGAGTTACCTCGTCTTTCTGACTAGTAAGTCTGGGACGTGGCTTCAGGCTGGGAGGGCTCTCGTCTGGTCTGGGACCTCGTGGCTCTAAAACAGGGGCTCTTACCCAGCAGCGAGCAGAATTGAGCCTGGTGCCATCCCACCTGTTTCCCAGCCTCTCACGGTTCTCAGTTCTCCTCCCCGTCCTCCGGACCCAGGCTCCCTCCCGGGTGTGCTCGAGTCACCTGGCCGCACGGGGTCCCTTCAGCCCTCTCTCCAGCCTCACTTCCGCCAGTCCCGCCACCCATGCCCCTGCCTGCACCGTGTCTCCTCCCGAGTGCCCCGTGCCCTTGCTGGCCTCGGGGCCTTTGCACTGACCGACCTTCCTCCTCCTTTCGTGTCCCTGCGCCCACGGTGTGGTCATGACCCACTCACAGTCCCTCCTCCCATCTGCACGCTGAGCTGTGTCGGGTGGGCACGGCCCTGTGTTGTATACTCCCGCACGCCCAGCGCCCAGCACAATGCCCGGCACAGAGGGGGTGCAGGGAGCTCCTGTTATCGGTGGACAGAGGGGTGGCCGGGCTGTTCCCAGAGCGGGGAGGGAGTGCCTCTTGGCAAGCTGCCTCAGTGGACCGGCACCCGGGCCCGGCCCTCTCCGGGAACCTGCACTCGGACGGCCATCTGGAGGGCGCGCGGCCGCAGGGGGAGGGTCTCCAGGAGGGAACCGGGCCAGGCCCCGTGTGGGAGGCCGTGGCGGGAATGCCTGACTGCCCGCCTCCGTCCGCAGTCTACGGGGTGGAGCTGTTCCTGAAGGTCGCCGGCCTGGGCCCCATTGAGTACCTGTCCTCCGGGTGGAATCTGTAAGTGGAGAGCGTGGCCCTCCCCCGCCCCCCGTCCCAGACACCGATGAAAGCCCCCAGCCCTGTCCCCACACACCCACAGCACACACGCCGCGTCTGCGGCTGCAGAGGACGGGTCACGGCCTCTGTCTCCTGCTGTTCCCCCGTGGCCCTGGGACCGCCCAGGGTCAGGCTGTGCTCTCTCTCCGGCCACCCACGCCCGTTCCTTCTGCACGTGGGCTCTGGGGGCCCCATGGCCAGCGGGCTCTTCCTGAGTCCTTTAACCTGCACCCGTCCCCAGCACGACTCAGCCCTTCCCCCAAACCATGGAACCCACAGAGAAGGAGGTGCCATCGTCTCACTGGGCCCTTCCTCCCCGTCCCGCTGAGACAAGAGGTCACTTACCGCCCGTTAAAGTCAACTTGCCTGTGAAATCAGGCTGCCCCGAGAGGTCTGGGCTAGAGTGGAACAGGTCAATGAACAGAGAAGAGAGTCCAGCAAGCGCAGCCCAGGGTCTCGGGGCGGGACTCTGGAAGGGGGGGCCCTGCCCTGCTCAGGGCTCCCTGGGCTCCCGGTGGGGTCTGGCCAACCCTGCCCCTCCCCTCAGTGACCTCATCCAGGGGACAGTCGCCAGTGCGACCAAGGTCTGCCCTTAGACCAGTGCAGGGCCTTGGGGGAGGGGCGGTGCCGGCATTTCTGACCCTGAGATGCGGCTGTGACGGCACCTGGCCATGCTGACTTCAGAAACGCCATGACTGGGTGCCTGGGAAGGGTGGGCCGAGAATGGGGTGGGACTCGAGATGTGGTGGGGGGGCCTGGGGGGGGGGCCCAAGGGACCGCTCTCCCTCTCCCTCCCAGGTTCGACTTCTTCGTCACGGCGTTCGCCTTCCTGGGACTGCTGGCTCTGGCCTTCAACATGGAGCCCTTCTACTTCATAGTGGTTCTGCGTCCGCTCCAGCTGCTGAGGTGACGGGCGGGGTCGGGGAGAAAGGGGGATGGCGGAGAAACCCGGGGACTGGTCGGGGCGGTGACCGGAGTGAGCCGGCAGACGCACCAGCCTGGGGTCAGAGACTGCCGTAGCCCTCGCAGAAGCACCTGGGGGCCACTGTCTCCTCATGTCACCCGGACCGGTCACCTTTCACGATGAAACTGGGCTCAGGTGAACTTGGCCGTTGGTGCTGTCCGCCGTGGCCACAGAAACACACGTGCTCACAGTCACAAACCGGAAGGCGCAGCCTCTGGGGGTTCAAAGGGACTTTCGAGGGCCTCCCTTGCTGTTCTGGAACAGCCTCTTGTCAAGAAAAGCCCTCACTTGGTCCCCCCTTTTCCCAGGGACCCTTGTAGGGACTCAGTACATACAGCCTGGCTGTGGGGACGGGGCCCCTCGCTCCCTGGGGATCGAGAACTCTGTGTCCTCAGGAGCCTGGGTTCCCTCTTGACTGTCCAGCAGCCGTCCCACACATGCCCACTGTCCCGTCCCGTCCTTCCTGGGAGGAGGGGTGGGGTGGGGGCTCTCCGTGGTGGAGCCCGTTTCCATGCCCTGGTGGTGGTGCCGGCCAGGCGGGCGTCAGCCTCTCCCCACACACCTTGGCCCGTCTTCTACCGCTCTGCTGCCCTCAAGCCCCTCCGTGGCGTGGGCCGCTGTCCCCTTCCTTCTCGGTGTGCCGCCGCCCTGTCCTGAGCAAGGCCTCACCCGCTCTGAGCCTCCTGGCTGCCATGGTGCAAACCGTGGCGAACGGCCACACTGCGCCCTCCTCACCGGAGAAACACACTGACACACCACGGCTCTGTGTCCCTTCAGGGGCAGGCCTGTCCAGCCCCGATGTCCTGAGGCCACCACCACCCCTGCCCAGGGTCTCGCGTCACCTGAGTGAGGGCAGTCGGCAGTCGGGGTTGAGTGGGCCCTGGGGCTGTGGCAGGCAGGGCTGCGGCCACACCCCACACGTCTCAGTGGCCTGGCCTCCTTCCCTTGCTCAGGCTGTTCAAGCTGAAGAAGCGTTACCGCAACGTGCTGGACACCATGTTCGAGCTGCTGCCCCGCATGGCCAGGTACCGCCCCGCCTCGGGGCCCAGGGCCAGGCGCCCCGAGGCCTGCGCCCGCAGGGTGGGCGGCGGGGCGGTAGTGGGGGGAAGGGAGGAGGCCCGGAAGGGGCTGAGGTCCAGGGCCTGACGGGCCTCCGAGGAGACCGGACTCTCGACCACCGCAGGTCTCCCTGGCACCCTCCTGCACTGACCTGTCCGACACACTTAGTAGGGAGGGCAGGGAGCTGTCGCCTCACTTACCACCTGTGTCTACGTTCACAGGTAAGGGGTCACCTGTGAGTCTACCTTCACAGGTAAGGGGTGAATCTCTGCTCAAGGGGCGTCTGTTCAGAGAGTCCTCCTTTGAGACGTTTTGTACCCCAGACCTGCATCACGAGGCCCCTCCCCCGCAGGCACTCCCCAGGCGGCAAACCTGGCTAGGGGCATGCCTCTCCACCAGTCAGCTGCGTGGGTCCCAGGAGGCCGGGCTGCCGGAGGAGGCGGGCTCTCCGGCCTGGCCCCGAGTCACCCTGCCCCTCTGACCCTCCTCCCCAGCCTGGGCCTCACCCTGCTCATCTTCTACTACTCCTTTGCCATCGTGGGCATGGAATTCTTCTGCGGAATCCTCTACCCCAACTGCTGCAAGTGAGTACATGCCGGCCCCCGGCCGGCCCAGGCCCCGCTGCCCGTGTTTCCAGACCGGCACCCGCCTCGCCACCCCCAGGGGCTGGCCTGCCCAAGCCTCGGCGGCGGCACCCCAGAAAGGCCCCGGCGGAGTCACCTTGCTTTGCTTTCAGGGCTCAGTTCAGTGCGGTAGCTACGTGGGGGGGCCCTGGAAGCAGAGAGGTGTCTCCGCAGTGCGGACGTCTGAGCAGGCTTCCGTGTCCCCATGGCAGGTCCAGGAGCCACACCCCACCTGGGCCTCCATCGGCACCCCTTTGCGCCGAGGGCTGGAGGCCCCTCGAGAACCGAGTGTGGCCTGTGCCCCGAGGCCCAAGGCCCATGGCTTCCAGCCGTGTCTTTCCAGGGGCGGCTGGGGACCCGGGCAGACGCACCAGCCAGGGGCAGCCAGTCAGGATAAGACAGATGGACACCCCTGGGAAGGTCTGCGGAGACAGGGATGGAGAGTGGGGAGCCGACCCTCCCCTCCCCGTGACCTCTCCACCCGCTCCTCCCTCCCTCCAAGCGGCCAGGCTGCAGTCAGTGTGCTCTGCCACCCAGGCTCCCCCCAGTGTTCTCCTTACTCGCTGCTCCTCGGGGCCGCACGTGCTGACGCAGACACGCCTTCGAGAGACACGGGTGGCTCTTTGACGTGTCAGGCTGAACTCGGAAGCAGGAGCTTAGGAGAGTGGGCCACAGACCTTCAGAATCACCAGGCAGACTCGGACCCCACCTGCTCTGCTAATCGAATGGAGTGTGTGTGCCTGGCCGGAGGCTGAGCACCCTGCCTTCTGAGCACACTCCCGGGGGCAGGGGGGGGTCCCAAGGACCAGACTTGCAGAAACGTCTGCATGGATTTTGACAGATACGCCATAAACGTTTTAAATGACAACCTATTAGAACCCTTGGCCAGGCGCCAGAAAAGCCCGACAAGGAGCTTCCCCATCCCCAGGGTGATGCCTGCCCCTCGCCTGGCCTCAGGAGCAGGTCCCGGGCGGGAGAGCCCCCGAGGAGGCACCGCCTGTCCCCACCCAGCAGTGGCTCAGAGAGTGGGGGTCCGGCCAGCAGCAGAGACATGCCAAGTGGGGGCGGGTATGGGGGGCAGGCAAGAGGAGCCGAAGTTCCCATAAACATCATAAACACGGGCAGGGGAGCCGGTGGGGGCGGGGAGGCGCGCTGAACCGGGAACCGGGCTCGGCCAGGACGGCGCTCCTTGTTTGTTCACACCTTGGGTTGCTTCAACGCCGCGTCCTCTATAGAGGCGGCCAGTTGGGTGGTGACCATCCCCTCTGTCCCTTTGTCTCCCTGGCCAGTACAAGCACAGTGGCGGACGCCTACCGCTGGCTCAACCACACCGTGGGCAACAGGACTGTGGTGGAGGAGGGCTACTATTATCTCAATAATTTTGACAACATCCTGAACAGCTTTGGTGAGTGCGGAAATCTCAGGGGGACACTCCCTGGGCCTTTGTCGCTGCAGGTCCCAGGCGGGAGGGCGAAGCCATCTGCAGCCTCTCCCTCCTGGCTGTTGGCCATGTCCCCCGAGGGCTCTGTGGCCCAGAGGGAGCGTGTGGTGTGTGCAGGGTCAGGGGCGCAGGTCAGGCCAGGTCCCGGGCTCCCTCAGACACCAGAGTCCCTCCTTTTCCGGTACTTTTTTTGCTGTCAGGGAGCAGAAGAGCTTCATGCTTTGCTGGGAGGCGCTGAGCCTGATGCTAGGGACCCAGCCGTGCAAACCTGCCACAGTGCCCTTGCATTGCTCGGATGGGCCCCCCCGGCTCTGCCCCTGGGCTCTGTGGAGGGAAGCAGCCCTGCCAGACACGGCTTCTCGAGGAAGGGGAGAGCCTCGTGGCACCCCAGATCTGCAGCTCAGCCCTGGCCCATGACGCGCTGCTCAGGCAAAGGGCGCGCCCTTCTGGGGACAGGCAGGCTGGCAGCACTGTCCACGGGGGCGGGGTGGGGGTGCACTTAGGGAGGGCCTTGGCGGATCTTTCTGGAGCTCACAGCCCAAGCTGGCAAACCAGAACCCCATCATTTAGGTGCACGGCACCCAGGATCTCTGGCGAGAGGCCACTTGAAACTGACCGTGAAAAAGTGGGTCTGATCAAGATGCTTTTCTTGTTCCCTTCCCTGTGGCAGTGACCTTGTTCGAGCTCACGGTTGTCAACAACTGGTACATCATCATGGTAAGGACCTCGGACAGCTCCGGGGGCGTCCTTCCACCAGCCTCTGCGGCAGCCCCGGGTCTCCCCTCGCCCACTGTGGTGCACATTGCTCTCCCCGTGCCCTGCGGGGGGCGGGCGCCTGGGGCACACAGGGTTGGCGCTGTGGCACGAGGCCACAGCGTGGGCTCAGGGGCCACCTCCTTGGCGGGGCTTGGCGTCTGTCCCTGCTTGCCACACATCTCCAGCGCCACGAGTTGCCAGTTAGCCTCTGGGGCTCTGTCCCTTGGCCTCCACCGTGGGAGAGACTTTTCAGTGAAGAAGCAGTGTGGCAAGGGTCGTTGGCTTTTGTTTTCAATTCCTCAAACTCTTCCGAGGGCCACCCTGACTTAGGACAAAGACCGTTAGTTAGTCCTGGGGACCATCCAGGCCGATGCAGGACAGAGGAATTTTTAGACCCAGGAGACCGAGGTCCTCATCCTGTGTCTCCCACAACCAAAGGCAGATCGGGGAGGGTCAGCAAAGAGCCCGGCAGTGCCAGGGGCCACGGATCGGCTTCAGGAGGCGGCGACCTCTCCACTGACCCCTGCCCAGGCGTCTGCTCACGGGCTGCTTCCCTCTGTCCGCAGGAAGGTGTCACCTCGCAGACCACCCACTGGAGCCGCCTCTACTTCATGACCTTTTACATCGTGACCATGGTAGGTGCGGGGCCACAGGTGCTCCTCCTCCAGTTGCCTGTGCTCTTTGGGCAGCAGCTCGGAGAGGACAGGGCCAGGGGCACGTCTGAGTGGCTCTGCGGGGGGCGGGGCCCCGGAGCTGCTCACACCCCTCACTCCCCTCTCTCTGACCGCTCCCCCCATCCGGCAGGTGGTGATGACTATCATCGTAGCCTTCATCCTCGAGGCCTTCGTCTTCCGAATGAACTTCAGCCGCAAGAACCAGGACTCGGAAGGTCTGTGCGAGGAACAGGGGCATTCGCCGCCTGCGGGCCGGCTGGCTGGGTGGCTGTGCAGCGGTCAGCTTATGGGCCGCCTGGCGAGGCAGCTGACTGGTTGTCCAGCCTTCTGACAGTTCGTTCAGCTTACGTATCTGGCTTATCTTTCTAGATCGCCCATTTCATTTCCATTGATTGTCAAATGTGTAATGACAGACACATGCTCTTGATCTCATTTTTTAAATGAAGACCGTGCGTGCCATTGTTTAAGAACCGCAGAGCAAGCCCTGGCTGGGGTAGCTCAGTGGACTGAGCGCGGGCTGCGAACCAAAGTGTCGCAGGTTCAATTCCCAGTCAGGCCACATGCCTGGGTTGCAGGCCACAGCCCCCAGCAACCACACATTGATGTTTCTCTCTCTCTCTCTTTCTCCCTCCCTTCCCTCTCTGAAAATAAATAAATATATTTTAGAAAAAAAAAAAAAGAACCGCAGAGCAGAGACGGCCTTATCTCGGACACAGCAGCCGTCTGTCCCTCCTGCCCCATCTCCCAGAGGCTTCTCACTCTGAGCTGTTTCTCCTTTCAGTTATTATCTCCATGTTGCTAAATAACATTTCCGTGCCACAGTCCTGGATTTAAAGGGCATACATACTGTGGACTGCAGAGCCCGGAGCACTGCCTCCTGCAGCTTGAGATCCCGGCTTCCCAATCGCCTCGCCTTTCCCGGGTGGCGTAGCTTTCTGCTCACGGATCCTCTATTCTTTCCACCATTGAAACAGCCACACGCCTGCCACTGCTTGTTTCTGAGTCTCTATCGCATCGGGCTGTCTGACCATTTTCTTACTGCTCAGAGAGAGCTCCCTCCCGAAACCCTCTGTCCCCAGGAAGCTGCCGGCCTGACCACGGTCCTCAGAGTCTAAGGCGGAGGTGTAGGGGGGTGGGAGGGACGAGAATCCCTCATGGCCAGAGGCTGCTTGGAGAGGGAGCCCTCAATGAGACCCTGCAGGGCCAGCAGGGCGGGCGGCTAACCCAGAACAGGCCAGACTGGGGCCTCTGAACCCAGGCCCCTCCCCCCTCCGCAGTGGACGGCGGCATCACGGTGGAGAAGGAGATGTCCAAGGACGAGCTGCTGGCCGTGCTCAAGCTGTACCGGGAGGTGCGGGGAGCTGCTTCCGACGTCACCTGGCTGCTCAAGATCCTCTCGCAGATGGAGAGAAACGAGGTGAGGAGCGAAGGGCCCCTCTGGTGAGGGGGCGGGTCGTAGCGCAGTGTGGTCCCCCCCACTCAAGTTGGGGCGAGGCCAGCGCCCCCACACGGTGGCGCCTGCAGCCTCTGCTCTTCCGCAGCAAAACGCCGTGGTGTTTCTGGGACGCAGATCGAGGACCAAGAGCGACCTGAGCCTGAAGATGTACCAAGAGGAGATTCAGGTAGGAGCGCCCCTGACCGCGCCACTCAGGTCCTGCCGGGAGGGGTCCCCCTGCCGCTGGGCAGGGGCTGCGCTCTGGCCCCGGCCCTAGGTAGCAGGGAAGGCTTGGTGGGGGCAGGGAAGTGGGGTCACAGGTTGGGACCACTACCTATGGTGTTGGGAGTCATGTTTGAACCCCTCACCACGTTCCCCTGAGTAGCCACCTCTCCTGTCTGGTTTACGTCCTGGCCACTTGTGCAGCCCGCAGAGCCTCGGCACACGGGGGAGCACACGGCAGGAGACAGGACCCGCGGGGGCGGGGCAGGGGAGGGGGCGGGCCATGGGGCGGGGCCAGGACATGGCCTCTTCCCAGGCCCAGCGAATGTTGCCAATGGCCCACGAGGCCTGCTGTACCCGGCGGGTGTCTTCCTGACCGGGGTTTTTCTAATTTAAGAGAAGGGAGAAGTCAGGGGATTTTTTTTTTTTTTTTTTTTTGGCAAAATCTCCCTATCTTTCCACGTCGGCAGCTAAGCAGAATACCTTGCAGAGCGCCACGTGGGCTGGCCCTCCGTGTCCCAGATGGGACCCAGGGACCGCAGGTCCCCCGTGGACGAGCTTTGGGTGTTTCCTCCCGCTCTGGGGCCCCAGGGCTCGAGGAGGGTCTCCCTTGCCAGCCATCGTGACGTGCTGTCTCGCCTCCTCACGGCCGGAAACCCTGGGTCGCCAGGACGGTCATGGCCGGCGTCCACGCCCGCAAGGCTGGGAGGCTGCCGTGCCCTGACACGGACAACGTGTTCTGTGTGAAAACACGGGGGGTGCAGACGCGCGGTGGCTGGCTGAACAGGGTGCCGCCGGGATGGCCAACTAACACGAGCTTCGGGGCCATGGTTTGCTTCCTGGCTCCGTGACCTCGGGCGAGTCACGCAGGGACTTCACACTCACGGATGGGGACCGTCTCCCTCGGGGAGCGGAGGAGACGGCTGCGGGCCAGCCCGCACCTGGGCGCTGCCCTGTCCCCTGGCTTCTGCCGGCCTGCCCGCTCCCGGCCTCCGCTTCCGCACTGTAGTTCTTCTTTCGGGGGCCACGCTCGGAATTCCCAGCAGCTCTGGGGGTGAGGAGACCTTTCAGTCCCCGTTGGGTGGGGCTGGCAGCCCTGCCTCCCCCGTCCTAGACGGTCCCCCCGCCCCCAGCAGGCAGAGGCTGGAGGCTGGCAGCGCTGCCCGGCCCGGTGACTGGCCGGCTGGGGGAGGCGCAGGGCAGGCCGGAAGGGACGCAGCCCGCTCAGCTCCCCCCGCCCCCGCCCCGCCCTGTGCTCTAGGAGTGGTACGAGGAGCACGCCCGGAAGCAGGAGGAGCAGCAGCGCCAGCTGGACGGCAGCAGCGTCCCCGCCGCCCAGCAGCCCCCGGGCAGCCGCCAGCGCTCGCAGACCATCACCTAACCCCGGCGCGCACACACGCAAGCCATCTCTTCTATGCAATAACACAATAGTATTATGTTACTACGACGTACCAGAATGTGTGCGTATGCACATATGCACATGTTCACATATATGCACCTATTTATATAGAGGAAAAGGGAGACAGACGTTGTCCTTAACCCCAGGAGCCAGTTTGCTCGGGGCGGGGGGCCGTCCAGCCCCTAGGAGCCCTTCCTAGCACAGAAAGCTCCAGAAGGCGATTTTACAAGAGGACCGCTGGGATCGATGCTGCCCATCGCTGCAGGGCCCGGCTTCAGCGCCGGCCAGCCCTCCCTAGGCCATGCCCACGCCCACGCCGTCCTCCTGGCGCCGCTCTCGTGGCTCGCCCCAGCTGACAGCTTCCCCACTAACTCCCCCTGTGGCCACGTCACGGGTCTCTGTGTCTTGCTTTAGGGACAGAACCACTCACGAAGGAAAGAACCCACACCCTTGGGGTTCATATTTCTATATATATATGATAATGCCGTCGAGCGTCCCCTTGGGGGACCTGGGCCTCAGCCCTAGCGGAAAGAGGAGCCGAGGGGTGTTACTCTTGCACGCGGGCAGACCCCCGCCAGGGCTGGGCAGCGGAGACGCCGCGGACGCAGTCCGTGCCCTGGCTCTGTCCACCTCTGCACACGCCCCTTCTGGCTCGGGTGCAGTGCTTGTTGCTGACAGTCCTGCTGTGGCCTCGTTTGGAATCCGGGCCCAGCAGCAGGAGGAAGGCAGCCAGGGGCCGGCCCACGGCTGCCACCCAGACCGACTCCCGACTCCCGGAACGGGCTTTCTCCACGAAATCCCGCCTCCTGCTTGCGACTGTCCTGTCCAAGCACAAGGCCTGTCGGTTAACGCGGGGCTCTGCTGAAGACAACGCAGATGCCTCACACATGAGCGCTGGGTTCCACTGCTGGGAACAGAGAGAAGGGCACAGAGACGGCCCCACGGGGCGTCCGCAGCGGCCCTGTGGCTGAGCCTGGGGGGCCACTTGCCCCTCGCCCCAGGGCGTCCTGGGAGGAGTGGTCGGCACAGCCCTTCCAGTGCCCCTGGCACCCGGGAGTTCCCTGAGATCAGTGTGGCCGGGTAGGACTGACACTCGAACCCAGAGCAGGCCATCGGGGGTGGCTGCTCTGGGGAACGTGGTGGTGGTGGTGGCACAGGCAGGGTCAGTGGAGGGGGCAGGGGCAGCCCCAACCCAACCCCAGCTCTCCAGCTGCCCCCACCGCCTCCTGTGACCGAGGAAGGCAGGTGAGCAGAGGTTCTGGTGCCAGGCCCTCTCCCCAGCAGGGCAGGGCCCCGCCCCAGGGGTGTCATACCCAGCTGACCACTCCCTGGCCATCTCCAAGGCCAAGCCTGACCCCCGCAGCCAACACTGCACAGCTCTGCCCCTCCCCGGGGTTTGGGGGGTGAGAAGGGTGGGCACTGTTGTTCTCGCAGCACGGCCCTTCGGGGGAAATGAGGAATCGCCGAGGTTCCCACAGGGGTCAAGAGGCTGATGCCGTCTCTGGAGGACCGACCACAGCCATGGCGGGCAGCTTGGCGCCGAGCCCCAGCCGGAACCAGGTCCCCTGCCCCGGGAAGGAGCTTCACTTGCATACCGGGTGCCTTGCAGCTTCTGCGCACTGAAATGGGCCTTTGGGAGCGGGCGTCCGGGGGCAGCCTCTGCAGGAGGGCAGGGGGCCCCCAGCTTGAGCCTCTGAGGCCTCGTTCTAGTCCCATCCTCCACCCCCAGGGGCTGCAAACCTGGGAGGGGCACCAGGGCGTTGAGGCCCCCCAGTGTGAGGGCCGGTACCAGGAAGGAGGGCTTTAGGCCAGCCCCCCTGACCCCGTCCTGAGCTTTGGCTCAGAGGGGATGAAGTCCAAGGGCCAATAGTGCTGACGGGCCTTCGTCACTGAGGCTAAGGACAGCTGTCCACACAGGGTCACCTCTGGCCTCCTCGTCAAGCTGATCCCAAACTTGCACATAGGTTCATGGAGCAGGGAGCGGGTGTCCACATAGGTTCTTGGAGCAGGGAGCGGGTGTCACCCAGGGCCGTGAGCTCTGAGGGACCCAGGACGTCATCCAGCTCAGAGGGCCCCGTTCCTGTGTCAGCTGAGTGAAAACAGGCTGACTTGCCCTGGGTCGAGCAACCCGTCAGTGGCCCTGATGGCCCTGTGCCCCCCCACCCTGCTTCAGGTGGGATGCCATCCACCCCCTCCCTGTGTCCCTCCCCCCACCCAGCCTTACTCCACACCACGTGACAATCATTTTGTACGGATAGCGGGAACAACCCTGAGGTTTTGTACATTGGCGATTTGTTTCCTAGAAAACCCACTGTGTGTCGGACTTCTGGCATATTAATAAAAGCGCCTCTGCTTTGTACGTGTGGCTGCTGCCTCGTGACATCTGCCAGGTGCCCCTCTGTGGCTTCTGGCATTGTGGTGGGGGACACGGGGAGGTCCCCTCCATGGCCTTTCTGATCCCCACCCTGTGCCGTGCCACAAAGCTGAAACACCAGGCCCCAGGCCTTCAGCCCTGGAACCAACCACGGGTCACCTGGCGCAGGTAAGGAGGAACCGGTAAGAGAGAGCGGTGTGTTATTCTCTGTGCACTCCAAATATTTAATAGCTTTTTCACTGGGAAAAAGACGGTTGAACCCTGTCACTGCCAGCATAAGGCAATGGGGCAGACACTCCGGCTGCTCATTGAAGCAGGTCGCTGACAGCAGAAGGTGCTGGGGGCAGGGTGGGGGCTCCTTGTCCTCCCAAGAGTTGGCAGGCACCGGAACCCCAGCCCAGGGCCCCGCCCCACCCCACCCTGAGGTAGGCACCGAGCACAGGTTCCCTCCTGTTCTGCCACTGAGGGAGCCCGGGGTGAAGGGCAGGGTTCGCCGGCAGCCAGCCCGAGGTGCTGGGGTGGAGCCTAGAGCTGTGCCGTCCCGCGAGGCCGCCGAGGGTGGGGCCGGCGCCACGGGCTGGTACTTTGGAGCCACGGGCTGGTACTTTGGAGCCACGGGATTCAATAGCGTAGATGGCTGTGACGAGTTCACCTGTTTCTTTTGGCTTTATTAACGTGGCGGCTTGAAAATGCAACATGAGGCATGTGTCTCACATTCCGTTTCTGCCGGACGGTGCTCAGGACTCAGCCCACGGCAGCTGCCCGAGCCCACGGCACATGGGGCGCTCTGCCCACCGGGTCCCAGTCACCCCAGCTCCTGACCTGGGTTTGGCAGCCATTCGAGCCCTGAGAAGATGCAGGAAAGCAGCAGGGAGCACCTCCGGGGAGGGGCCTGGGCCTCTGTGGTCGCCCCCAGCCCCGAACGCTTTTCGCAAGTCTCCCAACGCCAACCTGGGCGGCACCCCTTCACCCTAAACCTCAGCCTGGGAGAGGCTCCGGAGAGAAGTCTACCTTCTGCCTGGAACTGTCTGCCCGCAACGAAGCCCAGTCTCCAAAGTCCCAGAAACGAGGCTCAGCTTTGCTCCCTGCCCACAGCAGCGCCTGGGCAGGGCCTTCCATAGGGAGAGCGGTCCTTCCAGCCCTCACCGCTCTCCACCAAGCATGCGCCTCCGGCTGCTCTGCAGAAGGCGCCTCTGGCTTCCATACTCATCCATCTTCCTCCATCTTCCCCCTCGCCGCCTGCAGTGACACCTCCCGACCACCAGGTGGCCCCGGACACGTGGCTTCACTCACACACTTGGCAAGTGGATCACCCCGAACTCGGTGAGCAGGGCCACCACGAGGAAGCTCACGTAGAAAAGGAGCAGGCAGGAGCCGTAGACCTTGTTCAGCTGGAAGGACTGCAGCGGGACCGACACCAGGGAACCGACGAGGCTGAGGCCCAGGGCGCCAGCCAAGATCCACACCAACAGGCCATCTGGCTCCAGCTGGGCAGGGGGAGGGGACAGGGGAGAGAGGCTGGGTCACTACGGCCAACAGCCACCTGATGCTTGAGGGCCCCCGGCCGCGACCCAGTGCAGAAGGCCCGCCCTGTGGATGGCACGCCCCGCCTTGACCTTCCATGTTTTAAGCCACCTGCTTTGGTCATTTGTTGGGGGGTAGCCCCAGAAAACGAACACAGTATGTTATATACATACGTGTATATAACATGAAGTTGTTGAAAACTTCTCAAGCGATACAGAGAGGTACAAGGAACGGAACCCGTGCCCACCCCACCTGTCTGCCTTCTGGACCTGCCATATATCTTAGTACCTTCAGGCTTGCATCCTCCCGACCCCCGCCCACAGACGAGGACACCGGGCAAGTGACAGAGCCCAGATGGATGCAAGTCCCAGCTCGGAACCCATGTCCTGTCCCGTTTCCCCGTACAGTGACACGCGTGTGGGTGCACATGCATGTAGGCCCGTGCCCGAAACCCGAGAACGGGGCTGGTGCAGCAAGTGCGTGGGTGGGAGCAGCCCGTGTTCAGCACCCAACAGCACTCCATGGGCCGGGGACCCTCCAGGGTGCCCGATGACCTCCTAAGGTGGTGGGGTGCCGGAGGGCGTGCACCACCCACGGGAACACGGGACACGTGGTCAATGAGGAACACCAGCAAAGAAACGGGCCCTCAGGGGGCCCACCCTAGGGCCCCGTTATCTGGAACTGCCAGAGAATCAATAAATGAAAGGAACCGTGAAACCCGGGAAGAGCATGAACAAAATCTGCAGAGCATGTGTTTACCTTTGAACAAGGCAGACTTGTCAAGCAAGTAAGGAGCTATTTGCTTCCAGGCGTGGCCGCTGTGAAAGCCGGCCCTCCTGCCAGCCGAGGACTAGCCAGCCACAAGGGTCTATTCAAGGCCTGGAGGTGGGGGCTTTGTTCCCACCCATAAGGCCAACTCTCGGCCTCGGGACTTTCGGAGGCCAGGCCAAGCCCTGAAACCATCCCTAGACCACACCCCCTCCCCACCTTACCCCTCCCCTCATTCGTCTCTGCACTCAGGGCCGCCAGAACTGAGATGCGGGGGCAGGGGGGTCAACCTGCTGCCATGAGTGCAGCCCAGTTGCCCTGTGCAGTGTTGTAAAACAGAACGAGTTCACCTAGGAACCTCGACGTCCTCAGAAAGTCTGGACGACCGGGCCGCCTGAGGCCCACCCGAATCGCCCGTGCACTTCGATGACCGGTCAGGCCTGGGCAGCATCCGAATTCTCCCCTCAGAACTGGGTCCCACCTTCGCCAGCCCCCAGGGAGCTCATCTTAAAATGCAAGTGCCCAGCCCCCACCCCCTGGAATGCCTGGGCCAGGAGGTCTCTTGAGCCCCCAGGAAATTCTCAGATACTCTTGAAGTGTGAGAACCTCGTTCCCCCAGTGTGGTTCAGGACCTTCTCCTGCTCTGCTGGGCCCGCTTCTAGGGCCATCGTCCCTCGATGGAGGGGGGCGGCTTCGTCCTGCCCTGCCCGCCCGCCCTGCGTGGGCCGTGTCGGGATAAGGTGTGTTCAGCCCTGCCTGTCCCTCACACACGTGCTGATCCAGAAAGCTGGGTGCAGGGTGGGGAGGGCATCCACCCCATTTCACAGGCGAGGACACTGAGGCTCAGAGATGTCCTAACTCATTCCAAGTCCTGAGGCTCCCGGAGAGACTCAGCTGATGGGACCCACGCCGGAACTCAGGCCCTTCCTGCCCCTTCCCCCAAAGCTGCATCTCATCACTGTGAATCCGTAAGGAATACATTTCTCAATCCTCCCTGCAGAATATGTTAAAGGGATCAGACTTGTCACACACGAAGGCAAATCTCCCAGAAGTGTCCAGTGCCCCGGGTGAAAGGTCTCCCATCCGGAGGACCGGAAGAGGAACAGGAAAACATGTTGTACACAGGCCCCTGGCAGACGCGACCGGCCACTCACCTTCACCTCCGGGTGGCCCCTGGAGATCTGCAGCAGGCAGCCCAGCCCCACTCCCACCAGGACATCTGCGGCCCGGCTCAGGAAATTGGCAGGAACAACGCTGGCCACGCAGCCCACTGGCTTTCCCCAGGACCTGTGCCCCCGACCCAGCCACCCAAAACCCCACCTGAGACCCCAGCCTGTTTTAGCGCCTCCGAGAAGCGCAGTGTCCGGTGGGCATCTGCACTCAGTCTGTGAGGCTGGAACGAGGTGACGGAAATGTCCGACACCTGCTGAGCACGCAGCAGACGGAGAAACTGAGGCTGGCTGCGGTAGTGACGGCCCTTGGTCCATTGGGGGACTGGTGTCGAAGCCTAGGTCAAGGCCACGCCCAGGGGTTGTTCAGGGGGCCCTGCTCCAGGCATGGCCCCGCCCCTTCCCACCCCAACCTGAGAGGTCAGGAGAGGCCAGAGTCAGGAGCGCGTCTCAGTGGGAACAAAGGGGCCACGGCAGGTCCGCCTGCAGGGTCCCCACCAGTTCTGACCTCGCCCGGCCGGCCGCCTGCACCACCACCTCCCACAGGCCCCTTGGTCTCGGGGCGTGGGGAGAGTGGTCCTGCCGTGCAGTTAAATAACGTTGCTTTGTTTCACAACCAGAGTCTCTGCCACTTGCTGGATGTGGGCCACGGGCCGGGCGCTCTCCTGGGTGCTTCACTTCCTCATCAGTCTGCACCACAACCCGTTTCTCATGAACCGAGGAGACGGGCCAGGTGTGTGCAAGGCCCCCGGTGCACAGGGCAGCTCTGGGACTGGAACCCAAGACTGCCTGGTCTCAAAGCTCTTCCTTCTCCACAGCCCCCCGCTGCCTACCCTGGCCGCAGGCTGTCTGGCCCCTGGCTCGCTTTTATAAACAGGTCCTGTTGGAACAGAGGTGCACCTGCTTGTTCACGTATTGCCTGTGGCTGTTCTCACATGACAGTGGCAGGGTTGAGTCATTGCCAAAGAGACACAATGGCCTGTGAAGATCTCAGCTCTGGCCCTTTAAGAAAAATCATGCTGACTCCCGGCACCTGCATGATCTATGAGCAGGAGGGAGCGGGTGTCCCACAGGGCGCATGTCAGCTCAGCGTGGGGGCACCTCAGGGCCGGAGCCCTGACAGCAATCCGCCAGCTGCTCGGTGCTTACCAGGGGCCAGGCATCTCCGTCACCCCATCCAACCTTTCCAACAGCCCTTTGGAGGTGACCCCCCTCAATAATCCCATCCCACAGCCGGGGCAGCTGAGGATCCAGCGGCCACATCGCCTGGCCCAGGCGTCATCGGGAGAGCCCGGCCCGAGGGTGGCCGTGGAGCAACCCACGGCTCTCGGAGCCCGTGCCACCGGTGCCCAGGCGGCTCGGGCGGCCCCAAGAAGGATACTGAAGATGATGCCGCCGAAGCAGGCCGAGAACGCCATCCGGGGGTAGCCCTGGCGGGCCAGCGTGAAGTCGGAGAAGACATCTGTGTGAAAACCAGAGGGGCTGTGAGTGCTGAGGGGCTTCTCCCGGCCGTGGTCGTCCACTCCTTCCTGCCCTGCTCACCCACAGTCATTCGGTCACCAAACGTGGGGAGATGCCCCCCCGGGGCTGGCGCTAGCTGGCCAGCTGCTATGAGAGGCCACTGTCCCTCCTTACCCTCTGGACTCCCCCGCTCCTTCTCAGCAGAGGCACCTCAGGGTAGGACAAGCCGCCACCAATTTGTCACCCAAGTCCCATCTGTTGCTAGCACATACAGTACCTCCATGCAAATTAAGGAAAGGTGCCCAAAAAGGGGAGTGGGAGGAGAGCTGGGTTGGGGGGGCCCGGACCCCTTCTCTGGATGCTCTCAGGCAGCACACAACCTGGCCAACCCGACTGGGCAGCCGCAGCCAGAGAAGAGTGTACGTAGGGTTGTGTGTGTGTGTGTGTGTGTGTGTGTGAATGCCTAGGCATGCCACACACACCCATGCACTCATTCAGCACGGCTGGCTGCGTGGGCTCTGCGTCCTGCCCGAACGCTGGGGAGCCAAGGAGAGTTCGTGCATCAGAGAGTGTGAAAGAGGCGGGGCGTCTACAGGACCGCCCGGCTCAGGTGCAGCCCCGATGCCCGCCTGGTGAGGGTCCCTTCAAAAGGACAGCAGGCACTAAGCACATGCTGAGGGCAAGTGCCCTGGCCGCCCCCACCCCAAGGCAATTCCGGCCGGGGCAGCGAAGGGCAGGGATGTGGCCGTGCTCACGCCCGCAGCCCACGGGCCCCCAGTCACCTCCGATGCTGTTTCCCCAGGCCAGCAGCGTGAGCCCCAGCACAGTGTTGCTCAGCCGGAACACCACGCCCAGGGACCGCAAGATGTTCACCACCTCCGTGGCGGCCGCGTTGATCCACAGGGCGCTGGTCAGGAAGCCCAGGAAAGCAAAGGCCTGGGGAGGGGACAGTGTGCGGGTGGGACCAAGGCCGACCCCCGGGAGGGACACGGCGATGGCAGGACCCACCTCAGGAGGCCCTCGGGAGCCTAAGGTGAGTTAACGATGGAGGCAAAGACATTAGAGTACTCACTCACAATGAGTACCCAAGAAAACATTAGCTCGATCCTCCTTTGGGAGGAAGAGGCTCCCAGAACTTTCATCGGACTTCCGGTCTGTGGACCAAGCGCCACCCACCCCACAAAACTCCCTGTGAGTGGGTGCTCCCCACCCCCCCACCCTTCACCCCGGCCCCTGCACTCTGCTGCCTGTCTCTACGGGGCTGCCTGTGCTAGACGGGTCATACAAATGACCTCATTTATTGTGCAATACGTGTCCTTTGTGACCATGTGTTCACTGAGCACAGTCTTTTCAGGGCCCCTCCCTGTCATGGTATGTGTCAAGGCTTCGGAGACTAGCAGCAAACACAGGCTGAGAACCAGTTCCCTAAATGGTTGATTTGCTGCCCTGACCAGTGTGGCTCCGCGGGTTGGGTGTCGTCCCGCAGAGAGAAACGTTACTGGTTTGATTCCCAGCCAAGGCACATGCCTGGGTTGCAGGTTCGGACCCCGCTGGGAGTGTGTGGGAGACCTCCCATTGGTGTTTCTCTCACATATTGATTCTCTCTCTCTTTCTCCCTCCTTTGCCCTCTCTCTAAAAATAAGTATTTGTAAGTGATCAATTTGCTGAAAATTCAACCCCCTTCGGGTTGGTACCTCCATTCAGAGTTCTAAAAATAAAAACCACAGTTTTTTATCAATAAAAACTGAAATGTAGAAGTGAAAATGTAAAACATAAAAATTTCACTTATTTTTAGATAGGAGAAGGGAGGGAGAAGGGGAGGGAGAAAAACATCAATGTGTGGTTGCTTCTCACGTGCCCCTCACCCTTGAACGTGGGTTTAAAGACCTGTCATTGCAGAAAGTGATTACTGGCCCGACGACCCCCGAGGCACAAACAGGACATCTGCCTGGAAGACCTCAGGGTCCCCATCCCAGCTTGGAGACCCCAGAATTCTTACCCAGTGAAACCGGGGGGGCTTGCTGTTGGTTGTGGCAAAGAAGGTCACGGCAGCCAAGGCTGTGCCCACGATCACCACTATGCCCCAGACAGGAAAGAGGCCACCTATCTCATAGATGCCATCTGCAGAGGGGAGAGAAAGGGAACTGGGACTCTCCACAGCTTCAACTGGACACCTCCACCTGGAGGCCCCCCCGGAATGACCGAGGAGGTCTGGCAGTGAGAGGCCCCCGGATGAAACCCACATCCATGCAATTATTTGGATATAAGAGATACCTCCCATGGGCCCGGCCCTGTCCCAGGCCACTTCAAGGGGACAGAGAAATTAAAGAGAGCTCCTGTCCCCAGACTAGTCCCAGAGGAGCTAAAAGACAGCTCTGTGAAAGACAGGCACCCTTCTGTTAAGGAACCAGCATGGGCAGAGCTGAGAGCACTCACCACTCTCACCCCACCCCACACCCACGGCAGACATCATTAATCGACCATGATGCTTCTGTCCAACAGAGCTATCGGCAATGCCCTCCAGCCAGGCATCGCCAATGGATGGGTATCACTGCATGAGCTGAACTGCAGTCTCACCCCATCCATGGAGCCCGGCACCTGCGCTCTGGGTAAGTTCACTCTGCGAACCAATCCACCGCGGAGTTATGGAAGCTCCAGAGACCTCACGTGAAAACACTAATGGGAGGAAACCCTGCCGGTAGGCAGAGCACTCTGGGACTCTCCACCCACCCCCCTTGTCACCACTACGGAGTCGGTGCTGGTCTTACAGGCAGTGGGTGGTTGGATGGCCCGCACACATGCAACAAATCCTTCCGTAGTTTCAGTCGGGCTCACGGGCTTGCAAACGTCAGCAGGCCCAAGCCTCATGCTGGGGGCTGAGCACACGACACAACACCTTTGGGGGGCGATACTCACAGGCCCCCGACTGCAGGGTCAGGACCAGGACCAGGGGGCTGATCACCAGGTGCAGGCAGTTGAGGGGCCGTTTCCAGTTCCTGTCTTCCTTGTCGGGGTCCACCAGGGGGACGGTGAGGAGCAGCAGGGACTCCACGGGCAGCTGTCAGGTTGGAGAACACAGGATGGCGTCGGCAGGGAGACCCGGGTCTGGGCCGGCCGCACCCAGAGCTCAGTTTCCCAAGAGCCTGGGCTCCTAAGACGCCGCCGCACCCCGGGGCCCCTTGCACCACACTGGCGTGCTCCCGGCTGGCTCTGCAGGACGGGAGGTCTAAGATCACAGTGTCGGCAGGGCTGCGCGCCTTCTGGGGGCTGGGCAAGGGAATCCGTTTCCTTGGCTGTCCCAGCTCTGAGCGGCTTCCTGCCTGCGTTCCTTGGCCCCCTGTCCCCCTGAGCCGTGCTCCTGTGGCCACTTCTCCTCTGAGCCTGCCCCTCTGCCTCCCCCTTCCCTCAGAAAGACCCTTGTGGTAA
Organism: Phyllostomus discolor; assembly: GCF_004126475.2. NCBI lineage: Eukaryota > Metazoa > Chordata > Mammalia > Chiroptera > Phyllostomidae > Phyllostomus > Phyllostomus discolor. The sequence continues at coordinate 46,989,882 of NC_040915.2, forward strand.
CACTGGGTCCATCTAGATCACCCAGGATAACTTCCCTCTCAAGATCCTTCATCACATGTGCACAGTCTCCGGTGCCACCTAAGGTACGGTGTCCCCAGGTTCTGGGGACTGGGACAAGCAAGGGCACCTCTGGGGAGGGCATCCTCCAGCCAGCCACAGCGCCTCATCCACTCACCTGACACCGACCCCAGTGGGAGGAACTGTCACTGTCCCACCCAACAGAGGAGCAGGCTGAGGCTCAGAGAGGCGCAGGAGCCCCTCCAGAGCCACACGGAGGGTGTGTGCAGCTGGGACACAGGGTCAGCGCCGACGGGCTCCACGCCTTAGGCTTTCAGCCAATTAACTAAATCAGTGAAAACTTTTAGCGAGTGTTTTTTCCCTTTGCTAGGCACCAGACTCAGCCCTTCACCCGTACGAGGTTATTAAATGGTCACAGGCACTGGGGTAGTCTGGGCGCGGTCTATAATTCTTCAGTCCCTTCCTGCAACAGACTTGGTCACATGCTTTGTCACGGGACTGAAATGTTGCAGGATGTACTTCCTGGTCCCGTTTTAGTTGATTTTTCTTGGTCGCGTCACTCACTTAGACCAAAGGGCTGTGGGTGACTGTGACGGGAACAAAGGCTTAAAATGTGCTTGTGGAGTTTGCCTGGGTCTCTTCTGTCAAGACAGCGGCAGGGTCCCAAGTACCCACTGGCCCCAGCCCTGAGCACTGACCACAGCCTGAAAACAGTCACCCCAGAGGACCCAAACTACTGTCACTGTAAGTCCACGAGAGGTCTGGGGTCACTTGTTACGCAGCTTTG